>NC_134710.1:202459262-202795691 GCF_043290135.1 Rhipicephalus microplus | reverse complement strand
ACCTTGACCAGGGCCTCCGGTTGCTTGCGCTTGGCCTCGTGGAGGTCGAGGCACATGTGAAACAGCTTGTATGCCTTCTGCTCAGCGTTCAACGTCGGCGGATAAGCTTGCACCTTTTCCTCCAGAGCCCGCTCGTACGCCCGCGTCGCCAGATTGTGGTTCATCTGAAGACAGCACAAACAACGAAATCATTACTGTTTCCATGTGCTTCGAACGTGACCAGTGAAAAAAAGAATTAACCCAGCAATATTATGACGAACATTCCTGCTACATCTCTCTGTTTAGAACAGGGTTTAGAAAGACAGTACGAGTGTTTCATTACCCTGTGCTTGGAGAGTACACAGGAGGAAAAATATATAAAACTGTAAAACTAATTCTGGTTCTGCGTTGGTCTGTCGCAAACCCTACAGTCGCAAAAGCAATTTCGCGCTGGGCATTCCAGAAGCCGCTGCATCGGCATGTGTGCCGGGGCAGTATATATACACGTTGGGCCAGCGCAAGGCTCTGAACGAAATTAAGCCGCTCCCATTCTTTCATGTGCTACGTGACGGCATAAAAAGCGATTCTTTGTGTGTGCATAACTTCATGCCATCCACCTATCACTTTCCGCGGGGAAAAATATGTTTCTTCGCGGACTGAAAGCGTCGTTATGGGACTTGGTCTGGGCATATGAGCTAAACGTGACCATCTTACTGAAGGCACAGCAAAGTGAATTGTGAGCACATATAGAGGCTCTGCGTGCAATGTCACTCGCTTTCCACGGTACTATGTCGTCTAGCTGTGAGTTATTAGATTTCATTTAGACATTTAGACGCTAGCGTTTGCAAATGAAGTTAATTTGGTTTCAGTTTATGGCATTTACTTTCACACACACTGTTATAATAATGCTACAAGTATAAAGTCGGCAAAATGCAATTTGTGCTTGCTGGCAGAGGCGCCAGTTGCTGCAAGACGGCATGAGTTCTTTTGCCTCCTCCAAGCTTAATGCAGCAAATTATTAGAGCGGCATAAACTTTACGGAATGGATGAGAGTAGGGACGGGAACGAGGGTGGACTTCATACATTTCCAATTATTTTCTTCGTTATACTCTGCACATATATATTGCTGGAGTGTACCATGCGTAAATAACGGCAGTACATATGGAATCATGCATGTATCTAGAAACGAAGACCTCCAAGCTCCTAAATTGAAAAAAAAGCTATTTCTTTGGTAAGCATGAGTATATCGCCTGGGGCAAACCAGAGAGTGTTTATTACCTCAGGTAAAGCTGCATTAATTGCTCCATTCACAAGTACAACCACACGTCCACATAACCAATGAACTACGCTTCCAACCAGTTGTATGCCCCGCCGTGGTGGTCTTTGGCTTATTTGTCACCCGTTGGCTTATTTGTGCCCCGCTTGCATACGGCAGAGGTCCCGGCACGTTCATTGCGGCTTTGCGGGTAGCGCGTGGAACGGCCGTAAGGTACTCGGCTTCAGACCAGCAGGTCGCGGGATCAAATCCCGGCTGTGGCGTCTGCATTTCGATGGAGGCGAAAATGGTGTAGGCCCGTGTGCTCAGATTTGGGTGCACGTTAAAAACCCCAGGTGGTATAAATTTTTGAAGCCATCCACTACGGTGTCTCTCATAATCATATGGTGGTTTTGGGACGTTAAATCAATCAATCTTCCATCCAACCGGTTGTATGTGTAAAATAGCCATTCACCATCGTTATTGGTTTGAAATTAGTAGCGTTTCACCCTCATGGCTTCTGGCAATGCCATAGCACGTGTGCCTTTACCATTACGACACTATGCTTACCTTCTCGAGCATGTACTTTGTTGGAGACATAAAGCGCCCGCAGGCGTAAGAGTGGAAAGCCATGCACGGATCTACGCCGAAATGCATGATCTGGTCAAGAAACTGCAGGTTGCGAATGCATTCATCTGACATGCATTTCTCAGCCTTCATCGTTGTAGTCACGTATTCCTGAAAAAGTGAAAGAGAAAATAAAATACATTTGCACTTCAGTATCCGCCGACGCTAAATTGGGTCCCTTAAATATATTCTCTCAACTAAACTCTGCGCCACGTGGCAAATGCTATGCCGCTTGGAAAAGCGAGACGCGCAACGATCAGGACAGCTAAGTGCAAGTATCGAATAGCAAGAGCGAAATAGAATGCGAGTCTTTTCTTTGAGAGAATGAGGGAAGCAGCAAGCTCTTGTTTCAGGTTGACGCACATAAAATGGAAAATTTTGCTGCATTGCATAGTATCTCCCACAAAACATGCCTTTATAGCCGTTAAGTGCGATTTACATTTTTTTTTTGTTCTCGTGGCACTATAGCTCGTTTCCATTTTTATTTTCATTTGAATTCGGCGTAATTTTTCACTGACACATCATTGTGACAGTACAATTTTTTAAATGTCGAACGAAAATTATAAATGAAGGATTTGTTTTCAAGAAACGATGGGGCCTGTTTGAATGCATACTGATGAAGGAAAAAGCGCTTAAATATGACAGACACCATTCCGATGAATTTGGAAGATTTAGAACTTCCAAACTGCACAACATATAAGTTTAGTGACTTGTGATGTAAAAAAAGGCACAGGGCAAGAAATAACTATCACTGGAATTGTAGAACACTGAAAAACATGTCCAATCTGGCGCTTCTTTGTCAATAAATGTCGTGTAAATCTCGCAGAAAAGGCGACTGCAGCAGGTGATTGCTAGACGGTTATTCCTGTATAGTAGTGCGACCCGACTCGGAGAGCGGCAAGCGTACATGGAGGCACGCAGCGTGCGAAGCGCACAATGTGACAAGCGAAAGGTCTGTCCAATGCTCTAAATCATAAGATGTCTCGAAAAGCCCCCCAAGTTTTCGCATGCCCTTCGCTCAATAGTCAGAGTCTATACAGGCTCCAAAAAAAGGAGCAAAACGAGGCCTGATGTCAAATGATATTCGTTTTTCGAAGCTGCATAGCTGCATAACGTGATGTAAGGCGTCCACGAAGGTTCGTTTTTCACGAGCCTCCTCCTTCACGTAGACCTAATTCAATAACTTCTGCCGTTCCGTAATCGATGATGCGAATCCCTCGACGTTCGTCTTTCTGCTTTGTCGCTCGAAGTATAGCTCATCATGACAAAACCTGATATTTCTTTACTCAAAACCCCGACGAACATGGTGGCATAAGAAAGCTCGGAGCATCCGAGCGCCCTGAGGCCTCTTAGGTTGATGTAGGCGGTGTTCAAAAAGTCCCGCAATGATGCCACACCTGTGAAAGACTACTGGCTTAGGCGCTCACAGGTTCGTTAAGTAATTGGGTTTGATTTTTTTTCTTGTTTCTAAATCAAACACTTAAAAGGGTGATGACATCTTCATATGACCCCTGCGCAGCTCTAATGCTGTCGATGGCTTTCGCAGCCTGTCCAGTCAGAGGGTTTTTTTGTTTTTTTTTTCAAATAGTGTTCCATGTTTGTCAGACTCTAGTTTTCCCGAACAGCGTGCTTGAACAATGTCTTCATAAATCAAAGTCCATGGGCGTTCGTTCATTAAACCCGGTTGAAATGCAACTGCCTGGACGGGAATGGAACCAGCGCCCTGGAGATGACCAGCGTAACAACTTATCTGCTAGGCTGGCAGGGCAACTGCACGTAACGAAAAGAGAAAAATTACACCAACTCCCGCTAAAGGGAACCATGTGTAGATGCGAAACGCGGGGCGCTAACGCTTACACTGGCGGTGGCGTTGACGCTGGTGCTCATCGCGGCGCTGCGCAGGAAATAAACATGGGGAAGTGAAAATCACGCAGTGATGGACCGGTGTTTCTACTGCAACATGCACGTCACTGCTAAGAAGCAATAAGAGACAGAAGACTGCGATTAGACACACAGACCCGCAGTCTGCTTTTGGTTAACGCGCACGCTGTGAATTTTTATTGTACGACAACGTACAGAAGAAATGTCTCACCGATACTGACGCTGCCTGCATCAGCGTTGCGAGGCGAGAGAGGGGAAGGGGAAGCGCATGCGCAGAAGACTGGTCACGCCGCATACAAGATAGAACCCGGCTCTAAGATGTTTTGCATCTTACAGCTCTATCCGTTTACTCCTCTTTACTCCCTGTGTTCGTCCGATTGTATGCGCAACGTTACATACCACTTATGTACAACACTTGTGCACGGTGTAATGAGGCAGAACGCGAGAGCAAATTATTGACAAAAATGCCCCGTTTACCTCACATGCCGTTTACCCCATACCTTACAATTACGTAAAAGGCCACCCAATGTACTGTCTACAACCCCTTTCAAACACGTATACGCTAGTGAAGCTGGCACTTGCCTCGTACAGAAGATAAGCTACCGCACCACTCACCATTGCATACTGTCACCTCCCCGAACACAAGCACGCCTGACAACGAACCCTATTCCTCCCCTGTGCGTCTCCAGTACAGATCATAGAGTAACATAAAAATTAGGAGGGGTCACTCTAACCAAAAGCGGCGGCGCTATGCAGCTTCATGGCAGCCGTAAGATGGCAACACATCACTCACTGCTCTCAGGGAGCCGCGCTTCCTAGTTATCTAGTAAATTTTCTAGTGCATTATACGTCTACGTGTTCTTACGATTGTGACTGTGGCTTTCTTATCTGTCTTTATTGCCTCGCGTGCACATGGTCGGGTATATAATCTGGCAGGAATCAAATTCTCGACAATTGTACATAACGTCGCCGCGATGGCGACGTTGTTACTCTCCGTATTCATGAGCCTTAAGGGTAATAAAGAAGTACGGGCAGCAGCAGAGAGACGCGATCAAAGATTTCTGACAAAGTCCCCCGCATGTGTCCTGGTCCTCCCTTGTTTCGTCTGCCTCTCACCTTGGTTGCTGCTAGGTACGAACACCACCCCTACTTTGTAAAGTGCGTATTGCATTTGTCATCGAAGTCTTCAACTAACATGTCTCACATTGTGCTGTTCGGCTCAAAGATATTTTTGTGCTCTTCACTTCGCGTATTACTTTCGTGAATTGCTTCACACGAAAAAGAAAATAAACAACTGTTTCGAATGTTGTGCCACACGTTTGCGAGAAAATTGTTTTTTGGCTCAAGAAAGTGAGTCGCCGCTGGCACTATTTGACTTTCTTTGTGCCGGTACATGTATTCGAATTCACCGTACATGTGTGAGATTTTGCTAAAAGTGTAGATACGCTCAGTATCGTTATCCGTGGCGTTCGCAAATTGCTTAAAGCTCTAACCAGCCAATAAAAGAGAAGTTGTGTCTTGAAAAATATTTCCTGGCTAAAACTAGGGCGTAATCTTTGAGTGAACACTTTTGCCTCGTTAAAAGCTTTCATGGTACCTAAACTTGTTTTGTTTTTGCAGCGGCAACTGCTTGTGACTGTTTTTCGCGGAAAAGTGATCTAAAGTGTGTAGGAGAAAATCTGTGGAAAGGCGGGGAAGAAAACGTAGCCAACATATTTGTTCTCTTTTTTTTTTTTTGTTCTGTTCATGTCAGAGTCAAATGCTGTGGCAGCTTCTGATGTGTTGCCTTGTGCACTGTGTGTGTAGCTGTGTGCATTTATTGCAGTTTTACTGTTCATAGGGTCTTCCTATAATGTCGCCTATATGTTTATTTCCAGTGTTTAGTTTATACTCATCATATGACAGCTGTATTTCCGCGTCTTGCCGTGAAATTAAACCTATCTCTTCCTGCCCGTGGTCATCAAATACTAACAAAGTGGGCCTTTGCTTACCAAGAATATCACTTGAAAATAAAAGTTTTTGCTCCTCGAACAATTCTCGTATTTTATTTAACGTGTGTGCACAGACACACAGTGACATCATGTGCTTGCTTCTCTGGTGGTGCAGCTTACACGAAGCTAATCGATGCATGCCAACGACGCGTTGAAAAAACTTCAGTAATGCCTCAGAGACGAGCACGCACATAGAAGTGGTCTTGGAGGCTGTGTAATATTCCTAATTACTAGAAAAATAGCCTTCGAGACATCCTTTTCTGCAGTCTCTGATCTCTGAAGCTGCGAAGGTTCCCAACAAACTTTCGAAGCGCTGCGAACCCAAATCAGCCACAGGGGCCTATGGGAGTGTCCTCCTTTAACTTACTATGTATTACTCTAAGTACAGCGTTCACTTTGTAAGAGTTAATCGATACCGTCTCAGGATGGGCAATCTGGATTTGGTACTCTCCATTGGTGAAGCAGATACCTAACAAAACTGGTCCGCACAACGTCTTAATGTAGCCCAGACTAGAGTGCCCGAGCGTGAATGCGCATTTGGCCATGCTGTGCACATATCAAACGCTGTGTTTTACGCTGTACAATAGACTGGCTGCGTCTGCTGCCAGCCATCGCGGCGTGCAACGATGTGTCCTATCTCCGTAGTGTTTATGCTCCCAAAAGGGCGCAGAGGTGCGCAAGCCCGTCTTGTTCGAAAGCTATGCGGTAAAGTTTTTTTTTTCTGTACGCTGCAGCCAGATTTGGCAACGCGGTATAAGTGCGGACGTTGTTCCTTTTTTTAACAATTAGGTGTTTCATGTTGGAGTCCACCATGGCTCCGCTGACGTATTTCCGTCATGGAAGTGACGTTGGAAATGTGTACTAAGACAGTGCAAAGGAAAAAAGTAGAATGAACGAATTTGTCACGCAGCATGCAACCATGCAGCAACCCTTCAATTCCCAGCGCGCAGTGCTAACCGCTACGCCACAAAGCGTACGTTGTCTCGAATGCTAATGACAAGCCTTTTATTTGGGAGTCCTCAAAGCTTCGACACTTCGGTGCGTTTGGGTTATCAGTGGCGAGATGGCGCGACAGGCTCACGTTGTACGTGCTCTACAAGTTGTCGCGTCTTCGAAGCGCCCCATCCACGGATCTTGGTCTCTTCTGCTCGTGCGCTTAAAGTCGTGATTCGGACGGGGTCGAAGGTCACTTGCCTCACTGTCATGGTTACGTTCACGAAATGAGAGCGCTGCTGACACACGACGCAGAATTAACAGTTGTTCGTGCTTGTCCTGTGTGGAGTCGCTCGCTGGATTCCGTGTCAACCGGTTGTGCCCTCGCGATCTCCGGCGTCAGCGTAGCTCTGGCCGACTGGGCTCACCCTACGTCATCTCCTGACGCCGACGACCTTCGACGACAGTGTAGCTCTGACCGACTGGACTTGCTCTACGCCATCTACCGACGCCGACAAGAGCTCTCGCAAGTGTTGCCCCGTCCTCGGACTCCTGTGACCGTGTTTCCAGCTTTCCTATCTCTCCTATCCCTTCGATTTGTCGTCGCTCTCTTTGGCTCACCACCTCACGCCTCTTCCTCTTTTCTAAACCTTTACTCCTACCCTTTTGAGCCCTTTTCACCCCCATCCCTTGTGAGCTACTGTTGAGGCGTCGCTCGCTGAAGCAGACAGTTACGGGGCTCACTTTTCTCTTCCTTTCTCTCTTGAAGAACCACTTAGTAGTCATGTGTATATATACTTTTGCGCTCATTTGGTGTCTTTTTCTTACTGGTTGAACATCGCGCTTTAAGTGTCGAGCTCTTACAGTTGTTAGCCCGCGCTCGTGCTGTGTATTCTCATTCCGTGCTCTGCTCGAGGTGGGCACTGCAAGTTTCGAACTGCTTGCCGTTCCAAACGTGACTGAACTTTGTTGCTGTTGCTGAAACAATACACAAAACGCTCAAATACCTCTGTAACGACCCGCTTCACTTTCTTGTTCTACCAATCTCCCAAGCAACAATTTCTCCTCAGCAAGAGGTCGGCGAGAGGTCTGTAACTGACTGTGTGCTAGTCGGCCCAACCTCAATCAACCAACGTAGGGCCGGTCCTGGCGATTGACATTGACCTCACGCCGGCCGACGTCGGAACAGTACGTAGGCCCGGCCGCGTTGGTCGACGAGCCCGAGTGCGTTCCGCCCGCGTGTTGACCATGGTCTGACCATACATAAGCATCGATTTACCGTCGGCTGCAGGTCGGTTTCCAACGTTCCTTGCTCTGTTTTTTTTTTTGTAGTTTGTGCACATGACATTGGCTTAGTGCCCATGTAAGACGAAATTAAACGTTTCTAAAGTATGCACTTGTTAGCATGTAAGTATGTAACACGCAGTAAAAGAAAGACGAACGTGAGCTTCTTCACTTAATAGGTTTATTCCACAGTTTAGTAAGTGCACTCAGTTTTTCACGCAACATTGTTCACATGGAACGATTTGCAGCTGGCCTTGTGCAACTGAACTATACAGTCGGTGGAGTGGTAATCCTGCTAGATCAGTTCCCTCTTTCGGTCAATTTTTGTGCTCCTAGCCGTCAATACGTATTCGGTGTGCGATGTTTTACCACCGCGATGTGATGCTTGTATCGTTCTGTTAATTGCTGGGAAGATATTAAACAACAAACAGAACGATTAATACTTGGGGAAAGGCAGATTATTTAAATGACTAGTTGCATAGTCACACGCGTTTATAAGCTTCATTCGCAAAATTCAGCAAAACATTTCGTGGGTATATACAAAATAAAAAAACTGTGCACTTACAGAAAATATCCCAGCTCGTTGAGATTCTGAAACCTGCTTGAAGCCCCAGAGCCCATATTTTCCTCGTAATATGTCACTGGAAAACAAACAGTACAACAAATGAATTAAGGACAACACATCTTACCTTCAAGGAGGGCCAGGCAGATATTTTTCAGTTGGTGTTTACAGCCTATTTGCGACCTAATGTAACGTGGACAAATTGCGTAAACTTTAGCAACCAGCATGCATCTCACCAGACTTCCTTTCAGTACGGCGAGACCAGTGCATCATGCTATCCACACTTTTTGCAGTCCTTGTTGCAGTGCTCCCAAAATGAAAAAAAAATGCAATATTTGTCATGCCTTTCAATATAAACAAATGAACAAAAAGAGACATGAAAGGCGTATATTTACCAGTAAACAATCAAAGATGGCTCATACAAGAGCCGTTCACCTGAACCATTCTTATCTGTCAGCTAGGACAGACTACCGAATCAACACATCAGTTGCGCAGATCAAAGTGATTTTTGTCAAGAGAGAAAACTGGCAATGCATGAGGAAATAAAATGGGCCCTTACGAGTACGGATGAAATCCTCGGTGGCGGGATGGGGCTGCCTCTAGGAACGTAGCAAAGAATATACTGCTCAATGCATGCGTGTCACTTCGAATGGCAGTACTTGAGCAAGTCCTCGGAACAAAATAGCGCTGTCTCCTTCCTAACAAACAAAAAAAAGAAGTAGGGGAAAAGCGAAAGACCCGACGCACGCACCGCGCCATTCGGTCCCAGCAAGTCTGTAGCTAGCGCATTCCTTTCCTCCTTTCATGTGTTGTCAATAGACAGATTTAGTCCCGCGTCCGCAGTAGCCAGACGCAGCCTGCTGGCTATTTGCAATGGTAGTGGTAGTGGTTAGAAGAAGGCGTCTAATTTCTGCAGCCCAGGGAGCGCAGCGTCTTTTGGAATGGCCGGCCGCGTCCTCATGGCTTCTTTGGACGCGCGACTAAATCAGTATATTTTTTCTGGGAGACGTGATACGTGGTGTACTCCAAGGTCGAAACGACGGGACCCCAACTCTTTTTTTTTTTCGAAGGAATGCACGTGGCGGGGCGGTAGAACCATTAAAACTAAAAACCACACGTAAAAGTTTTTTTAAACCTTTTTTTTCTTTCCGTGTTTTCTGCTATCTGTGAAGCAGCACGCGATTTGCGTGTTGACCTTGGCATGGCTGTGCTTTTCTGCGCTTCTAACCGGTCTGTTCTGAGAAGACTACAGTTATTATGTGTTCATTCTGGCAATCTTGAAGGAACTTTTCTGGTTTACATTGTTGCCCCGCTGTGGTGGTCTTGTGGCCAAGGTATTCGGCTGCTGACCCGCAGGTCGCGGGATCAAATCCCGGCTTTGGTGGTTGCATTTTTGATGGAGGCGGAAATATTGTAAGCCCGTGTGCTCAGATTTCGGTGCACGTTAAAGAACCCAGGTGGTCGAAATTTCCCGAGCCCTCCACTACGGCGTCTCTCATAATCGAATGGTGATTTTGTGACGTTAAACCCCGAATATCAATCTGGTTCATATTGTTTGTGTGTCTGTACTAAAATCGTACATAAGGCAACTCCTGTCGTGGACAGCTTTTTGGGGGGATTTCAAGTTCGGGTCCACGGCCTTGGACCATCGAAAGCGCGCTCGACTCAACGAATACTCTTCTCGCTTCCGAAGTGGGCTATAAAGTGGGGACACGTCCACTAGTGCCAATGGTTGTTTTTATGTGTGTACATATGTGTGGTGCAAGGAAGAGAGCCCAGACGACTCCCAAGAACATCAGTAACCAGTCGCTAGCGAACCATTTGAGCTGCGTGGACGTTCCTTTTTATTCATGTTATTATTTAGTTCATTTTGTTTAAATCACCGGCTTTGTCTCACCCTTTTATAGATATTTCACAACTTGGGCCATCGAGTCGTAAGGACACTACAACGCCTATCGCAGAGTTTTTTTTCTCCCCTCATAGCGCATACAGCATCGTCATTTTTATATAATTCAGTCAGCGAAATATCCATCACTCGTATGCCCTACACTAATAACTAACAACACCTCGCGTAGCTGTAATTGTAGACTTCGGAGAGTTCGCGGTGTAGTGCGGCCCGGGCAGCACTGAAAAGTCTTCATGAGTGATGTTGTATAAGTATCGACATGCTTTTTTAAGGTGATACAGAATTGTTTTTCATGGTCGTAATTTCTATCAGAAATGACATAAACACATTGATGGTAGTCAAACTTACTCCAAGTTAATCAGGACGACTTGGGAGGCTAGTTGGATCAATATTTTCCAGGAAAAAATCGCGCCAAAGGAAAGACGCCATGCACAAAGAAGTAACACCTAGACAGGTCGAGCGCAAACTACCAGCTGTATTTTTTGTTACTGTACATCGTCAATTAAATAGGAAAACCGAACATATCTCCGCCGACGTGCCAAGTACATCACATGCTAACGCACCTTATTGATGAAAAAGCACATTTCTGCACCGTAGAGCGATATCCAGGCCTCACTTACACAGCTATCACTTTTCATGTTAAAGTAGAACGCTTCCAACACCTCACGAGCACACGTGTTTCTGCTATGACATAGTATCTTAGTCTGCTCAAATAGTGATTCACATTCACAGGCTGCGCAGTGGGCAGGCAAATTACCGTTTTCGTTATTTTTGATTGACAGCTGATGTTCCCGTAAATGGTCATTTACGCAGCGGTCTGTGTGGCCCACATAAGAATCGCCGCAGGAAAGCGGAATCTCGTACACCACTCCCACATCGCATTATATCATCGGGTTGGCATGCTTCTTGCTACACAAGCTATTGCAATCTTCGCCCCTCTAAATTCGCGAGCACAACCTCGAAAACATCTTGGGTGCAGAAAATACCATGCGAACTCCGTAGATGTTGGCAATCTTCTTCAGGGTGTGTGTTGCCCTGTCACACTATAGCTTCTCACGCCCACTGGGCGCGTCTTTCAGCCGCGGCTTTCGCGAGCGTCCTTTTAGCTTCTTCAGGAAAGTTTCAGCCACCGCTGCCAGCACAGATTGTGGGAACCCAGCTGCCTTTAGTCGTCCAGTCTGAGCACAGAAAATGGCTAGCTTCTCATGTGTGCATGATTTCAACAGCACATGCAGACTCCAAACACATTGACGCAATCGCCCTGTTTACTACCTTAGAATTTGAAGATGAGTACGGTAAAAGGATGAGTCACGGTAGCGGCCGCGTCAGCAGCACGGGTAAGTGAGCTCTGCACATATCTGCCTATAACTTATGCAATTTTGGTTCTAGGAAGGTCAGAGTGGTGTCTAATTGTTCGTGAAGATACAAGGAGTTCAACCGCTACAAATACTGCTATTAAAAACAAAATTTCAAATTTTAGGAGCGGAAAACAGTGTGAATCTGTGAAAACAACAGTCAGACCACGTGTTTTTTACGATGGCTTGTAGCTTCGTTAATATTATACCGGGAAACTTCTTACTTATAAAGTTGAAAGTCCTTAGGGTAGACCTGACGCTACTGAAGTTTGATCAGGCTAGGTTTATTAGTTCCAGAGTTATTCTGCAATCAAATTAAGCCTAATCACTAAACAGATTAAATTGGTAATATCACCTCGCAAACGCATTTAAATTTTGTCCGCTTAATATAATAATAAACCGCACCCCATAGGCTACCAAGAGGCCCAATTCCGTACACTCTAGGCCCTTAATTAAGGTGGTAATCAGCAAAAAGCTCATTTCATTAAAACAAATCTTCAAAAAGAGCTACAAACGCCACCGAAAAATAGCTAATATCTTCTTTTAGAACCCAACAGTCCGGTTTTTTTTCATGTAAAAATAATTTTGATAGCTTAAGGTAACCGGAAGATACAGAGTTAGAAAGAATATAACGAAAACCACTAATAAACGTGTGGCGCCCGCGTCTTCCCTCGCTCAGAGGAGGAGGGTGGCTCACTGCTTGGAAGAAAGGTACGCCCGTCAGATCAAAGTCTTGAACCACGTGTTTTTTGTTTTTTTTTTCCTTAAGATCGCTTTTAACTTTGCTAATAACCTACCGGGAAATTTTTAACTCATACAGTGCAAAGCCCTAATTGTAGACCTGTCGCCGCTCAGGTTTCATCAGGACAGGAGTAATAGTACCGGAACGATTTCGTGACCAAAATTAATCCTACTCACTAAAAAAGATTAATTTGGTAACATCAACTCACAAACGAATTTAAATTTTGTCCGCTTAATATATCAATAAACAGCACCCCATAGGCTAATCGGAGGCCCATCTCCGTACTCTCTAGACCCTTAATTAAGGGGGTAATCAGCAAAAATCTCATTTCATTAAAACATTTTTATAAAAACAACCACAAACTTGACTGATACACCGCTGAAACCTACATTTAGAACATAAAAATCCAGGTGCGGCGATGGCATAGTAGTTAGAGCATCCGCCTCGCATGCAAGAGGTCCGTGTTTCAAATCCCGGTGCCGCGCAGTTCCCAACCGGAAAAAAAAATCCGCGTGTTGATGGAACTGCATTAAGAGGCCTGAGGTGCGGCCTCACCGGTAACCACCGCCGGGAACACACTCCCTCACCAGAGAAGGATAGCCACCCTGGTGCAGTATCTGGCCACTACCTCCCACATGCATACGTCAAATAACTCACGTCCCTCAGTTCCCAGCAGCTGCGAAGCAACTGACCATGGCGGCGGTCAGATCTGCAACGCAGCAGAGGGTGCTAAGAATCTCTGGACTACAGGCTGCCTTTGGAACCTGAACTTGGCAACGTTTAACGCTAGAACCTTATCTAGTGAGGGAAGTCTAACTGTGCTATTCGAGGAGCTAGAGGGTGTTAAATGGGATATAATAGGGCTCAGTGAAGTTAGGAGGACGGATGAGGCCTATACTGTGCTACAGAATGGGCACGTCTTTTGCTATCGGGGCTTGGCAGACAGAAGAGAACTGAGAGTGGGGTTCCTAATTCACAGAAACATAGCTGGCAACATAGAGGAACACTATAGCATTAATGAAAGTGTGGTAGGTGTTGTATTTAAACTGAATAAAAGATACAAGATGAAGGTAGTACAGGCTTACGCGCCTACATCCAGCCATGATGACGCTTCAGTTGAAAGCTTCTATGAAGCTTCTATGAAGACGTGGAATCGGCAATGAGTAAGGTAAAAACACAGTATACTATAGTGATGGGCGACTTTAATGCAAAGGTAGGGAAGAAGCAGGCTGGAGACCAGGCAGTAGGAGAATATGGCATCGGCACTAGAAACGCCAGAGGAGAGCTACTAGTAGAATTCGCAGAACGCAATAATTTGCGGATTTTGAATACTTTCTACCGATAACGAGAAAACCGCAAGTGGACATGGAGGAGCCCTAATGGCGAAAATAAGAACGAAATAGACTTTATAATGACTGCATACCCAGGAATCGTGCAGGATGTGGAAGTGGTTGGCAAGGTACGATGCAGTGATCATAGAATGGTACGGTCTCGAATTCGCCTAGACTTGAAGAAGGAACAACAGAAACTGATACGCAAGAAGCCAATCAATGAGCTATCACTGAGAGGGAAAGTACAGGAATTCAGAGTGTCGCTGCAGAACAGGTACTCGGCTCTTAGTGAGGAAACCAACCTTAGCATAGATACAATGAATGATAATCTAACGAGTATCATTACGGAGTGTGCAGTGGAAGTTGGAGGCAGGGTAGTTAGACAGGACACTGGCAAGCTTTCCCAGGAAACGAAGAACCTAATTAAGAAGCGTCAAATCATGAAAGTGTCAAGTACAACAGACAAAATAGAACTGGCAGAGCTTTCGAAGTTGATTAATACACGTAAAGTATGCGATGTAAGAAGGTATAACATGGAGAGAATTGAACACGCTCTGAAAAACGGAGGAAGCATCAAAGCAGTGAAGAGGAAACTTGAGATAGGCAAAAGTCGGATGTATGCACTAAGGGACAAAGAAGGCAAAATAAGTACCAATATGGATAGGATAGTTAAAATAGCGGAGGAGTTTTACAGAGATCTGTACAGTAGCCGAGACAACCACGACCTTAATACTATAAGAACTAGCAGTAACCCAAATGACACCCTACCAGTAATGATAGAAGAAGTCAGAAAAGCTTTGGAGAGCATGCAAAGAGGCAAAGCTGGTGGTGAGGATCAGGTAACATCAGATCTGCTGAAAGATGGAGGACAGATTGTGTTAGAAAAACTAGCCACTCTGTTTACGAGGTGTCTCCTGACGGGAAGGGTACCAGAGTCTTGGAAGAACGCTAACATCATCTTAATACATAAGAAAGGAGATGACAAGGACTTGAAGAATTACAGGCCGATCAGCTTGCTCTCTGTAGTATACAAGCTATTTACAAAGGTAATTGCTAACAGAGTAAAGAAAACATTATAATTCAATCAACCAAAGGAACAAGCAGGATTTCGAACAGGCTACTCAACAATTGACCACATTCATACTATCAATCAGGTAATAGAGAAATACTCGGAGTATAACCAACCACTATACATAGCCTTCATAGATTACGAGAAGGCGTTTGATTCAGTAGAAATATCAGCCGTCATGCAGACACTGCGGAATCAGGGCGTAGATGAAGTATATATAAACATTCTGGAAGAAATCTACAGGGGATCAACTGCTACCATAGTGCTACATAAATAAAGCAACAGAATACCAATCACGAAGGGTGTAAGACAGGGGGACACAATCTCCCCAATGCTATTTACCGCGTGCTTACAGAAGGTTTTCAGAAGCCTAGAATGGCAACAGTTAGGGATAAGAGTCAATGGAGAATACTTTAGTAACCTGCGCTTCGCCGATGACATTGCATTGCTGAGTAACTCAGGGGACGAATTGCAACTAATGATTACGGAGTTATACAAGGAGAGCAGAAAGGTGGGTCTTAAAATTAATCTGCAGAAAACGAAAGTAATGTACAACAACCTCAGAAAGGAGCAGCGCTTCGAGATAGGTAATAGTGCATTTGAAGTTGTAACAGACTATGTCTACTTAGGGCAGGTAATAACCGCAGAGCCTAACCACGAGATTGAAGTAACTAGAAGAATAAGAATGGGGTGGAGTACATTCGGCAACCACTCTCAAATTATGACAGGTAGATTGCCACTATCCCTCAAGAGGAAGGTATATAACAGCTGTATCTTGCCGGTACTTAGCTACGGAGCAGAAACCTGGAGACTTACAAAGAGGGTTCCGCTTAAATTGAGGACGACGCAGCGAGCAATGGAAAGAAAAATGGTAGGTGTAACCTTAACAGACAAGAAGAGAGCAGAGTGGATTAGGGGACAAACGGGGGTTAAGGATATCATAGTTGAAATAAAGAAGAGGAAATGGACAAGGGCCGGGCATGTAGCGCGTAGACAGGATAGTCGCTGGTCATTAGGGGAACTAACTGGATTCCCAGAGAAGAGAAGCGGGTTAGGGGGAGACAGAAGGTTAGGTGGGCAGACGAGATTAAGAAGTTTGCGGGTATAAATTGGCAGCAGCAAGCACAGGACCAGGTTAATTGGCGGAACATGGGAGAGGCCTTTGTCCTGCAGTGGACGTAGTCAGGCTGATGATGATGATGATGACGGTAAAAGTTTCTTTCTAGCGCGCGGACAGAATACGCATAACAATTATGCTGACCCTTGAATATGAGCTTAAGATCTAAAAACTGAAGCGTTCTTTGCTGCGGTAGCTCGAAGACAAAACGTAGACCTCTCCCATACTTGTTAAACGTCTTTAAAACGTTGTCCACATTATCGTTTGTGCTGATTTGCTTGTCCAGAACAACCAGAAAATCGTCTACGTGCCTGAAAAACTTCGACGCTCCATCGCTTTTAAACGCCTCAAACAGATCGCGGTTAATGTAAGCTAAAGAAGTTACATAAAACATACTACAGGTGGTGGACGTTACTTGCACGAAAAGTCAATGACGTTAAGTTATAACCTTCAAATTAATTCCACCTCGGTATACATACTGCAACTGATGAACTATATGTAGGCTTTAATTTTGCTGTGTCACCCATGGCCTTAAATCTTAGGGTAGCGAGAATCTAATAATTACATCACCAAAGATTTGAGGCAGAAATTCACCGTTTTCAGCCACTTTTCTTGATAAAGAAATCTGCTTTTGTATCGAAGAAAAACAAAACAACAAAAGCGTTGTTGAAAGCATATATATATATATATATATATATATATATATATATATATATATATATATATATATATATATATATATTGTAGTGAAGAGGAATGCCCCCTACTGCCGTGACCTCGACACGTTGGCGCGAGGCACTAGCTAAGACTGCCTGGTTGCTGCTGCGACGCTGCCCGTATACCCGGCGAGCTCTTTCTGCTTCTGTACCGACGCTGATACCGCTTTTGACCTTGCATTTAGATTTTATTTTGGTGGAGAGTGCTGCGGTCTTCCCCTGTCCTGGAAGTGCGTAGCCGAAAGCTGCTGTCCGTCATATCTGACGACGCTGTCTTCACACCCCCACCGGCTTCGCCCCGCAGGAGCTGTCCCGGTGCCCAGCTCTTATGAGAACCCAACATCATCAGCGGCACCGATGAGAAAGACGTTGAGGATTGGCTGGAATCTTATGAACGAGCCAGAGCTACTAACAAATGGGACGATACCGCAAAGCTTGGTAGTGTGATGTTTTATTTAGAGGATGTTGCCAAGCTGTGGTACAGAAACCTTGAGGCGGATATTCCCACTTGGACGACCTTCGAAACCTGAATCGCAGATGTTTTTGGACGGCCTAGTGTGCGCAAACTTCGCGCAGAACAACGCCTACGGGCCGGTCCCAACAAATTGGTGAGACATTCACCAGCTACATCAAAGACATACTCAACCTCTGCCAGCGTGTCGACCCGACGATAGCGGAAACTGACAAGGTACGACATATCATGATAGACATTTCCGACGACGCCTTTTGAAATTCTGCTCTCGAAGAACCCTGTCACTGTCTCTGAGGTCATTGAGTTGTGCCAGAGTTTCGACGAACGGTGACGACAGCATCTTCTCACGTGATGCTCAACGTCCCGAATGACACCTTCTCAAGCTTGACCAACACATCTGACTTTCAGTCGTTGCTATCGCAGATCAAGGAGTTTGTTCGTGCTGAGGGGTGTGTTGACTACTGTCGTCTTAACAAAATAACTCAAAAGGACGTTCACCCCTTACCGAGAATCGACGATGCCCTTGACTGCCTCCAAGGTGCGGAGTTCTTCTCTTCTATTGACTCACGGAGTGGCTACTGGCAAGTCTCTCTGGCACCTGAAGATCAGTCAAAGACGGCCTTTTTCACACCTGATGGCCTTTATGGATTCTGTGTCATGCCTTTTGGTCTTTGCAACATGCCCGCAACATTCGAGCAGATGATGGACAATCTTTTGAGTGGCCTGAAGTGGAAAACATGCCTGTGCTACTTGTATGACGTGATTATATTTTCGCCAGATTTTCCAACACATCTCCGCAGGCTAGATAAAGTACTGCAGTGCGTAACTGACGCTAGCCTTCAGCTCAACTTGAAGAAATGGCACTTCGGCGCAAGTCAGCTCACCATCCCCGGCCATGTTGTATTGAAAGAGGGCATTCTTCCTGACACCATCAAGCTTCAAGCAGTAGCAGAGTTCCCTAAACCTGGGTCTCTGAAGGATCTGCGCAGCTTCCTTGGCCTCTGCTCGTATTTCCGCCGTGTTATTCGGAATTTTGCGATGATCACCACCCCCTTGACTGAACTTTTACGGAATGACTCGAAAAGTTACGCTTAGTCATTCGCCTGTGACGATGCTTTCAAAAAGTTGCGCCAACTGTTAACCTCACCGCCAATCTTGCGTCACTTCGACTCGACTGCTCCGACATAGGTACAAACCGATGCCAGCGGTGTTGGACTCGGTGCCATGCTCGCCCAGCGCAAATCAGGATTCCAGGAGTACGTAGTTGCATACGCATACCGTACCTCCACCAAAGCGGAGAAGAACTATTCTGTGACAGAGAAGGAGTGTCTGGCAATTATATGGGCTCTAGGTAAATTTAGATCGTACTTGTATGGTCACCCCTTCGATGTAGTCACCGATCACCATGCGCTTTGTTGGTTATCCACGTTGAAGGACCCCTCCGGCCGTTTAGCTCGCTGGGCTTTGCAGTTGCAAGAGTTCAACATGCGTGTTGTCTACAGGTCTGGCCGACGTCACACTGATGCCGACGCTCTATCACACTCACCTGCATCCTCCGAAAGCTCTGCATGTCTATCTACCGTGGACGAAATGGTTGCGTTCCCAGAAAACTGTGACATGGCGTCTGAGCAACGTAAGGATGACTGGATCAGCTCTCTTCTGCGATTCCTTTCAGACCCGTCGACTTCTCCATCTTCTCGAACGTTGCGCCGTCAAGCGGCTCACTTTGAGGTCCGAGATGGCCTCCTTTATCGCAGGAATTGCAAGTCTGACAGCCGAAAATGGTTACTCGTCATACCTCGCCATCTTGGTGCTGCAATATGTTCAGCTTTCCACGCTGACCCTCAGTGCGCACATGCGGGCATCTTCAAAACATACGCTCGGCTTTCCTACCAGTTTTATTGGCGAGGCATGTACGCCTTTTTGCGCAAGTACATTCAGTCATGTCCGCAGTACCAACGACGGAAAGCATTGCCTCATCATACCTCTGGTACGATCCAGCCACTTCCTTGCCCATCTAGGCCTTTTGACCGCATTGGAATCGATCTTTACGGGCCTCTTCCATTCATGGCTTCCGGAAGCCGTTGGATCGTTGTCGCTGTCGACTACTTGATGTGATACGCAGAAACAGCCACTTTGCCTGCTGCCACAGCACGCGACGTATCTTCTTTTGTCCTGCGGAACTTCATTCTCCGTCATGGCGCACCGCATGAACTTCTCGGCAGAGGACATGTATTCCTCTCTGAAGTCGTCAACGCACTCCTTGCCGAATGCCGTATCATTCACCGGACTACCACCGCCTACCATCCGCAGACTAATGGATTGACGGAAAGATTCAACCGTACCCTTAGGGACATGATATCTAAAATGTTGCCTCAGGCAACTCCGATTGGGACCTCATTCTGCCTTTTGTGACGTATGCATATAACACTGTTCGACAGGCGACTACGGTCTCTTCGCCATTTTTGCTGTTATATGGCCGAGACCCTTCCACCACACTTAATACGATTCTACCCTGCCACCCAGATTCCTCCGAGTCAACGCCTATCTCTGAAGCTGCCCGCCATGTTGAGGAATGCCGTAAGCTCGCCCAGTCGTTTACAACCATCGACCAACGGAGACAAAAATCTCGACGTGACGATAACCAACCGTACCCTAACTTTGTTCCGGACACTCTTGTGTGGCTTTGGTTTCCCGCTGTGCCTAGAGGCCTTTCCTCGAAGCTTGTTTCAAAATACCAGGGACCCTACCGCGTTGTCTCGCAGACTTCATCTGTTCACAACATCGTCAAACCCGTTACGCCATCCACAGACCAGCGCTTTCGGGGTCGTGAAACCGTTCACGTACAGTGGTTGAAACCTTATTACAATCCGCTCGTACTCTGTTCACCGTGAGTCGCCTGGATGGCTCTTTTTCCGAAGGGAGACGAAGTGTAGTGAAGAGGAATGCCCACTACTGCAGCGTCATCGACACGTTGGTGCGAGGCACGAGCTAAGACTGCCTGGTTGCTGCTGCGACGCTGCCCGTACATCCGGCTAGCTCTTGCTGCTTCTGTACTGACGCTGATACCGCTTTCGACCTTGCATTTGCATTATAATATATATATATATATATATATATATATATATATATATATATATATATATATATATATATATATATATTGTTGCTCTCTTGGAAAATGATGGTGCCACCACGAAAGTTCTTCTCAAAGTTGATACGCTAACCTGGCAAAATCATGTACGAATTAACTTACTAATCTTTTTTGTTAGTCAATAATGTAATTGGATTTTCGCACAAGTATTCTCTGACAATTAAACCAATCAAGCTTAAGGCCGCAGATATATTGTCTGTCATTGTCTCCCAGGTATTTTTTGAATGCTAAAAAAACACACTGGTGTTATTGATACGTATACATGTGAATATTAGCCGAATGACAGAACAATATATTTTAGCCACCCTAAATAAATCCACGTTATCTTACTATGCCCATTCGGCAACCAAGGCCGGCCCAATATGTTGCCGACTGCTCACCCCGACGAGTGTTCGGCATGCTCGGCGTTCACTCGGCCACCGACGGTGGCCCAAACTGTGCAGCCAACGTGCGTTTGGCTCGCTCGCCATTCACTCGTACACCGACGCTGATCCGAGTCACGCCACCGGCCAAGTGCCAACATCGCCAGCAGCACACCTCGGGCCGACCCTTTTCGAATGTCTGGGCGCCAGTGTAGTCGGCTGCCGACTACGTGCAAACCATCCGCCAATCGTCGGCAGTCAGCCAAGGTTGCTTGGGATATTATAAATGGGAGGTTCAACACGTTTTTTCTAATTATATTTTGTTATTCATGCATTCAAATGTGCACTGAGGCAGTACACAGTGAGATGAAACTCTTTAAGAAGTCAGAGAAGAGCTGCGAAAAAATTGCTTTTGAAAATTGAGGGAACATGGGCGGGGAAAAAACGGGTTGCTAACGTTATACATGGTGTCTTTAGAAATAGGTCCAAAAATTCTCAGAGTTTACAAAATTGTGATATTTGTCACTGTATTCGTAATTATATATTTCGGAGCCGCAGTCACATTGACCCATAAGTCGGCCAACCCACTCATGACTTGGCTCTCTCAGGCTAACTCAGGTTGAGCCATAAGTCTGAGTCTCAGTGAGTCTTTCATTATTATTCTGGTAATTTTCAGTCCGAGTGAGCCCTAAGCACAAAATATATTTCGTGAGTGAGTCTGACTGCCTACCTAGGGTTCTGCCTACACGAGTTCAGCAATAATATTAGCCTTTTGCCAACACACGTTCATATTCGCGCCTTCTCACGTCTACTTGCACATATACTTCATTGCAGCACTTGTGTTTTTACGCCATCTCAACATTTATTGATCAAAAACGTTGCTTTTGATCATCCTCCCGAAACTTCTTAACAGGAAGTTCTTCCTGATAGGTAAATATTTTAACGAAAAAATATTTTGTGGGAGTCATCTCTTTCAGTAAAAATGACTGTATTGCAACCACTCACTCCTATCTGAAGGTATAGTAACAAACTACGCGTAGTATAGTGCCAATTACTCGTGATATTTGTGTTAAAAGACATTGATACGGTGGTCGTAAAAGATAAGCCAACGAACTCATGAGTCGACTCAGTAAGTCTCCCTCAGACTGGAATACGAGCTGTGAGTTTGAGTCTGTGTGAGTGTATACGAGTGAGTGATATCTCAATGAATAATCACCCAAATGAGTCCGGTTCAGGAGGAATTCAGAGGCTAAGTCGCACTAAGTCCGAAGCAGGAATATTTTGGTGAGTCAGTGCCCGAGTGAGTCCTAAGCGCAAAATGTATTTCTTGTGTGAGTTTAAGTAAGCTCTACACTTTTCGCCGACAGATGCCTCCAGATGACGAGACATAAATAGTGACGTTGATTTTTGAATTTTATATATTTAGTGTTTAACATTTGATATATACGAGACGGATGATTGAGTTAATGCGAGAATCGGAAGTCTTTCCTGGAACGAGCATATTGCGAACATAAGATTCTCAAAAACAGTGGCATGAGAAATTTTTTCGGAGTGGTGAAATTCGACCAAAGTCAGCGGTCAAACCGAAGATTAGGCACTGAAGAGTGCTACTGCCATACCCAAGCACAGAGTTCGGCAACCTTTCCAGGCTTTGGGCCAGCTTTCAACTTCCAGGCTTTGAAGAGACTGGTCAGGATCGCACGGCAAATGAGGATAGAAAAGGGAGGGTGGCTGGGTAGGCAAAAAAAATGATGGGCGAATTGACAATAATTTTGTACAAAACTAGAACAAAAATCATGTTCATTTGCAGCACGCACGTCACAAGGCTGCAATTTAGAAACATAAGATACAAACAAAAAAAGCTTTTCTCAATGCTACTTCTAATGCTGAACATTCTTAGGCAACTTGGAAATATCTACCCACCACACTGTATCTCGTGGAGGTAAGAGTTGGTCGATTATTGGGGAAGTGTTCATTGGATACTTAAACAGAAGATGACGTCGTGGCCGGGGAGCCACAGAATAGTGCTGCACATGCCGCAGGTTGTCGACCCCCGCCCTTGCAGAATAACAGAATGATGACACTGTCATCGACAGGTACTGCAAGGGCATCAGTTTTGCATTCGCTTACGAGCACCATGCGTGCTATAAGGCAAGCGGAGCCTGCATACGCACAAAGCGAACTATACCGATGGTTGATATAATGACGTTTCTTCTTCGACGTGTCCGCAGAGTATATGGCACTACCATTTTCAGTGTTTCGGTTTTGGCTTCGCCGACGAACCTGATTCATACCATTTTGTCATATAAACTGCCACTGGCGCCTATTGTGAACTCTTGTAGCGGCAATAGACTGTTCGAATTAACGCCTTTACTTCTCCCATTTTGCCCCATCAACCGTTTCCTCCGATAGAAGAGCTAGTTCATTTATTTATATATACTGTCAACTGTCGCAGTTAATGTTTCGAGCGACCTTAAAGGCACACCGACAAAAAAAAAAGTAATGCCCAAGATAGTGAACCAATGGTGTATTTACCTTATTTTGAGGAATTTTAGGCAGATTTGTTGAAACTGCCGGTATACCTTGAAAACGTATACACGCGGTGAAAGAAATTGTCAAGAATGTGGCAAATAAAAGATAACATAAAGTGCAAATGCATGAACAGCAGTCAATAAAAACGAAATTAGAGAAACAGTGACAGTATTTGGGATGCGAAGTATGAGCAAAAAAACTATAATTAATTCATTGATTGATGTGTGGAATTTAACGTCCCAAAACCACCACATGATTATATATGCCGTAGTGGAGACATTATACGCCATAATGGTAGACTCCTGAAATTTTGACCACCTGTGGTTCTTTAACGTGCACCTGAATCTGAGCACATGGGCCTGCATCATTTTCGTCTCCATTGAAAATGCAGCTGTCGCAGCCGGGATTCGATCCCGCGACCTGCGGGTCAGCAGCCGAGTACCTTAGCCACTGAACAACCACAGCGGGGCAAAGCAATAATGAAGATTTTACAAATACCACAGAAAATAAATCGAAAGCTAATGTCTTCATGACAACACAAAACAGTGCTTGTGTCATTTCGAGTTCCAGGTGTCTGTGTGAGGGTGAAAACATACCATACTCGCAACTGGATGAGGCCTGCCACTACTGCAGTTCAATTCCAGGAGCTACTAAGCAGGCTTTTAGTGTAATGGCATGACCTTCCCTCAGCAACAGGGTTCGAATCCCAGCCGCGGTGGCCGCATTTTCGATGGGGTCAAAAATTGCTTAAGGTCCGTGTACTTAGATTTAAGCGCACATTAAGGATTTTCGCGTGGTCGAAAGTTCCGGGGCTCTCCATTAATGGCGTATCTCATAATAATATCGTGACATTGCGCAGTTAAATCTCGAAAACTGATAATTACACGAGTAATACATAAATGTGCTCAAAATCAGAGTTGCTTTGATTGAAGCAAATGTTGCACCCTCATTTTCTTTTATCTAATCTTCCGCGATGAGAAAATTCGAGCCGTAAAAATGCCTGAGTCGCAGTCCATACTTAACCCTAAAAATATACAAAACCAGTTTGTCAGATATCCGCCTTCTAATGCCGGTGGGTGCATAGTGCCTTGGATGCAGAGCGCTTTCGATTATCATGTTCACTGCCAATGACGGTGTAAAGCCACATCCAAAAATAAGTATAGTCAGCAAAATGAGGTCCCAAGTTCTTGAGTCTCAGCCACGTATGTGTAAGTCATGCTCCAAATTCACTTTTGGTAGCTGGAAAGCCAAATAAATTGTCGTGTTTCGTTGCCGCATATTCGAAAGCCATCGGCTAAGACGCCACCAGATATTAATAATTTTGACGATTTGATTCGAATGAAAAGAGCAAAGCACTCCTGAACACTATCACACAATTCGAATCACAGGTTCATGTGCGATATTCTTGCTTTAATTTTGGCAATCGTTTCCCGTGGATATCAAAGCTGTCACCATTCAAGTTCTTCATTCGCGATCCTAATTTCAACCTTACAACCAAGACCAGCAGACAATCATTTTTTTTTTTCTAAGGCCACTTTTTGTCAAGATTATCAGGAAGAAAACTGGCTGAGCTTCTGCGTTTGAGATCAGCAGCAAATAGCCTTTCATGGTTTCCGCCGGACATTTGTTCGTTGTTCTATATCTTCGTCCCAAAATCTACAACTGCTTTCACGTACTTATAGCCGTAGGCGTGTCCACGAGGGAGGCAGAGCAGGTGCCCCCTCCCCCCAAATCACCTAATAAGGGGCGCAATGTCAGCCTCACACATTCGCTAATTAGGGAGAGAGAACACTGTGACCCTGGGGAAGGGGTGCAATGTCAGCCCATACCGAGGTTGGGACCTTATATAAGAAGGGGGGCGGAGCTATGAACCTTCGCCCCCCCCCCCACCCCACTGAAGGGGAAACGTACGCACTCCTATTCGTGTAGCTTCTCATTGTAGATCCCGCTGCTCCCATCTAAGCTAAAGCTGCCAATGTGAACCTTTCGAAAAATTTGTTGAAATGAAAGTGACCGCATCAGATTTACGATGGCGATGGACACGCTTCAGACGATTTTAACTACCACGATAGATAGGCCGTTGGCAAAGGCCTGCGCAAGGTTTCCCTTCAAAGAAGGGGGGCTGAAGGTTCATCGCAGTGCACCCTCTCCTCATTAAGAGAATGTCTGTGACAGATTTTGCGCCCCCCCCCCCCCTTCTCAGGTGACTATGACGGCTTGCAACCTTTTCTAAGAATGTGAGACACTTTCTGTAAATATAATATTGCCTCAGGTCTCACAATATTAACACAAGGTGTCTCAGAACCCTAAATGGTTACAAGCCGTCATGGTGTTTCTCTTGTGCTCTCTGCCCCCAAGTATAGTCTTCTAAGCTGTGTCCTCGTGTGTGCTGCGAAAACAGACGAGGCTACCGTATCAGGCAAAAGCCCGACGTTAAATGCTCCAAATGGGTAGTCTACTTTATGCCACTCTCCTGTGGACAAATGTATATCGGCCAAGCCAAACGTTGTGTGCGTGACCAATCGAGGGAACATGCTACAAAAACAAATAAGATAAGAGCGCACAAATTGTAGCGCATGTAACTCCAAGTGGTTGTACTGCTAGATTTTCGGACACAGTCATACTGAGAAGAGGCAGCAACGCTTCTTCCAAGACTTGCTTTGGCAGCTTACTTTATTTTAAACAAGAAAGATAGTTGCAAAAGTAAAGCGTCTATTGCTTTGCTAAGCCACGAACTTGAATTTATGACCAACCGTTTCTCGTATACACGTCGGGGTTTGATCTTTTATGCCCTTGTGGGACAAAAAATATGTATAAGTGTAACCCCTGCCAATATACAGTTGTGAGTGTAGCTTGTGTGTCCGTTTTCTTTCTTGTGGTCATTGGTTTTATTTTGCGCTCACATGTCTCAGCCAGTTATAGCTTGAAGGTTTCTATTGACGTTGCCGTTGCAATTCAGTTGGTGCTGCGGAACTTTCTCAATTTATTTCAGAAATATTTCACATTCTGTCATTCACTCCTAAACTGAAGGAGCGCAAGTCGCATTGCTCGATCACTTTGGGGTTAATTCTATTAACACAGCTTGATTGATTGGTATGTTGGGTTTAACGTCCGAAAACCACCATATGATTATGAGAGACGCCGTAGTGGAGAGATCCGAAAATTTAGAACACCTGGGGTTCTTTAACGTGCACCCAAATCTGAGCACACGGGCCTACAATATTTCCGCCTCCATCGGAAATGCAGCCTCCAAAACCGGGGTTCGATCCCGCAACCTGCTGGTCAGCAGCCGAATACCTTGGCCACTAGACCACCACGGCGGTCCATTGACACAGCTTCAAGCAAAACAAAAGACACCGTTTTTTGTTCCTATCAGGTGTTCCTCTACTGTGTATTGCGGTCTGTCGTCATTGTTCTATGGAGCCGTCGCTCTCATCACAAACCCCGATAGTAATATCATCCGAGTAGATTGAATGGTGTAGAGATTCAATTTCATTTAGTTTTCTAGGAAGCCCTATTAAGATGAGAGTGAAGAGCATTAGAGATAGGGACATGTCTCACGTGCTCCACAGACAAATCGGAGCTTCTTCTTTACCGTCCCACGTTTAGGGGTAGGCCTTTCACTGGATATGACAGAAACGAGGCTTTTGAAGAAATTAAGATACACACAGGAAATGGTATATTATCCCTATAATCAACCAACTCAAGGTACTGGGCCTTGTAATCGAGAACAAAGGTACAAAAGGGGAAACCATCGAAAATTAGAAGCGAAGAAAACAAACACATAAGAATAATAAAACGAACTACTAGCAAGCACCAGAATATGAACGAAGAAAGTATCATACGACTAATACAATCTTTTGTAATCAATCAGATCACATACATAGCTGCCTTCCATAATTGGTTTGCAGCTGAAAAGACCAAAGTTAACCTGACAAAAAAAGGTGTGCAAACTAGCGCTAGGTATTTCCGTCAGTACGCGCACAGACCTTTTTCTAAAGCTAGCACTCCACAACACACTGGAGGAACTCATAGAAGCAGAAAAAATGCCTCAGGTGGAACGACTGACAAAAACCTCCACTGGACAGAATATACTACGCAAGCTAGGAATGAATTACCACAACCAAAACGGAGAAAAGAGGACAATCACGAGAGAAATTCGGGAAAATCTTCTGGTACCTAATTTACCCAAGAACATGATTCTATGTTACAACAAATGCAGACGCACGAGTAGAGCTGAAAAAATGATCCAGAGCTATGGATCAGATGACAGAGCTGCAATCGTAGATGCAGCAGAGTACCCAAACAGAAATAGCTACGTGGCAGTAGTCTTAGATCACAACCAAAAGCTCGTTACCTGCGTGTCAGTTAATACCAAATTTTCCGAGACAGCAGAGGAAGTAGCCATTGCACAAGCACTGGTCTCCACGAATGCTCCATACGTTATTAGTGATTCACAGGCGGCCATTCAAAATTACGCTAAGGGCCGAATCTCTCCAGAAGCGTGGCACATCATGGTTGTAAACGAAGCAATATTTTCTGCTGTAGAAAAGAATGACAGACAACTTCTCTGGTTCCCAGCGCATACAGCTCGAGACGTTCCCGCAGTCAATCCCGATGAAGTAGCACATTGCGAGGCTTGAGGTCTTACTCGCCGAGCTGAGCAAGAAATGACTTCTACAGGTCAGGTGAACGTGGAGGAGAGGATATAGAGAGAAAAGGATCGATTAACCACATTCAGTAATATAACCAAATACTACTAAATGCAGAGGCAAATTTATCCACCACCTCACTCTAAACTCAACAGAGCAGAGTCCGTTGCTTGGAGGCGGTTACAGACGGAAGGCTACCCCAATCTCGGGCAATTAAAGAGTTGCTACCCTGCCATATACGAGAGCGACACATGCAAGCTATGCAAGTCTTGTAGAGCCACCCTTCAACACATGTTGTGGGGATGTCAAGTATACCAAGATCAAACGGCGGTCTCCTCGGAAGATCTGCGGGCACGGTGGTCGGCCGCACTGCAAAGCTCAGAACTCACGGACCAACTTTGGGCCGTCCAGCGAATCATGGATGCAGCGTGGGAGCAACAGTGTCAAGTGGCCATCTAGGCTGCCCCAGGCCCGGGCCTTTCATTCGCCGGATATTCAATGAGGTTATTTCATCATCATCATCGTCATCATGGTCATCGTCGTCATCGTCGTCATCGTCGTCGTCGTCGTCGTCATCGTTTTTTGTCTTGTACGTGTTGGCATAACCTCCTTGCTTCCCTTAATTGCGCCATTTATTGCTGCAGCCAAGCACTTCGAAGATGCGCAATTTTCCGCGCACCCACAAACATCATTAAAAGCACATTTCTTTGTCAATTATTCTTTTTAGGAAAATTTTAATTGCGCAGTTTCAATGATACTGGCGAACCAATAGTATTTACTGTTCGGGTTGTGCGTTTCAAAAGCACGATATGATATTGAAGGATGCCGTGGCGGAAGACTCCGGAAATTCTGACCATCTGATGTTCCTTAGCATGCACCTTAATAGGTAGGCTTGTCCTATAGTATAGCACCTGCATCGAAATGCGACCATCGCGGCCGGCATACGATATCGCGATTTTCGGGTCAGCAGTCGAGCACCATGTACTCATGCACTATACACGACCGCGGCTAGTTATGGGTGGACCCAGCAAAACTGGTTCACAATTTTGCGAGTTCTACATGAATATTTGTCCGAGATTCAGTGTACTTATTTAGACTGTGCTGTTTGTACTGAGTCAGGCAGTTCAGGGCTATGATGCGCTTTCAGATTTATAGTTCAGCGAGGCGCAAAAGATACACTCATAATATAAGCTGTTAAGATGTCGTAATTTGAAACACGCTGTGCTGCAGAATTCTTTTAACAGCATCGCGTGACTGGCAACCAGATGGCATGTCAGCACTCTTATGATGGCACAAACCAATGAAATTGGCAAATATAAGCGTCTCCTAAGACCAATGCATTGGAAAATATGTAACGTGTTGCTTTACTTACTTTTTCTGTATATTTTTGTGCGCACAGCTTTGTAGAATGGCTTCATTGTTATGTCAAGGTGATTGAAAAAATTCCGGCAAAATTCTGAAGAAATAAACATCGCCACCCTTGAGGTCCTTATTATTTGACCGTTACTTGGCTTTCTGATTTATACAGCTGAAGGAAAGCAATCATATTTTACGCGAGGTACTTCCATGCCTCTCCCACAGTCCCGTGTCATCGAAATTTCAAGCCCCACCCGACTCGCAGAAATACCTCGTGCGAAGTTGAGGTGACGTGTCAGTATATGCAAGTCTGCCATAGCACCAGTTGGGCCTTTTCCGTTAAGTAAATGTCCTGGTGCAGACTGATATGATCATGTGATGACCATGTTGCTCATTTTAATGGGGGCTGTTCGTCGTTAGAATGTTCGCGTCGCCATCCATTTTACGGCACCTCGCAACTGTACAGCATGCAATTGAAAAGTTTGTAAATAAATGAAAATGGTTGCTATAATAGCAAACTGCGAAGTGCAAATTAGGTACGGCCCAAAGAAGAACGCATTGCAAGGGTTCTTTCAGGCTCCGTACCTATTTTGCATCGGTAGTTTAGCATCATAAGCCAACAAGCCCAGCAACACATTCTCTAGAAATTTTCTTTAAATGGTTGCGAGGATCCTTGAACATATACAGTACATTCACCCTTTAAAAAATCACTGGTATTTACTAACTTTCAGATGAATGGTTGTCATGATATTACCAACTATGTAGTAAACGCGGGTAGTAACCTCCTGATTAGAAACTTCATTGCATGACACTGACAATTTAAAATTATTTGGCATTTTACGTGCCAAATCAGCTATGAGATTATGAGGCACGCTGTTGTGCAAGACTGCGATAATTTCTACCACCCGGTGTTCTTTAACAACCCTTAATACTGCACAGTATGAAGACATCATTGCGTCCATTATGTGACATATGTAGTCTTACCTGTTCAAACGCTACTTACATTATCACATGCTGATGTTGTCACAAGCAGTACATCGGTAAAACAGGACCACAAATCAATGGTAGATGAAACGGGCATTGCATGGCAATGGCAACAAATATGTCGAAAGCAACAACACAATTTAACGTGGAAAGTTACAACTTTTAATAAATAAAACTTCAAATACTGCCGTCAAAATTCCGATCCCCGTGAAAGAGTCGGACTTTGTTCACAAGTTTGGAGTCGCGGATAGCGACTCCAAACTTGTGAACAAAGTCCGACTTTGTAGGATGGAGCAGACGGGTTTTTCCCCGCCCCAGGACTTTCATTTTGGCAGTTTTTTTTCACTCCCGTGGGCGTATTTATTTGTCATCTAAACCTTGAATAGCACTCTCAAGTGCAGCCCTTTTTAGGGCTACGAGGTTTAGCATGTTGTTTCTCAATCCCCCCTTTTTTTCTTTTTTTATCATCGTTTACTTTATTTCTATGGCACCACTCTGGACGGTCCCTCAATGCCATCGCTATTGGCGGACGGCCTGCCTGGGGGCTTCCCGTCAGGTTATACTCTTGACTTGGCAGAAAGAGCCAAGCTCTGCGACCTACTGCTCAAAACCACGGCACAGGTCCTGCACACAGGGATGGCCAGCCGACCAAGCCCGCCGCGTCCCTCACCTACCTCCAGTGCACGTACCAGGGCAGAGATACTCAAGGCAGCAATGAGCCTGCTGTCCAAACCTCCGCAGCAGACCGTGAGCAACGCTGGTCCAAGGCTCCGGGCACGAAGGGCGAAAAGCTTCATATCGAGTGAGTGAAACAACTTTATTGACGATCCGGCATAAAGGGGGAAGGGGTAGGGGGATTAAAGCGAGACACTAGCGTGCTCGGACGTCCCGGAGCAGCAACCTACTCGCCTCAAACCCGTGGGGGCGCCGCTTTCGGCCGCTGGCATTCCAGGATGCTAAGCACGTGCAGGACCACGTCTTTTTGGTTGCCTGGCTCTCGGCTGATGATTTTGCTGCTTATGGCAGTTGGCATTACTTCTTGGTTCCAGTAATCACCCAGTAACAAATCGCCCAGTAACAAGAAGGCAGACAGCCGCTGCTTTCATTTTATGGACGCTCGCCATCCTGCAAAATCAGTCTCCGTGCCAGGAGACAGAAATACAAGCCAGCAGCAGCAAGGAAGGTGGCTACCCAGAAAAGACAGCAAGTGAGCAGTCTCCCTCCCCTCAAAAGAGTGACGCAGCCAGCAGTGGTTCTTCCCCCATCACTGACACGTTGTCCCCCACCTCCTCCTTGTCGTGGTCACACAACACGCCGGCCTATTCTCAAAACACCTCTGTAGAAGAAAGCAGCCCGGAAAAGAAGAAGCAAGGCTCCTCCTCCCCTTTGGTGACTGACGACACAGGGCAACACCCTCTAGAAAGGCAAGGCCTTAGCTTTCTTCTAGTGACGTCAGGCGATAGGGCGGTCTGGTAAAAGTACGGAGCACTGTTCAAGAGAGGTTGTCGCATAGAATTACCAAGCGGGCGCTTTTTTTTCTTGCAAGAACGAGCATGCACGTAGTTCAAAATAAACTTCACTCGAAGCAAATTATAGGAGCGAAACATTCATTTACACAAACTAGTTTCGTTTTGTGTTTGCGCTTTATCAGAAGCTGTTCACCTATTTGTTCTGGAGAGTTGTGGCTTTCCGTTTTTTTGCCTTGTCAGCAGCGTCAAGAAGTTTGTCGTTGAGCTTTCCACAAACGTTCTTCAGTAAAATGTTAGTGCTGCACCGCAGGATGTGTTTCAACACTGATTCGCTTGTGTGACTGTTCTCACAGGTGTCGACAATAGCTGGCTCTTCGTTGGCCAGCAAATGCAGCGTCAGCTCCGTGACGACCTGGCGCTGTTCGCGCATCAGGAGCAGTTCCGGTTGCGTAGCGAGCTTCTCTACGACAACGTAGCAGTGAGCAACAGCATTAAGCGCAAACATCGATGGGTAAAGTAGACCTCCACGGTCCAACTGCTTCACGAGATCGTAGTGTTCATGGGCGGCCGACACTGTGATTGTCTTATCCACAGTCAACACGTCCTTGCGTTTTGCACAATTCAACCTTTTTAGGGTGGCGTACACGGCATATCCTGCAACGTAGACCAGGATAGGAAGGACTTCCTGTATCTTCGACAGCGTCTCGCTGCTGACAACTACGTTGCAACTGGGATGTAATGCCTCAACCTGCTTTCGTACACATTCCCAATGCTGCTCAGTGGAAATAGTCGGTAAAGTGCTCTGCAGGCGCAGCTTGTTTTCCACTTCATAAATCTGTCTGATAGAAACATGATATTGCGCACCAGCCAGTTGCCTATACTTTCCAAAGCGGTCCTCTAGGCAGTCTGTCTGTATCTTGCCCAAAAGAATATAGGTCATTTTAAGCTCTTCGAAGCAGTACCTTGCGAGCTCCACAAGCGCATAGGTAGTGTGCTCCAGGGCAGCGTGAGTCTCCTTTGTCAGAGTACCTTTGTCAAGGCCTTTGTTTTTTCACTCATCCAGCCATTTCAAAAGCAAGAGCAAAAAGTCAACTTTTGGATCGTTATCCACGGAAAACACTGGCTGTTGAAACTGGTCTCTCAGCCTCTTCCCCTTCCATAGAGTTTTCACATTCACAATTTTCCACCACTTGAGTATGATGTCGATGAAAGTAGCAGTGGCCTCAAATGAGAACAGGTTGTGCTTCGCTCCAAGAGCACGTAACGCCACAGGTAAGGATCATTGAAGATTTGCAAGGCAAGCTTTACGTTTTGCCTTTCAATATTCGACGGATAAAGGGCTTTTCTCGACAGCCCATAGCCATATTTCAACAGCTGGTCACACTCTTTGCTGTGCAGATCCCTGATTGTCGAAAATGACGCTGTTTGCATGCGCTCTGATTGTGCTGCGTCTGTTTGCATCTCAGGGAAGTAGAAGCATACTTGGTCATTCTTCTGGTTGATCCAGTTGTTTCGTATGCATTTTAGTATGTGTACCGGGTCTATAACGAAGAACAGCGGTCTGGCAGGGTCCGACGGGTGTTGATACACAATTCTGTTGGAAGGGGTCGATTCGAAGTGAGACATCGCTTTCCTATTCACGGAGTTGTTGTCACTCACGACACACACAACGCGGTACCCAATCTTTTCCAGCCCGCAAATCACATTTTTCAGCATCTTGTGCAGGAACTCCGCGTCTATTCGGGGCACGGGCACGATGTGCGCAACTTCTTTGAATTTGCATGTCAGGCTGCGCACCATGAAAATTAGCGCACAGTTTCCAGCTTCAACTGAGTTAAGTGCAGCTCTGGTGATGTTAACCCCTTTATAATCAAAGTAAGGTTTAATATGGATTTCATCGACCATTACGGTAACAAAGCGCTGGTCGTCTTTGAGGTCAGAAATTCTTCTCGCCATGTAGGTGAGGAATGTTTCGCTCTGATGCTCTTGTTGAGGGTTCATGCCATAAGAAGAGCATACCGATCTGATCGTCATGGGATGCGGCAAGATGATACTTCCATGGCTGCGTATGTAAGCGTACGCATGGGGCGATATGGTGAAAAGAATGCAACAGAACACCATGGAATCTGCAGAGTAGCGCCTGCACTGTTTTTTCGCTTGGAACAAGCTGACTTGTTCTCGCAGAAATCGAATGCAGTCGCCGTCGTCTTCTGCGTGGGGCGTGGACAGCTGATCCAGCAGCAAACAAACAGCCTCGCAAATTTCTGCGACTGAGTCGGACATCAGGTCCCGTCCGTCCCACTTCTCGATGCCTTCGAGGAGTTGTACGATACCGCTCTCACTGTCAGCAATTTCTGGAACGACCAGATTTGCGCCTAACTTTCTTACCGCCGTTTTCATGACATGTACCGTCACGCTCATGTCTCCTTTCACGCAGACAGAGTACTTCAGCCACGGTGCTTCATCGTCGACGATGTGTATAATGACAAGCCTTTCCTCTTTTTCTATTATGTTCCAAAACTTCATCTCCTTGCTCCGCAAGTAGCCGATAAGTTCTCCTAAAGAATAAACTTTGTCCTCTTCATGTGCCCTGTTAAACATCTCCTCGGACTCCGCGATAGCTTTTTGCATAGTAGCATGCTCCATGCGCGCCCTCTTGGAGTCGGGATCTTCTCTTCTGGTAGTTTCCCTAGACAGGTAGGTCGGACAGCTCGGGAACTTGGACGGTACAGCGTCCGGGCAGAGGCGAACATGAGATAATGGCACTGTAATTGTGCGGCCAGTAGTTACATCGGTATTCGAGGCTTCTCAGATGATGTCCTCCTCTCTGAAGTGAAGTTCGCATACCTACCAAGGAAATTTACATACAATGAGCAAACCAATGAGTATTTGACAAAGTGCGGCTTGTGAACCACTTATTCGAGCATATGCAAATATTGAATTTACATTTGCAATGAAACAACAATGCTCTACCAGAAAGAAAGCTTACCCTGGAATTCTCGGTCACGGAGAGGTCTTCCCGTGGCACAGCGCGTATCCACGCGTTCTTCAGAGTTTGATTCCTTGGGAACTTGAAAACGTGCACTTTCGTGTCCACGGTGTAGTTGCCACGGTATCGCGGCACACAGCATTTGCACGGCATCTCACCGTCGCACCTTCAACATTCTGAAGCCGCACGTGCGTTGCTGCGACGTGCTGGGACCGGTCGGCTTATCGCTCCCGCCGAACCGGTCAAGCAGGCCAAGCTGCCTCTTGCAGCCGCCCCATTAGCTGACGTGGTGCGACTGGAAAGGGAGGAGAACTGAGGCCTTCTCCCTTTCCAGTTTGTGTTGCACAGGGACACCTGGAAAGGCAGCCCTCTCTACCCCACAAGCCGAGAGAGAAAAACAAGTTTTCCTCTCGGTCCCGACTGCACCTCTTTCAAGATCGCCTACTCAGCTACGCAGGGATGGGAACGAATCCAGCGCATCCCAAGAAACGCAGCCGCGCCCCCTTGCTCACAACAGCTGTGTGCTGGGGCCACCCGAGGAACCATTTCCTTCACTGCCATCTACAGGTGCTCCAAACGGCACCAAACTCCTACCACGAACACACGGCAAAAGAACCAAGGGGGTACAAAAACCTGCGGTTTCGGCCCAAAACTGTACCCCACCCTCCCCACTACCTGCGAGCCCTGGGTCCACTTTCCAGCTAGAGACCGTCCTCTACAGGCCAACCACCAGGAAAAACTGCTTTCGGTCTGCGACGCAAGAGGCCATCTCCGCACAATTAGCGGCAGTCGAGGGAGCACACCGCGTGCGAAATAACTTTGGCCGCAATATTATCGTGGTCGATGTTGCCGCGGGAGCACCACTCGCATTCCTCCTCGCAGTTTATGACATCTGCGAGATCGCCGTGCATGCCAGACAGGCATCAACCAACACCTGCAGTGGAGTAACCCACAACGTCGACCCAGCACTCACGGAGGAGGAACTATGCGACAACATTGCATCCCAGCTCCCTGTACTGCAATGCACGCGATCGGGACGCAATGTCTTCGTCATGTTCTCTGGACGAAAACCTCCACAGGACATCGAACTTTACAAACAACAACACCGGGTCTGTGCTCGCCACCCTCGTCCTGTGCAGTGTGAACGGTGCGGTCGCTACGGCCACACGGACATCACCTGCACCGCACATGAACGTTGTGTGCACTGTGGTGGGCCTCATCCGCGTGCCGATTGCACCGCGCAGCGCCCGCGTTGCATATTCTGTGGCGCTACCCATCTGGCCACCGAACCCCGTTGTCCTCACTGGCAACAAGAGCGTCAGCTACTAGAGGTCCACGCGCAATCGGCCCACCCCATGACACGCCGCGAGGCATTTGCAGTTGTTCGCAAGAACAACCCCAAGGCACAGAATTCTGCCACTCGAAAGGGGTTTTCATATGCGGCAGCCGCTGGTTGCTCTCCTGCTCATGCATCAACAAGCACCACCAGCGCTCCAGAGAATGCCTCGGTGATCTCGGGGCTCGCAGCCGCAGTTCGTGCCGCGTAGGACTTCCTCTATCGTGACTGTCTGGTTTGCCCGCTCTGCATAGCAGTGCTGGATACTCAACAAGCTTTGACACAGCATGGCGAGTAAAAACTGTGCACGGTGGCCGCGCATCCTTCAGTGGAACTGTCATTCTTTGCGCCACCGTCACAGTGAGCTCGCTGAGTACTTGCGGGTCAAAGAGTACGACATCATCGCCCTACAGGAGGCTTATGTACGCGGCAGCGAATGTGGCTTACTGGTTACACAAACTACCATTGTAGAGTGAGGTGTCAAGTGCGCGATTGCGACTTAAATGAGTGCTGCGACCCCACACACCCTCCCACCCGCTCTTACGCCTCCATCTACGTGCGCGATGGGCTCGCACATTGCACTGTTGATGTTTCTGACACCTTGTGCAGTGAGGTTCAATGCGTGGCGGTTAAAGCGCGTCTCGGACAGTGCGACACGGCAGTGGTGTGTGTTTATGTCCATCCTGTCTACAGGTGGGACACGGCATTTGTGACCCGTTTGGTGCGACGCCTACAAGGTGACTGTGTAATTTGTGGAGACTTGAACTCACACCATACGGCTTGGGGGAGTGACCACATAGACTGCAGAGGCAGAGACCTGTTGGATACCATTGCTGAGACAGGCTTGCTTATTATAAACGCGGGCTGTCCTACTTTCCTCCGTCACGGCGTAAATAGCAGTGCCATAGACCTCTCACTTGTGAGTGACCAGTGCCGGTACAAATGGAAGAGGGAGGCCGACACGTGGGGCTCAGATCATTACCCCTCTACCTAGAGCCACTTGATCGACGCCGTGCGGGCACGCGCACATACACTGTTACTGACTGGCCGCGTTTTCGGCAAGTCTCGGCTGCCTCCCCACCTTCCGGTGTCGCCTACTTCTCGCACGTCGCCCGCTGCGTCGAAGCAGCCTCGCGCAAGTGCACAGTGCAAGTCAGAACACCAGATGCGGACATAAAACTTCTGAATCTACGCGCGGCTCACCAGAGGCTCCAGCACCGTGCGACTAAAAGCGTCCGCAAGGAGCACTGGAGACTTTATAATCACCTTGACGTCGTGTGTCGCCGACACGCACGGCAAAGACGTGACCACTTCTGGTGCAATCTATCTGGGGCAATCTAGCGTGTAGGACATTCAGTGCTGTCTTCTGCTCCGTTGAGTTACGTTTCCCAGCCCTCACCACTGCTGTTGCACACTGTCTCACCAGCACACTGTCTCACTGGCTGACACCCTTTTCCTCAGTGCTCCCGAAAGCTTGTCCGGAATCCAACTCCCGCTGCACCATCGCCGAGCGTGGTACAAACCTCGCCACTTTTCTCTCACTGCCAGCATGCGCAATCAAGTACGCGCTTTACGCACAGAGGGTTTCACTCTCTGAGAGTTGCGCCTGGCTTTGGTGCCGCGCAAGCAGCCTTCGCACCCAACGCTGACGACGTGACGTACCAGATGCTTCACAACATCGATCAGTCCCAGCTCCTAGTGCTCTTGGCCGCCTACAACAACGTGTGGCGCACGGGGATAGTGCCGCAAAAGTGGCGTGAAGCCATCGTCTTCCCCGTGCTCAAGAAGGGCAAACCCGCTTCGGAGCAAGTGTCCTATCATCCTGTTTCCCTTGACTCCGCAGCGGGCAAGCTATTCAAGGCCATGGCACTGAGGAGACTTGAATGGATTGCTGAGGCACTGGATGTTTTTTTGCCTTCCCAGTGTGGCTTCCGTCGTTCGCGTGCCACTACCAACGCCCTTGCCGACGTCATCGGAACGCTAGAGGAGGCACAGCACAAAAGAGAGGACAGCTACCTCATCCTGCAAGACATCAAGGCGGCATTTGACTTCCTGCCACACCACACCACACCATCCTGAACGTGGTGCACGATCTCGGAGTGACCGGTCTCCTCTTCGCGTACATTGCTGCCTTCCACGGCGGCAGAACCATGCGTGTGCGCGTCGGTAGAGTCCTTAGTGCGCCTCGTCCCGCGAGCGTCGGTGATCCGCAGGGCAGTGCACTCAGCCCCTTCTTGTTTAATCTCGCCCTGGCTGACATCGACGATTACATTCCCCGTGCTCTTCCCTGTGATGTGGGCGTGGTGGTCTGTGCGGACGGCATTGTGGTGTTCGCGACGGGACCTGTGCCCAGTGGCCAATGTATTCGCACCAGTGTTCAAACAGTCCTGGATTCTATGGACGCATTCATCACGGGCAGGGGTATGAGACTCACCGGTGAAGACTGAAGCGATGCTGCTGCACCCCAGCTATGGCGCCCAGGGCTACACAGCGAAGTTCACTCTGCAAACAATCTCCATTCCTTGTAAAGGGCGAGTGACCTACCTCGAAGTGCAGCTGGACCAACGCCTCAATTGGTCACCAGCGGTCTGCGACCAGCTTCGAAACGAGCGAAGGGTTGCATCCGCCGCTCGAGTGCTCCTTGCTCGCGGCAATGAATGCACACCGTGCGTAGCCCTCCGCATCTACAACGGAATGGCTGCGGCGTGCATTTTGTACGGCATTCGTTTTGTGGCGCTTATGCGTTCCAACTGGGAGACACTGGACGCAGCGCATTGTATTGCAATCGCCAGTTTTTCAGCTTACCCAGATATTGAATTGACCCAACACTCGCTAAGGTGGGAGACATGCCGCTGTCACTCAGGGGCCGATCTTCGAGCGCTGAATTACATAGAGCGTATGAAACGTTCGCGCCATGGACAGCAGCTGGTATGCGGGCTTTTTTCACTTCCGCACTCACGGATGGGGCAATGCACTGCGGCATTCAACGCCCTCGTCCCGAGCTCACCGGATGTGAATGGCTATAGTGCCCCGCCCTGCCAGCATCGCCCTCTGAAGATTCGGACACGGTTACCGGGAGTGACAAGCAAGCCGACGACGGCAGAGTGTGCGCTTCTGCATGAAACTGCCGCCACTTTCGACGGACTTCTCGCGGGGTGAGTCGTAGTCTTTACTGACGGTTCAGTGTAAAACGACGGTTGTGCCACGGCTGCGTGTGTGGTGCCTTCGCTGGAGCTTCACTATCAGTGCCGCCTCGCCTGCGAGGCATCGTCGACGATAGCCGAACTCGCTGCGCTTGACCTCGCCGCCGATGCCCTCCTTCAACTGAGAGTTCTGTCGGCTGCCGTTTTCTCGGACTCACGTGCTGCTCTTCAGCTGCTCGCGCAGGACTCCCACAGACCACCGCTTGCCACGCGCATTGAGCGAAAGCTCGAAGCGGTGCAGGACCTTAGGTGTGATTTTGTGCTGCAATGGATACCAGCGCACATTGGAATATCCGGTAACGAAGCGGCCGACGAGCTCGCCAAAGATTCGCACTCTCCCGAAACCCCTGTGACTACAGCGGTGAGAACATTCGACGTAGCGTGGCTTCACACATGGCACTCCGTCACCGCTCGCCACCCGGACCCATGAGTTGTGGCAGGGCAGCCACCATGCCCACTCCCGAAAACTGGAGTTCCGAGAGAGGAGCGTGCCCTCCTTCTCCGCCTCACAGATTGGTTCTAAGAAAGAAAGGAAGAAAAAAGTGAGCCCCGTAACTATCTGCATCACGGTGTGACGCCTCAACAGTAGCTCACAAGAGATGGGGGTGAGGAGGGATTAAAATGATAAGATTAAAGGTATAAAGAAAGAAAAAGATGCGCTAAGCCAGCGAGCGAGGACATATTGAGGGGATAGGAGAGATAGGAAAGATGGAAACACGGTCACAGGAGTCCGAGGATGGGGCACCACTTGCTAGAGCTCTTGTCGGCGTCAGGAGATTGCGTAGGGCAAGTCCAGTAGGTCAGAGCTACGCTGTCGTCGGAGGTCGGCGTCAGGAGATGACGTAAGGCCAGCCCAGTCCAGAGCTACACTGACGCCGGAGATCGAGAGGGCACAACCGGTCGGCACATAATCCAGCGAGCGGGTCTCTTCGCCTGCGCATCGGCTGCTACCGCACGGCGGAATGGGTACACACAGTCGGGACGGGGAGACCCAAACTGCCGTCATTGCCCGCAGCCCGAAACACTCCATCACATTATCTTCGAGTATGCGGAGTATTCGGACGCGCACAGATCACTCTTCGGTGTTTACAGCAAACTGGGACTCTCCACCACCACTGTTGATGTGATTCTCTTTCCACGTGCGCACGCATGCCTGGTGAAGCGCGCGCAAGCTGCCCTCATCACCTTCCTGAAGACTTCTGCGCTATTTGAGCGCTTATGATCTGAAGGAACATTAGTGCCTCCCCATCGAGGTCCACTGGACTCCTATTAGTACCGACCACAATTTTTCCCGTACAGAGATTACGTGCTTCGGCGAGTGCTTCACAAGGTTTCTACAACTGTAGTCTACTAGAATATCGGGTAGTGTGTTCAGGCACCCTCTCTCACATTGCATCGCTTGAAGTGGCGCACGTGGACAAAAAAACGGTTCTCAAGGCGGCGCTGCCGTAGCATGGACTGGCAGAATTGTCAGCTCCGCGCCGCTCTGCATTCTCGGGTGCTGTTCAGTGACCTGTTGCTTGTGTTCACGCACGCCTAACGAAAGTTTTTCTGGCAATGTTTTTGCTGGCCACGCGTAGGTGAGGCGATGCCGAGTCATCGCCGCCAACGACACTGCTTCGCACCTAGGTGCGAAACAGGGTATGATTGATTTGATTGATTGATTGATTGATTTATATGTGGGGTTTAACGTCCCAAAACCACCATATGATTATGAGAGACGCCGTAGTGGAGGGCTCCGGAAATTTCGACCACCTGGGGTTCTTTAACGTGCACCCAAATCTGAGCACACGGGCCTACACCATTTCCGCCTCCATCGGAAATGCAGCCGCCGCAGCCAGGATTCGAACCCGCGACCTGCGAGTCAGCAGCCGAGTACCTTAGCCACTAGACCACCACGGTGGGGCAAACAGGGTATACCTTTGGAAAAAAGGTGAGCAGCCGTCACTTTTCGCTGCACCCAAAAACAAAGCACGGAGGAAGGTTTGGGAACCGAATTGATATCGAAAGGATGGGATCTTGAACGAAAGCTGCTGTGTATGTGAGCTACACTTCAAGTCTTCATGTGTTTTCGGAGACTACGTGCACGTTATAAACAGTGAAAAAGTTAGCATACCACCTAGGAGACCAGAGCTAACGCCGGACGCTGTGCCGATGTTATTGCCTAACGCTCCAAGCTCTTTATCGAAGAAAGCGCCGCATCCAAGACCTCCGAGAAAGTGGAAGAACTGGGCGGTCGAATCTACCATCTCTAAGAAAACTGCAGCGCCCTGTGTTGACAGCGAGGCCACTGATTCAGGTTCGTCGATGGACCTTCATGCTGACTACGAACCTAAGGTGGCGAATACTACAGGGGCTGCAGCTTCGCTGGAACGCTTACTCAAGTTTCGTTAATCTTGAATTTATATGAGCTCGATCGCACCGCATATAGTGTCAAAGTGAGCCGTAATTTACGTGCTGCCACGACTTTATTTTTTCGTGAAGGGTTTCAACCAGTCTCGAGAGGCAAGACGAAAAAAAAAAGCTGCACACGAAAATCAGTTGGTGTTCATAAAGGTGCCATCGTTATGAAGTGATCGTGAACTGATAATTCTACGGAATGGTGTCAAATTCAATCGGTGTTACTGCTCACTGCAGTATGTGCGCTCGTAAATAAAGGGTTTCTTCTTACAGTCTGATAGTGGTGCCAAATGATGTTTTTTTTTTTTACTGTACAGTGCAATAACCTGGTCACAGCAGCAGTATTTCGGCGGGCGCGTAATCGTTTAAAGACCCAAGATTGTCAAAATAATTCCCAAGTCTTCAGCTACGACGTGCCTCTCAATAAAATGGCAGTTTTCTCACCTTAGCAACATAATAAAAATTGCATGTTGCAACTATCGACAAGAACGGTGCCGCACGCGTAACGAAGGAAGTCGAAGCTGTCGCAGTGTGCAGACTACGACTCGATATAGCAGTATTATAACAAGAAACTTTCGGGTTTATAGATGCTCCTTCGATACCTCAATCCTCCTAATTTTTTATTCGTTCACCAACCAAGCTTTAAAAACTGCAGGCAGTTTCCGCATGGATGACTGCTTCTCCGTCGTTTGTTAATACCCGCATTTGGACCGTGTGTTGCAGCTTTGACATTTCATTTTGTTTTCAATGCAGTACGAACAAACGCCTTGGAAAGATTTTCGCGGACGTGTCAGCAATTAAACACAACACTATAAGCGCGACGTATGCAAGCGCATATCACGGGATTGAATGCCGGCCGCGGCGGCTGCATTTTCGGCGGAGGCGCGAATACTGACGTGCGTGTACCTAGATTTAGGTGGACGTTAAAGCACCTCAGGTGGTCGAATTTCCAGAGCACTCCCTACGGCGTCTCTCCTAATAACATGGTTGTATTTGGACGTTAAACCCCTGCTATTGCTAATATATAAATATATATTATAATATATATAATACATATAATATATATAATAGTATATATAAACATCCTGGAAAAAATATACAGGTGCTACAACTGCTACCATAGTGCTTCATAAAGAAAGCAACAGAATACAAATAAAGAAGGGTGTAAGGCAGGGGGACACAATCTCCCCAATGCTATATACCGCGTGCTTACAGGAGGTTTTCATAAGCCTAGTATGGGAACAGTTAGGGATAAGAGTTAATGGAGAGTACCTTAGTAACCTGCGCTTCGCCGATGACATTGCATTGCTGAGTAACTCAGGGGACGAATTGCAACTCATGATTACTGAGTTAGACAAGGGGAGCAGAAAGGTGGGTCTTAAAATGAATCTGCAGAAAACGAAAGTAATGTACAACAACCTCGGAAAAGAGCTGTGCTTCGAGATAGGTAATTGTACACTTCAAGTTGTAAAAGAATGTCTACTTAGGGCAGGTAATAACCGCGGAGCCCAACCACGATATTGAAGTAACTAGAAGAATAAGAATGGGGTGGAGCACATTTGGCAAGCACTCTCAAATTATGACAGGTAGATTTCCACTATCCCTCAAGAGGAACGTATATAACAGCTGTATCTTGCCGGTACTTAGCTACGGATAAGCTTCGCCCCTAAAAGCAAAGCGCCATGCTAAGGTGGCGCCCTCTCACGGCTGTCGATACCAACTGTGTCAGCCTCGGCTCCTCCCTGAACACACTACCCCATATTCTAGTGCACTGTACCACGGCGCGCCAATCCAACCCATTGTCCTCCTCTCGATGACGATACCTCTCCAGCCTTCTTGGGGGCTTTCCTAGTCAGCTGCGCATGGCACGTGGAGGCTTGTGAGTCCATTGTGGGAAGCAGATCGAATGACCCTCACCTCTCTTTTTTTTCTCTTCTGCAATCTTACCCTTCCTATATCTTTAATGGCCGCGTCTCCTGCGCCACGTGGTGCAGCAGCCAGACTTACACAGAAGTGGCTCGGGCGCCGCACGGAAGTGACATTCCTTTTGAAATTATCACTTAAAGCTATTTAAATGTGTAAATTATTAATGTTTAATGCGTTAAACCTACAAAAATTTTATTACGCAGGTGTTTAACTAGTTATTCAGCCTATATTTGTTAATTGAACAAATATAACAAGTATATTAAATGCAGGGGGCACCATGGGTACTGTGGCGGCGAAATGTAAACACTGGGAGATAGTAGCTTCCTGTGATGTGTGTAGCTGGTGAAAACTCCGACAAAATCCTAGACATGGCCTAGGCCGCCCCTAAGGAGGCCGGAAGCCCTGTGTCGTCACTGCTTCATGTGATGGCTGGATGCCCAGTCGAACCTCGTTGTTGGAGCTAGCACGGCCGTCCACCACGCCGCAGCTTCATCTGAGTGTGTGCGCCATAAAGTTTCTCAGTATGAAGGGCGGATTATTATTGTTTGACGTACTGCATTTTCTAGATTGTAATGCCAAGCGTGGTGTTGCCAAAGGTGAAAAAATTCTTGCTGCCGAGTTTTACTTGTCGCAAAGGGCAAGGTCGACGATAAAATAAATGCTTTTGCACAGTTCACGTGTGACTGACCGGACGCACATGCATGAAACCCCAGCGCGTCTGCGAAGTGTTCTTACGATGGATGGAAACAACTTTTAGTCTAGGGTTCTTACGAAGCCTGTGATCTCCGAGGGCCAAAGCTACTGCATTGCCGGCTGTTTCGATAAGTGCGAACACGTACTGCCGTTCTCATCCGTTGATACGTAAATGTCCCCGTGCTGTCACAGGCCGCGCGTGTTATTCAACAAGGCAGACAAGCTGTTTTGTAGTTACATGGGCTAACGCTGTCGGCACTTGCCCTTGGACATCGTTTATCAAGTGCTGATCGCCTTGACCATTGTGGTGGCACATCTGTATTTCGAAGCGTCCTGCCGGTTACCTTACCAGGTGATGGTACCTTAGCGACATAAAAAAAGTTTCCCGAGATTACGTTGCAGTGCGTCTTCCTGTCAATAAAACTTTGATAAACCGTGAAAATCAATATTCCTCACACCTGTGCCGGAAAAACTGATGCAGCCAGCTGCATTTCAGTTTTTAGTGTCGTTTTGCGTCTCGCCGATTAGGAGCACTAATTCGCAAAACACTTTATCATAATAAATATAGTCCATTCTGCGACAGTCATCAAACATCCAGCATTTAAGGGCCTGTGGACAGGACCACCACCAGCAGAAAGTCAGGCTGACGGGATGCTGATGAGGAGGCCCAAGTGTTAAAACAATACATGCGCAAACAAAAAAGAGAAAGTAACAAAGACGGCAATGGGGCTCTAACCACCGACTTCACCAGTTTTTGATGTGCAGCACTAACCAGCTACGCCGCAACTGCCGATCGGTTTGGAATGGCTAACAAGCCGGTTTTGTATTGTTGTCACGCTAGACCCAACTAAATTTTTTGTTTACTTTTACGTTTGGACGTAACTTTAAGGGCTTCTATCGTTCCGTCTAGACGTATCACTGGATAATCCGACTATTCAAACAAAGCGCCCAACCGGAAAAGTACATGGCGTCACTTCCGTGCGGTGCAGCAGCCGTTCCTGTGTGTGTGGGGGGGGGGGGGGGGGGGGCGTGTGCCGCGCGGCGCAGCAGTCTCTGCCATCTTTCATTCCCCATACCCCATTCTTATGCTGACATGTTGAGGTGTCCTTGTAAGCAGAGACAGTTATGGGTCGGCACTTTTTTCTACTTTTCTTATGTTATAACCACGTATATATTCTTATAATCTTCACAAGTTCACAATCTTGTTCACTCGAGTCAAAAGTTATAAGCATTCCAAAGGGTGCTCTTGAAACATTTCGATATAGTAGTTACATAACAATAACCAGTAATATTAAGGCTTTTAGTGTAAGCATATATAGTTTACCGTTCTGATCCCATAAATATCACGTTCACTTGCTTCTCACATGTGACGTATTATCTTCATAGACATAATAACGCAAAATCCTTCACCTTCAGTTCATATATGAATATGATTTTGCACAAAGCCATCCGACCCCGTGTAGTACCTCTACATCCACACCGACCTTCGCTTGTTTTCTTTCTTTTTTATTAAATTTTTCTCTTACTCTCCTGATTTCACCCAGCGAGCCACCTGTATAGCCCCATACTGTGTTTCTTTTCTCGCTCACTGTCTTTATTTCACACATGCTGTCCAAACAGTGTCATCTCTTCAAGCTTCTATTTTCCCCTTTACTTCAGTCCTAATTGGATCTACAGAGTAGTAGTAAAAGCATGTTAGTAAACTATTCAGGAAAAAACATCACCATTACGTTTATCTGAGTCATTGGGTATTTCATGGCAATTACAATTCATGGCAAATTCATAAACTCAAATTGAAAATGTGAAACAGCTCGGTTCATTGGTTTGTGGGATTTTCCGCCCACAGCTGGCCAGGCTCTGAGAGACACCGAAGTGCAAACGACATCGTCTTTTTACACTAATAAATAATCACTCGTTACTTCATGTGAGTGCCCTGGTACTCCCATTAGAATTCACAAGCTACAATTACATGTTTGTTTAAAAGTGTACATGAATAGAGATGACATTTTTAAGAGGACCTGGTGATCGATCAATTGATCAATTAATCTATCCATCAATCTATATATATATATATATATATATATATATATATATATATATATATATATATGTCCTCTTTGTGTGTATGACTTCACACAGAATTAAATTCGGCCAAAAGGAACCCACCTCTTGAAATCCGCTGATGACCGTGAGGACAGTAACCACAAGAGACGCCAGCAACACGGTAGGAATAAGTAACATTAGAGGGGTTATACGATATGTCTGCAGGTGCTGCCTTTCCTGAAAAAGAACAAATCAAGCTTGAATTAATTTCAACCTGGAAATATGAGACTGACTGTTATATTCCGTTATTCATATCATAGGTGAAGAGTACGGAGTGGGTGGCTGAGGGGCTCGGGCTTCCTCCAAGCTGCATCATGGGAATCAGAGGCCCCTCTGGCACTGGCCCGTAAATTTTTTCAAGAGCTTGGCAATGGCTCTCAACCACCACCAACAACTGTTGGCCATCCTGTCTTGCAGCTATTTCACAAGGGACTGTCTATCCCCGTTCCTTTTTCTTTTCAAGCTTTTGAAAGTCAGATCATGGGGGACCAGCGCTGGATATGGGGCGTGCCGAAAAAGAGCACCTGGTGGAGAGTCGTGACACAACTCAGCTGCTCGCGCCAAGATGACCAGCCGCAGTGTACCACTCGAAGAGCACGCGCGTGCGCCACTGCCGTGCTTCATTTTCGAACGAACAGCTCGAAAAGCAATTGCTCCAGTACAATTGCACTGTGTTTTAAAAAAATGAATTTGTCCAAAGGCTACCCTCACATAAAAAGCACTAAGAAACGGAGAGAAGCCCTGCAAAGTGGACGGCGTCATATGGTATCGAAGGGACGGTGCTGTGCCGTGTTGACGAATGCCTCGTCCTCATTTTCTGGTTGCGTGCTGGGTTTCCTACTGATGTTTGTGCTGGCTGACATACCCCCATTGATAGGTCTGTGCTACGACGGTACCACACTGCCAACATATGCAGTAAAACGAAAAAAAAAAAACAAAAGCAAAAGCCAAGTAAATGGTAGCTGCGTCAATATTTTTTTGGCATCGTTTGTACGCCCTATGCCGGGGGACGTTGATCAGGCAAACCACTGTGGTAGCATAGCACGTGTGGTATCGAACTGCTTTTCTTGAGGGCACGAGATAGATTAGCGACCACGGTGGCCACACATTGATGAGGTTGAAATATAGAAAGAACACCCATGAACCAAGATGTACAATTAGAAAACCCCAGGAAGTCACAATCTTGATACGCACACTACAGCGTACCTCCAAATGATATCTTGTTTGGTACATGAAAGCCTAGCAATGGACGATGTTGAACAGACACATTCATTTTAAGCCGATACAGGCAAGCGGAAAAACTGAAACTGTGTGTTAGGCGAACTAAACGATGAGTGAAAACAGAATATATTTTATGCTTTTCTAGCAAGGCATATATTTCGATGTTACTTAGCCACGGCAGCCTGTGAGACAAACGCTTAACGCATCGCGTAACTCCAGAAATTTAAACTTTGAGTGGGTCCGCTGCTTTGTACGTAACAAGAACCCTGTCTTTTGCACAAATTAAGTTAAACAGAGGCATCTTGGCACCGAGTGTTCACCGCGGGTGTTTTTTATAACAGTTCAGTAACATTGGTGAACGTGGCCCCGCACAAATTTTGTGGACAAGGCAGCTTTCTTTTACGTGCAACTCTTTACAAAAAAATACTACCTTCGTATCATATCATTCATTTCACGCGGGACATCAGATGGAGTTTGGTGCTGGTTGTCTGATGGATGGACGCATGGAACTTTTGTTCGTCCTGAAGTGCACGACTCAACGCTCAGCGGTCAGATTAAAAAAAAAAAGTTTACATATGCCGCATGTTGCATAGTGCGCTCGTTCTATTTCCGCAAAAACACCGTTTAAACTCGACTGTTTGGCCCTGTTTTTTACTTGTAGCCATCTTCACTACAAAATAAATATGGTAGACACGTGTCATTCGGTTTAGGAACGAGCCCAACAGCACAAGACAGGAGAGCGAGAGCAGAATTTGCTTGTTTTTCCGCTTGGATACAACGCTACCTTCTCTTTCTACGTCCTCCCTTTACTCTATACGTCCCCCCTTTATTTATATGTAGTTGCACTTGAATACCCAGCAGTACCGCCAGTGCCCTTTGGTTTTGTTACGGCGATGCGCACACGCACCGCCTCTACCAGCCGCCACTCTCGCGCTTTGACCGTTAAGGTGGTCGTGGAAACTCCAGCGCTAGTTCCCTACGGAGCACAGATAATTAGGCAGTCTGGTTTCGTGGTCGCGAACGAAGTCAGAAGTCAGCGCAGTGCGCAGTTATAGTAGAAAACAAGTTCGATATATATATATATATATATATATATATATATATATATATATATATATATATATATATATATATATATATATATATATATATATATATATATATATATATATATATATGTGTGTGTGTGTGTGTGTGTGTGTGTGTGTGTGTGTGTGTGTGTGTGTGTGTGTGTGTGTGTGTGTGTGTGTGTGTGTGTGTGTGTGTATGTGTGTGTGTGTGCGGGGGGGGAGGCTTCTCCGTGCCCACTTAAGGTTCACTCATTTTCGGTAGAAAGTTTTCAAGATCCTCCGTAAATTACATTCCATTCTGTGAATTATACTAATAACTTGGCGTCTGGCATTTCTAGTACCGATGCCATAGTCCCCTGCTGCCTGGTTCCCAGCCTGCTTCTTCCCTACCTTGGCATTGATGTTGCCCGTCAGTATAGCATACTGTGATTTACCTTACTCGGTGCCAATTCCACGTCGCTATGCAAGTTTTCAACTAATACGTCGTTTGACTGGGCGTAGGCGCGTAAAAAAGTGCACACAAAACTAGTGAGCCGTAAGTGAACACGAAGGAGCCCTAATGGTGAAAGTAAGAATGAAGCAGGCATTATACTGAGTGCACAACTAGGCGTCATGCAGAATGAAGTGCTTGGCAAAGTACGAGGCAGTGACCATAGAATGGCAACGTCTCAAATTTGCCTAGACTTGAAGGAACGACAGACACTGATACGCAAGAAGCCAGTCAATGAGCTAGCACTGAGAGGGAAAGTACAGGAATTCAGGGTCTTGCTCCAGAACATATACTCGGCTCTTATCGGGGAAACCGACTTTAGAGTTGACGCAACAAATGATAATCTGACGAGTATCATTACAGAGTGTGCCGTGGAAGTTGGAGGTACGATAGTGGTTTAGTCGGGTGTCTGACCATTGGACCGGAGCCAGCAAGATTCTCGGGGAAAATTCAAGGAGAGGAGCCCAGAGCTGTTACCGGGAACTTTTATCGACATTATTTACAGGTGCGTGTTACTACATGCTGGCGATAGCTTCATGAAAGCTTTTGAAGGAAGCTTGATGGGAGCTTGTCTCGAGAGTACCGACGCTCGCGTTTTATGCCCTGACTTTCGCAGGATTCCCGCCAGGGTGAAACAATGAAGGCCAGGACAGTACAATGAAATTGTCATCTTCACCTCCACCCCCAAAAGGGAAAGGTGAAAAACCACCGCCAGAAAACAGGGAAGAGGCAAGTCCAGCTCATCCCATCGCGAGGGAGAAAACACGGCACAACGCGAACGACACAGCACAGCACGAAGACACGTTGAGTCCTACGTGCAAATTAACTCTGTAGTCCGTTGCAGTGATGAGTATGCGGCGTCGGGCCGACCACGGTTTTCGGAAACGGCGGCATGAAGGCACCATGAAGAACTTTAGAAATGCACACGAACACGGGTCTCAGACGCTTGGCTCATTGTCCGGGGCACCTTGATGTTCAAAGCAAGGCGCCTCGACGGCCAACAGCTCTTCCAATTTCGTCAGTCGGTCAGGCGTGTCCAAAAGGTTTTACGAAAGGTGCCGACAGCCCTAGATAATAGGAATAACGACTTTCGTGTTGTCGCTGCTCTTGGCGCCTCTCTGGGAGTGATCACCCAAAAAAAATCAGGGTGAATTCAGCCGCAATGCCTCAGGCACTCGAATGGCACCAATATAGGGAGTCCGATCATAACAGCTCGTCCACCATCATAGGAGGTCTCGAAGGAGTTGCAGTGCCAAATCACACCACAAAGACCGTGAATCTATTCACTTGTAGACGTTCACGTAGGCTGCACTCATCTCTGGACTTGAGCCAAGGCTAGCACACGCCAGAAACGAACCACGCATGACCCGAGGCATAAAAAGTAGGGAGCTCTCAACTGACCTCGAGATATACCAGGCAACATTTTCTGATAAAAAATCCCCCAAATTCATAAATTTTGCTCTCACTCGTTATAATTATGGACCAGCTAGCAAAGCCATAAAAACTCAGACCTGCTACGTGCAAAACAAATCAGCAGCCTAACGTTTTGTATCATTTCCCAGGAAGATTCGCTGCCTTTAAGGCACGTAGGTGTTACGGGCGACACAAAAACGAAAGAAAGGCATTATTCAAAAACGCGTCTCACTGCATCAGTAAATCTGAAAATTACACTTGCGCGTATAGCATACAACAAAGAAAGAAGCAAAAACCTTCACTACACTGATGCGATTATAACAAATATACTGCAAATTACAGAGGAATCATACAGAGGCTTTTAGTCAGCCTTCATCTCTGTTCGACTCAGTTTCTATATTCTGCCTGCTTCTTCACTATAAAGTCAACTTATGTATAAAACAAACAGATAAACAAAAACCTACTTTACGCCGATGCGCACAGCCCCGCCGCGGTTTTTTAGTGGCTAAGGTACTCGGCTGCTGACCCGCAGGTCGCGGGATAGAATCCCGGCTGCGGCGGCTGCATTTCCGATGGAGGTGGGAAAGCTGTAGGCCCAGTCCTCCGATTTGGTCGCACGTTTAAGAACTCTAGGTAGTCAAAATTTTCGGAGCCCTCCTCTACGGCGTCTCTCATAATCATATCGTGGTTATGGGACGTCAAACCTTACATATCAATCAACCGATGTGCATACGAACAAGCATACTGCAAAAAAATGAAGGTTTAAACAGAGGCTTTTACATTCAGCCTACTCCTCTGTGATAATCAACATTGGCGTATAACATAACACAACTAGAGAAACGAAAACCTACTCTACACTATAATGCACATACCAGCATGTATTCTGCAAAAACAAAAGGTTTAAACTGAGACTTTTAGTCAGCCTTCTCTGTTAAACTAAGTGCAAAAGCCCTCTTCTCGAGCGCTAGGTTTCGCTAAATGTAAGCAAATCCACAAATATCTCAATGTATGATGTTATGACGATGAGGAAAATAAAACTTTCAAAAATCGACGTTGTCCTTGCTTTCAGTGCAGAGTAGACGGAGGAGCAAAGCGAGGTGGCGCGTACGCGACTCAAACGACAAAGGCGGTTCCCCATCTTCGCGAAAGTGTGTCCGCTGTTCTGGGAGGCCTACAACGGGGAAGCTAAAGCGTCCGTATGCCTCTTTGTCAAAGTTTGGGGGCGACGGAACAAAGATCACCGCCGCTGAGTTCTTCGGTAGTTTCGGGCAGGTTGGCTATTTGTCCCTTCGTCGCGATCAGGTGCATTGAAAACTATGGTATGGGCGTCCCTGCACAGCACGTCTGAAAGGGTGCAGTATAATGTTATTCACAGTGCAACGGAGAATAATAATAATTTGTCTTGTATTCAGTTTATACGATTGTTTAGCTGTCTAATGTTTGCATGTCTGCTGATGACAGGGAGTCTGAACATGACAGTATAGGTAGACCCTACTCCTCAATACTTATTACTGGTCCCAAAACGTCGGGCCAAATTTGTTATAGCCACAGAGCCTTTTGCCAGAGGCTCCACTGCAGACAAGGGGGCTTTCATTGCAGACGCTCAAACGGCGTGTTGTTGGTGCGTGAGGTTTCCTTGGCGGAGACTCACTCTGGTGGCTTCACAGACATATTTCCATGGGGTTTTATGAACTGGTCACAACTCGCATGTAGGCAGCGTACTTGCACCTGCGCGTAGCGACCATAAATGTCTGCTCGGTTACAGAAGTGTTCTATTCCTTTTGATTGCGGCGATATCGGCGTGCAGCCACGTCCTGCACGCTGATTTAGCAAGTAATACTTGAGTATGCCTTTGTATAGCTTTTTATTTTCCTCGAGGCTGTAGCCGACGTCAACGCAAGAACCTCTACCAACATTTTCATTACACAGGCACACGTACGTATTGTCGGGGACGTCCATGCGGACCCTCTGCGCACCAATTTCCCCACTGCAATCCTGCGAAGACTCCTGAGGCCACTTTACCGGCTGCCTCATTGGCAACTGCGAAGGTGCCGTCTTCTTTTTTGTCAGGTAAGCCGGGAGAGTTTTAGGTATTCGCGGAATAGCGCCGGCCCTCAGCTTCACTCTTCCGCGCGGCCAACTACCAAGGATGCCTTGTATAACGCATTCATCTGCACGAATAATGTCCTCGTTACAGAAATGTCTTTCACATACCCAAATGTTCGATGTACTGAACGAGAATGTGCTGGTTTCTTCACGCGGTATTGCCCGCGTCTGCTGATCATGGCTTTCAGCGTCACAGGGAAACACGAACAACGACACCTTTTCAACAGTTCCTCTGTAGCCGGAGCGACAGTATGGCACACAGCAAGTCTTTGGCATTGTTCGTGAAGCTCCTGCTAACTGTCCGTCATATACCAAAACATTCACAGACACAGACAGCACCGCACACACGCGATAAAACGGCACCAACAAAGCTAACACAGAACGCCATCGCTTCACTGGCCACGACGAGCGTCTTGGTAGCCGGAGCGACCATGCGGCGCACAGGATGTCTTCTGAATTCTTCGTCACGAAGCCGATAACTATTCGTTAGGTTTGAAAACGATAAGACGCACACGAAGCACCACGCACACGCGATAAAGCACGACGCACTCAAGACCTACACACCTTGCCAGGCCGTTGCCTCGCTAAGGCCGCGTTCACACTTGAGAGTTGAAGAAAAACGAAAACGAGAGCGGGCGAAAAACCCCGACCGCGTGCGTCGAAGATGTTCACAATAGTTCTGCCTCATACCGCCACCGCCGTCTATACCTTGACAATTATTTCGATTTCACCTGCTTTCTTAGAATTGAAGTTTATACCGAATTCTAGTGATTCACGCAAAGTAGTGATAAGAAAGAGCTCGCACCTTTTCAAACGTTGTTTTGGGAGATAAATAACCCAGCAGAAACGACACGAGCAAACACTCCAGCAGTGGTGGCGGCGCATTCAGCTGACTGAAAACAATTTCGAGACACGTTGGGGCTAGCCGACTTGCTGCCGCTGCACCATCTACTTCCAGAGTTCTCGGCGATCGTAATCCAAGTCAGGCTCTCGATGAGCGCGTCCTCGTTGAGGTTATCAAGCTTCGTCGTGCTGCACGGGTAGTTTTCGATTTGAGCCCAAGTGAACAATCGCCGACACCTGTGTTGCCATGTTGAATCTACGGCCGGCTGGTTAGGTAACGTGGTTTGATCTAGCGCAGTCAAGGCTGTGAAGCGGAAACCAGATCTGATTTTACGTGGCGGGAAAAACGCACTCGGGCCGATTTTCGCGCACCGGCCGCGCGGTGTGGTTTTCCGGCCGCTTGGGCAGTGAAACGAGCCAGTTTCCGGAAAGTTTTGCCTGTTTCGCTCTCTTCGAGGACAACTGTGAACGCACCGTAAGAGACGCCGCGGAGGCCTCGACGATTACCTCGGGTACCCCCTTAACAGTGGTGGTGCCTCCCCGCGGTCCAAGTTGGCGGCACCCGAAGCTCTCCCATAGAGTGACGGGGAAGTTTCGTGAACAGTAGAAAGTATTGAGAGACTATTGCTACGCACACTAGGAAGCTGTCCCAGGAGACGAAGAACCTCATTAAGAAACGTGAAAGGATGAAATCCTAAGACACAACAGACAGAACAAAACTGGTAGAGCTTTTGAAGTTGATTAATAGGCGTAAGGTATCTCATGTAAGAACGTATAACAAGGAGGGAATTTAACGTGCTCTAAAGAACGGAGGACGCGTCAAAGCGGTCAAGGGGAAATATGTGATAGGCGAAAACCGAATGTATGCACTAAAAGACAATAATGGCTAAGTAACTACCAATGTGGATATGATAGTTAAAGTAGCGGAGAAGCTTAACACAGGTCTGTACAGTAGCCGGGACAACCATGACCATAATGTGAGAACTAGCTGCACCATAGATGACATCCAAAAAGTAATGACATAAGAAGTCAAAAGGCCTTGGAAGGAATGCAAAGAGGCAAAGCTGTTGGTGAGGATTAGGCAACATCAGATCTTGTGAAAGATAAAGGTGGTTCGCAGTACAAAACAGGGACTGGAGCAAAGAAAAACAACACAGGCGGTATCATCTCCAGTCCTTGTTAGGTACTGCACACTACGTCTTTTTTTTACAATAAACCGCAACCAACTTGCCCGATAGACTGTTTTGCTACAAAACATCAGATCTGCCGAAAGATGGAGGACAGATTGTGTTAGAAAAATCGGCTACACTGTTTACAAAGTGTCGGCTGACGGGAGAGTACCAGAAACTTGGAAGACTGCTAACATCATTTTAATTCATAAGAAAGAGGACAACAAGCACTCAAAGATTTACATGTCGATCAGCTTGCTCTTTGTCGTATAGAAGCTATTTGCAAAGGTAACTACTAACAAAATTAAGACAACAATCGAATTCAGTAAAGCAAAGGATCAAGCTGAATTCCGTACAGACTACTCAACAATCGACTAAATTCAATTTATCAATCAGGTGATTCAGAAGTGCTAGGAATACACCCATAGCCTGCATAGATTACGATAAGGCATTTGATTCAGTAGAGATATCAGCAGTCATGCCAACACTGTGGAATCAAGGCCTCGACGAATCATATATAAACATCCTTGAATGAATATACAGCAGATCAACTGTCACCATAGTGATCCATATAAAAATTGACAGAATATCAATAAAGAAGGGCGTAAGACAAGGAGATACAATCTCCCCATTGCTATTTACCGCGTGCTTACAGGAGATTTCAGGAGGCCTAGAATTGAAACAGATAGGGGTAAGAGTTAATGGAGAATACCTTAGTAACCTGCGCTTTGCCGATGACATTGCATTGCTGAATATTTCAGGAGAATATTTGCAATTTATCGTTACTGAATTTGAATTATTGTCTGTAAGATCTCATCATTATGGTGTCAAAACACGAAAAAACTAACCCTTAAGTAGGCACTTTTTTCCCTTTTTCATTAACAAGAGTCTCGTACTGGCTGACATGGTGCCTTTAGGCTGTACGAGGGACTATTGGTCAGCTGTCAGCACGTAATAAGTCAACGTGCTACGTCAAGCCAAACAGATTCATAAAGAGTGTGCCACACTCGCCGTCATGGCTACTGGTGGCGCTTACTGACACTCCCACATTTAAATTCACATATATACCATATAAAGTGGCTGAGGGGATAGTCCCAATGGTAGCTCAGTGGTAGAGCATCGAGCACGTTAATCGAAGGCCTCAGGTTCGGTTCCTGCCCACGGCAAGTTATCTTTTTATCCACTTTTCGTTCTTCACATTAATTATACAATGCGTTTTAATTACTTCCCCTGTACTTTTCTTGGCATTATTGTCTGTTAAATCTTATTATTATGGTATCAAAACACAAAAAACGAGCCCTTAAGCCCACAGAGACGCTCCAAGAACCGTTACGACAGAAGTCACCGGCACGTATTGTTTGAGAAAGGGGATTTGGTGTGGCTTTGGACGCCGCTTCGCAAGCGCGGCCTCTGCCAAAAGTTTCTGGCCAACTACACCGGTCCGTTTGTTGTCCTGGAACGTCTCAGCGATGTCACGTATGTGATATCTCAGCTGTTATCAACTGGCCGCCGCTCAAGCAAAACCAACGTTGTTCATGTTGCCCGTCTAAAACGCTATCATCATCGCAACGAATCCTAACTCGCCCGGTGGGCATCGTCTGCAAAGGGGGAATTGCTACGGTACTGAGGGCGCGCGTGGAAGAAGAGGAGAACGAGGTTGGCACGAGCGGTGATCAGCCAGATCCCTGGACCGCAAGGGTCAGTACTATCGCCCTTATTATTTCATGCACTACTATGTACCATTCCCATACAGCAAGATGTACAGGTCTATGTGTATGCCGATGATATTGCATTTTTTGCTGCGTCGGCGGACATTCACACTCTGTACCTGATTCTGCAGACGTACATGAATAGTCTGGAAACGTGGCTGGAGGATATCAACCTATGCCTCAATGCAAACAAAAGTATAATCATAGTTTTCACACAAAATACCCCAGTGTGAATTTCACTAATGTACCGACAGGACGCCATACCTCAGGTTAAGCCAGTTAGGTACTTGGGGGTAACCTACACCGAAACACTTAACTGGAGTCCCCACATAGAAAAAATGGCTGCTAAAGGAGCACGTGCCGTAGGGATGCTGCGCAGGCTCAGTAATTATCGTGCCGGTTTGCGTAGAAACGTGCTCGTTATGATATATTGCAAGTACATTCGACCGATATTAGAATTCGGCTGTGTTTTGTTTTCTGAAGCTCCGGCCTACAAAGTTCGACCACTGATTCTGCTAGAACGCGAATCTTTACGCTTATGCCGAGGGCTACCCAAATATGTTGCCAACAATATTCTATACGAAGAATCCCGCCGGCCTTCTCTTGTCAAACGATTTCATATTCTAACAGTACGTACATTCCTTAAAATCTATGCATCACCTCAGCGGAGGTCGCAGTATCTGTTCATTAACCAGCAGACCTCATTCTTCAACCACCAATGGCCAAAGTTAAGGTGTCCTCAAGTAATATTTACTCAGAAACTTTTGGAGCCCTTAATAGTTAACTTTTGGGAAACACTTGTGCTCAACACTGTAGATGTAACTAGGATAGAATTTGACAATATATATCCCAAGAATGCAAAAAATTTACCATATCAGTATATAAATGGCATTTTGGAAGATCATTTAGCCAATCTAGAAACATCCATTGTGATAGCGACTGACGCTTCGGTTTATGAAGAGAAGGCTTTCTAGATTGGGCTTCCTCTCTAGATCATCCTCTCTAGATTGGGCTTTCTCAATTCAAATACCCGACTTTACACCTATTTACCAAGCTGAACTACTGGCAATAGTCCTTGCATTGCGTAAAGTGCCGCAAGATCTATCAGCGGTGATTCTTCTAACAGACTGTCTCTCGGTGTGTACTGCCTTAAGCTCACCAACTTTTTCGCGAACCTTAGAAGCTTTCTACTCGCTCATTTCTACACATGTGCGACTCGTCCGACTAGTTTGGGTACCAGGCCATAGAGGTTTAGCTCTGAATGAGCATGCAGATGCACTAGCTGTATCTTCTCTTGATTTTCCTGTTTTACCTATTTTGCCTACTTCAGGATATATCACAGCCGCACGCTTTGAAAAACGCGCAACGGCCAATAACTTTGAAAAATCTCCTTTGTTTGTATCAGACTTCCCACAGCTAAAGTTCCCTTGGAAGAACAAGTGGTGTTCATCAAGAAAGGAAGAAATAGTGATTACCAGGCTGCGTTGTCGAGTCCCCTCATAGAACTTTTACCTTCACAGGTCGGGTCTGGCACAGTCGCCTTTGTGCCTTTATTGTAATGAGAGGGAATCTTTGGAGCACTTCTTTTTGTCATGCCGAAAATTCAATACTCAAAGGGAAAATCTCCTAGAAGAACCCCTACGAAAGTTGGGCTTAAACTTGACACTTCCAGTGATTCTTTCATATGGCGCAGTCGCATTTGGATTCAGCCACAGGAGCGTTTTTACCGCTGTTACAAATTTCTTACGAGAATCTAAAAGAATGGAATGCTAAAAATCAGTAACTTCATTTTGTTTTATGTATAATTTTTTGTATGTTTATTATGTTTTCTTTTCAACGTTTTTTTTTAGAAATTTAACGCCTTTTTATTATTACCTATATTACCTCATTATTCCAACCCTCCCTTTCAAGAAGTGAATTAATTTAAAAAGCAAGGCACCATCCCAATCATGGCCTATCCCCCTAGGTGGGTTGCGCCAAGGTGTTGAGGAACCAACCAACCCTGGACTCTCGCATTCATCATCTCCTGTAAATAAAGGTATCTCACCGTAACAATGTATATATATATATATATATATATATATATATATATATATATATATATATATATATATATTATCTCAGCTGACGAGTGAGAGAGGTGTGCCCCCCCCCCTCGCGAAAGAATTGGTACACCACTGCTTTCCTCTCTCTACCGTCAGCGTCACAGACATACTATCTGAACAGCGGAAGGACCCTTGGGTTGTCTCACTTTTGAGTATGCTCTCTGACACATCACCTTCCGGTTACCAGCGTGCTTTTCGCCGCAAAGCAACGCATATTGCCATACGGGATGGCCTGCTATACCGTTGCAACTAGGCGGGTTGCAAATGGCTGCTGGTCATACGCACCCATATGCGGTCTGATATTTTCGAATATTTTCATGCTGAACGGCAACATGCACACGGTGGTGTGCTAAACACGTATGAACGGATCCGCCAACGTTACTACTCGTGGGGTATGTACACATTTGTACGCAAACAGATTCGCTCGTGTTTCTTGTGTCAGCAGCGCAAGCCGTTTCCTCATTCACCCGATCAACTGCAGCCTTTACCATGTCCTGCACGCCCATTTCACCATGTTGGGATTGACCTATACGGCCCGCTGCAGTTCTCTGTTGCTGGTAATCAACGGGTGTTTGTGGCTGCCGACCATCTGACTAGGTACACCGAAATGGTAGCGCTACCTTCGGCTGGTGCTCGTGACGTTGCCACCTTCATATTGCATCGGTTCGCTCTCCGTCATGGTGCACCACGGGAGCTACTGAGTGATAGAGGTCGCGTATTTTTGTCCGAAGTTATGCAACAGCTTCTACATTCATGTCGTACGATGCACCACACATGAGCAGCCTACCACCCTCAGACTAACGGCCTAACGAAACGATTCAATAGAACCGTAAGAAACAGGCTCGCTATGTATATTGATTCCACTGAAATTGGGACGTCGTTCTTTCTTTCGTGACGTAAGCATACAATACGGCGATTCAATCAGCAACAGGATTTTCCCTATTTTTTTTATGTCTGTGACCCATGCAGCACCCAATTCTGCCATACAATCCTGATGCCTCCGAGTGCAGCCTAGTTTCTGAAATGGCCGAACATGCCGAAGAGTGTCGTCATCTTGCACGCTCAATCACGCCCGATAATCAAGCCCTCCAAAAAGATTACCATGACCATGATTTAGTCCAGGACACTTTCTCTTGTGTGGCTTCGACTGCCTTTCGACTCTCCTGAACGGACTCCCAAGTTTGCACCGAAGTATACTGGCCCTTACCGCGCCATCCAGTGCCCTCTTTTGTCACCTCTGTGATTTAACCGCTCAATCCATCTACGGACAAGCGCCGTCCTGGTCGTGAGATGGTTCACGTCAGTCGCCTCAAGCCCTTCTACTATTCTTTTGTTCTCTCGTCACCTTGAGTCGCCAGAATGGCTCGTCCTCATCAGCAGGGTATTGTAGTTGTGAATTTGCAAGGCAATGACCGGTGGGACCATCTCTTAGTGTGAAGCGCGAGTGGTGTGCACGAGCTTTGGACGCTGGACAATTCGAGCATTCCTTTCCTTACTGGCCATCTGCATACTACCTGGCGTCGCTATGAAACCCCTTGCAATATATATATATATATATATATATATATATATATATATATATATATATATATATATATATATATATATATATATATATATATTGTGAGAGATAGAAATGTAGAAGAGCAAGTGGGATCCCTCACCTCCTTCAGAAATATGAAAAAACTCTCCGCCTATGTTCCTAACCAAAGCAGCTCACTCATCCGAAGTTCAAAGCAGTGAAAAGATAGTTTGTGTATTATGCTGTCGATTGCACGATTTCAAAGGATCATGCGACACTTTTCTGAGTTATGATGTAATATTCTCCTATTAGTGTGTGATCTTTCACAATCACACGCCACCAAAATTTTTAGAATCCCTTCAGGACGAGCGGATTACATGTCTTTGTCGCAGGCGTCAAGCGTTTTCTCTCTGCTTTTGCGTCAACGAATCAACTGAAAGCTACGCAGGGTGGGAGACGACATGGGGACAAGAGACGCGTCACTTCGTCAGTGCGCGTTTTGACTTAGAGCACTTTGTAATCTTCTCTTTCTTCCAACGCGTGGCTTACTTTCGCAGTGATCGCCGATGCAATCACGCGTGGGCACGTGACCACATTCCGCGGCGACCACGATAACTACACTGCCCGCGACATGGCCTCCGAGATGGCGGCCGCGCGGTGTGTTTCTCACCGGCCGTTCCGATCACCACGCTCCCCAGCAAAATGAACGAGTATCGCCTTGCGCGCCCGGTTACCGCGAGAGGGCGCGAATTCTGGCGGCAGCGGACACCGCGTCAGACAGCAGAGCGCATGGGATTCCAGCGTGCGGATGTGTGTCTTTTTTTTTTTTTCAGCGTACGAGCAAGAGTTGGCGCCAGAATCCTCCGGCTCAACTGAAGGAATATATTTTTGTTACTGCACTTTATTTTGGTTCCATTTACGAGGAAAACCATGGCAACTGTGGCATTTTCTTTATGGGTAACTGTAAGGATGTATCAATTCGTCGGTTGCAGCATTACATTTTTTTTTTTATTGAGGTCCGTTTTGGCTCGGTGCTAAACACCTCGATTTGAAATATTTATAGGCATTCTAGCATTTCTTTTTTTTTTGGAGACTTGTATCGTAGAAAACTGGGCTAATTATTGTCGTTGATTCGTATTGTTCTCATATCCTGTCTCATAATTTGACTGTTATATCGCGTACGGATATTTATGAGGTGGTCAACCGAAGCGCAGTTACACTCTAGGTAACTGAGTGCCCTGTTCATGTGATTGAAGTAACGTACGTGAGAAATGATTTTGCTGAAATATTGTAGAAAGCTTCTATTAGCCGACCTGCATTCACTCCCCACGTTTTAACAGTGAAAAAGCCTGCGTTGTGATTTTCTCTTTTTTAGTCACCTGAGCTTTAATTATGTTTTGATAGCACAATAGCCATACCAGTACTCTCGACTATATCCAAATCAAAGGGTCGAACATGTAGCATAACGGCATTTTTCGAATGAAAACTAAGTATTTGCTGAGGTAGACTACTAAAGAAATAAAAAGGGCAAATTCTCACTGCTATATAACACCGTAGTGTTTCATACCAGGTACATCAAACTCTGAAGGCGCATTGCGTACTTCTCGAAAAAGCATTTTCATTTTCGTTCTTACATTGCGCAACGTCTCTATTGAACACCGTAAAATTCACAGTGCGAATGGGTGACCATAAATGACCAAAACGTGCCTGTAACCAGCCCATGGTCGTCGCAGAACCGGTTACGTTCAGTCTAGTCATACTCTAGACGCATCGTGACTGCCTGCACCCTCCTCCCTGTATCCTTCTTCTGCGGCTCGACGGAATGATATTTTAAACGGTGTTATAATAAAAAAGCAGCGCTGGTTCCACGAAAGCACAGAAAAAGCAACCCTTTCAATCGAATAAACCCCGTCAACAAAGAGCGTGGCACTCTTTTTACTTCATTTGTCGATTGGGCTGTCTTTTTTTTTGTTCGGCAGTGCCCTCCCTACTACACAGTGTTCGAACTTCGAAGTACAGTAAGTTTCCAGCACATTCGGATCTCTTGCAGAGGCATCGCAATTATCAGTGATGCAATACGGGTGGCGCGAATATACAGCAAATAAAAAGTCAATTTGATGATATATGCGCCCAAGCATTCACTTCACCTCTCGTACACCTTGGCCCGACATTCCTAAATTATCGCAGAGTATATAAAAGTGCAAAACCATTTTTTTCTCGCCACAAGAAAGCTTCGCCAGCAGCGCGGCAGCCTTTTTGGCCACCCGAAGAAGCGCCGCGATGCGGAGAAAAGAATGGGCCACGCCCACCTCTGGAAACAAGCTCTCTTCGTGCGATTGGGATGGCCGGAGAGAAACCCACCGCTTGCCCGCCATCTCGGAGGTCATGCCCATGACGTTGAAAGTATTGATTGATTTGTGGGGTTTAACGTCCCAAAACCACTATTTCATTATGAGAGCCGTAGTGGAGGGCTCCGGAAATTTTGACCACCTGGGGTTCTTTAACGTGCACCCAAATCTGAGTACACGGGCCTACAACATTTCCGCCTCCATCGAAAATGCAGCCGCCACAGCCGGGATTTGATCCCGCGACCTGCGGGTCAGCAGCCGAGTACCTTAGCCACTAGACCACCGTGGCGGGGGACGTTGAAAGTAGCCAACCGCCGGGGACATGGGTGTACGGCGCATATTTTTGGTATAAGCCGTCATTCTTATCAGGGTGGAATTTGTAGCTGACTTTGAGAATTAATTGTTAAATCTAGACTACGTGCCACGCAATGATGTGTGGCCCGTGTATTTTAGGGAGCCTCGACTACTCATCGGTAGCGTTTTCTGACCACGTGCAAAGAGTGTCGCAAGGCCCCTTCTATTAACTTACGAGCCTTGATTGATATAAATTTATTTACTTCCAGAAGTACTTTGCAGACATATGTTGCACATGATCCGCATATGATCATCCGCCTCGACAAAACAGAGATACAGCTGTGATACGTGCCTCTCAAATTGATATGTAACAGCCTGAACACTTACAGTGGAATTCGGGGCTGGGAGGGCACCTTCGTTGGTCTCACGAAGAGGCTGAGCATGTTCGACGCTGCTCATACTCGTCTTGCGAAATTCGTGTCGCTTTTCTTTCCTTTCCAAATGGTTGGTTGATAGGTGCTTGGGAGCAAGCCTCAACCCACTACATCGTATTGCCCGAGGATGTTGGAATATGGATGAAAAAGGTAAACAAAAAAGACGTAATGCTTTTAAGCAAAGAATAGACAATGAAGGAATGAAATTGCTGTATATGGGATCATTTTATTAAATGATTGATTGATTGATATGTGGGGTTTAACGTCCCAAACCACGATTTGATTATGAGAAACGCCGTAGTGGAGGGCTCCGGAAATTTAGACCACCTGGGGTTCTTTAACGTGCACCCAAATCTGAGCACACGGGCCTACAACATTTCCGCCTCCATCGGAAATGCAGCCGCCGTAGCCGGGATTCAAACCCGCGCCCTGTGGGTCAGCAGCCCAGTACCTTAGCCACTAGACCACCGCGGCGGGGCTATTTTATTAAATGAGCCCAATAATATTAAATTAGCCGTTATATATTTTTATGATAATATAAGAAAGAAAAAATCTTGGTACTTTCTTTGTCGCTTAGGCCTCGCATGGTCATTTTAGTGGTGCCACCGGTTTTCTAGGCTGCCGCGATGTTGGTTTGTCTGGCGAGGTGAGGAAAAAATAACACAGCACAACCACAGAGTGAAGGATGATGAGTGGGGTGAAGCGCTAGAGGATTTCATCGCTAAACCGTGAACTATCCGCGAATATCGCCCACTACATCATCAAAGACGTGACATACACTATATATTTATACAAAAAAGTTTTATTGTTCAAAAGTGGTAGTTATACATCTCTTCCGTTCTCCTTTATTATAACAGCTTTATGGTCGGTGAATAAGTAGTGGGGCGTAGTGGGATCATTCCATGGACAAAGTAGTGTGCCGTTTGCAAAGGTGAACTATAGGCGGTCACGTACAACAAGCGATTGACACAGTGGGACTATCTATGGTTCTCTAATGCTCACCTGGATACAAGAACACGAACATCTTGCATTTCATATTGGGTACTTTTTAACAGTATTTGCTTTATGGCTGGAGAAATGGTCAATCGGTGATAAGGCGTAGTGCGATGTTTGCAAGGACTAAGTAGTGCGCAGTTTGCAGAGGTGGAATTATAGGTGGTCACGTATATACAGGGTATGGACAGACCCATGCCATTAGGAGCTTCGCCCCTAAAATGGTTTTCTGCTTTTATAACAAGCAATTCAAATATAATTCGCAATATCTAAATCTCAGTGAGGGGGCACTTGAAAGTGGTGTTTCCCCACCCGGCTCAGCCTGAACACAAGGGCGGGGGGGCATGAGTCATGCATGACTGGTGACGATCCCCTTGCAACTTGCAAGACCACCCGATTATATTGCGCCACTGGATGTAAATAAAGAAAGAGATGCGTGCAAGAGAGTGATGGCGACTACCGTAGGGGGTCGATGAGCACTGACGGCTCAATTCATTTATTATTTTTTGTCCACGTAAGTGGGCCACCATGACGCTCAAAATTTTATTGAAATCGGAGAATATTGAAAAACACCGGAGTTCCCCTTCAGGTCAAAGTATTGAATTACTCTGCTTAAACCTTAACAAATACAAAACAATAGAAAGGGAGAAAATGCAGAAATATTTCTATTATATAACCTCCATTATTCTAAAAATTTGTACTATATTATAAAACCACTTAATTTTTGCACAATTATCCACAGTGAGTGTGCGTCACAATTAACACAAAAACTTTGACCACGCGTCTTTCAGCTGAAGTGTGTTGCTGGGTGTCTGTTAGTAATAACACGACACATCATTTGCTGCAGGAGGACGCCAGGTGGCATAGAGTGGAGCCGTCGGGGGGTTTTAGGCTCCCGCTTCAGCAAACGTTTTTGTAGCTTTTCATGTGCTGAGCCTAAAAAGTTTGCTACGGGTCGACGCATAAGCTGCCAAGATTCACGTCGGTAGCGGACTTTTACCGGTAGATTCATTTTTGAGCATTTTTCGGACTTTTACGCCACCAACCACGCCTCGCGTGCTTGGGCGAACAACCACAGCGCCGAGTTGGCGTCTGCTGGGCAGAACGTGCTCTTCGTTCCACCGGCTGAGTCAATAAGCTGGACGGTGTGGCTGTTATTTTGGAGGGCGATGACCTCCCTCAAGAAGAGTTTGGAGAAGAACACGGCTGGTGCTCCGCCGCCGTAAATAAAAGCTCGAGGCACACGAATGCCAGTGCTACCGAGCGTGCCACGGCGTGAGGCGGGAATGCCAGGGGCCATTTCAGTGCTTCAACATAAGCTCTCAATTTGAAGAATAAGGTTATCAAGTCATCGAGAATGTCTCGACAGCCGAGCGATCACTGGAAGATTATCGTTCGTCCAAGGGGTGGCTTGGATGTTGAGACGGTGGGCTCAGCTAGACTTGGCCGGGCAATCGCACAGGCGGCCGGCATTGCACCCACGCTCATTGGTCAGGATATCGTCGGCCCGAATGCAACGCCAAATATTATAGTTATTAGCATGGCGTCCCGGGTGAATGCTGACTTCTACCTCAGGATGAGCTGCCTTACATTGGGAATGAAGAAGTATGACATCAACACTTACGAGGCTGCCCCGCATGAGACATGCAAGGTGGTCATCTGTAAGATTGACGCATCGGAGAGCCAAACGGAGCTGGAGAGGAACGTCCTCACTGAAAGAAACCCCTCGGCTCTAGGAGTGAGACGTATTAAGAACATTGAATAGGTGGTTATGGTCTTCGATTGCTACAAAGTTCCCAACTTCATTTATTTTGGCATGGTGCTTGTCAGATGCTCGCTTTACCATCGGCAGCATGACTGCTGCTACGCCTGGGGCAGACTGGGGCACAGGGTGGACGTTTTTATGACACTAGACGAAGCTGTGCGCAAGAGGTGCGGAATCAACAATCCTGATGAAAACCAGCAAAGTTCCCCGACCTGTGGATTCTGTGGTAGCCCACACGCCATGACTGATAAGAGTTGCCAGCAAATTTTTCAGCTTCTTTATATTGTGCGAAGGCGGCGAAGAGAGCGGCACGCGGAATCTGAGCGTCGTAGTCAGCAAACTATACCTGCCAACGCCGACGAGAGTAGGAGCGAGACTGCGTACTACAACTCCCGTTTGAACAGTCACTCTGCTGCGACTTGGGTGGACAACCATGACTCATCGCAACGGGCAAGCAGCCGGTCTAGATCCAGATCTTGGTCCAGAAGTCACTCCCGAGGCCAGGAAAATGCAACCTCGTCTAAAGGCCGAGCCAAGTCCTGGTACAGAGATCATCGTCGATCCCAATCTAGAGGCTCATCGCACTCAAGGAGCTGGTCCAGGCACCCGCGTGGAACAGTCTGTTTCCAAAGCCCACCCAAGCCGGAGATGCAGGGTGGCATCTGGGCTGACCGGGTGCGTAGTGGAGGAGGTGTAAAGGTAACGGGGGCACTGCGCCACCACTTGGTCTAGCGGAGCTAAATCAGCTAAGAAAGGAGATTGCCGAAATGCGCAGCATTCTTGAGTCGCTGAGAGCCTAAATGGCTGAGGTTAGACGTGCCAGTACTTCTCAAGCTACTCGGGCATCTGCTTCTCAGTTGGTAGGCTGTCCCTCTCCTCAAACCACGGACGTTCCCGTGATCGTAGAAGCGGGCCCCTCGAGCGACCCAGCCAAGTGTAAGGCTGCGACTTCGGCCGAGAATTCGCGGGTTAAGGCTAAATCTGAAATTAAAGAGACACTAAATTCAATTTGCCTTGAGATTCAAAAACTTAATGAATGTTTCTCGGTGGTAGATCAACGTCCCACAATTATTGATCAGAAAATAGATATTCAACATGCATGAATTCAATGTGTGGAGACTCAATTATACAGAACGCCGGCCTTATGGTGCAGAGCCCCAATATCGGGGGAGCAACTAGGATTCACCCGAATCTCTTTCCAAAGGGAACGCCTTTATCAGCGCCCATTCCCATGAGTATCTCCAGTTCGAATAGCACAGCTGCTTCTGTACAGAACCTGACGGTAGGGTCCGGGAGCACCTCTTATAATCAAGATGGCCTCGCACGCTGAATTTCGTATATGGTAATAGAACTGCAGGTGGATCCTTAGCAGAAGCGGCACCCTGCAGCAATTTGTCCGCTTTCACAGCGAGAAGCCGCAAGTGATCCTCCTGCAAGAGACGCTGTCTGATAGTGTAACCCTCCCGGGATACAAGTCACTTACAGTTGAATGGGAAGGCAGAGGGATTGCCACGTTAGTCAGCAACAAGTTCACCTTTGTGACACATGATCAAGGGGTAAGGCCTAAAAAATGGAGCTCTCCTTAGTTGAGGTCATTCCGAGTGCTTCCAACCTTTCCTGTATTTTTATACTGAATAGATATAGTAGTCCTAGTGATCATAGGCAGCGTTTTAGACAATCATAGCTAAGGCAATCAGATTGGCTGGGCTGTTCCCTCTGGTTGGGGCGGGGGATTATAACGCACCTTTCTGGGCGTGCAACTACCCGTATGATTCTGTTAAAGCTAGGAGCTTGTAGCAGGATACGGGAGATGCGGATCTCTCGTTAATAACGGACCCTGCATTTCCTACTAGACGTGGCACATCTACCACCAGGGACTCCACCCCGGACCTAGTTTTCGTGAAAAATGCTGGCTCGGTAGGTTGGGAAAATCTTCTGACGGATTCTTGAAGTAATCTATATATTACAGTTACTAAAATGCAGATGGAGGCAAAATCTAAAAGAAACTTTACTTACGTGGATTGGGATAAGTTTCGAGAGTCACGCAGGGCTCGAGCGGAACAGGGGGAAATCCCGGACTCTCTAGAGCAATGGACGGAAATGCTAATGCAGGACGTTAGGGTGGTTGCCCAGACTATTGAGACACAGGTACAAACAGAAAATCGGACAGTCGGCTTGCGCATTTACTGGAGGCAAATCAGTCGCTTTTGCCCAAATGGAAGGACCAGAGGCTTAATCGTAAGCTTCGGAAAAAGATTGCTGAGTTAAATACACAAATTAAAGAACATTGCTAAAACTTGTCGATGCAGGAGTTGGATGAAATATCTAACTCAGTCGATGGACAAATGTGAACCAGAGGTAAATGGAATCTTTTAAAACACCTGCTTGACGAGTCGGGCACTAAATCTAATCAGAGGAGGGTCCTCGCTAGAATACTCCATCTTCCTCGAAAACCCTTCTCGGGTGCGGAGCTATTGGGGCAGCTTGCTAAGAAGTATCCACTGCAAGCAGTCGATTCCAACATGCAAGCCTATCCGGGGTATATGGGAACACCTTGTGCCTAATTGGATAAACCCTTCACTATGAGCGATGTGCGACGTGCCCTGCACGAACTCACTTGCCGATCGGCACCGGGTCCGGATAGGGTTACCAACAAAGCGCTCCAGAACCTGGATGAAGACTCTGTTGAATTTCTTACTGATGAGAATAATATAATTTGGAAGGAAGATGACATCCCAGAGCAATGGAAGTTGGCCAAGGTGATACTCATTCCCAATCCCGGTAAACCACCAAGTTTGGATAATCTGCGCCCCATCTCTCTCACGTCATGCGTGGGAAAGGTGGCGTAACACGCCATCTAGAATAGAAAGGCGGATTACATAGAGCACAATAATTTTTTACTCATTACCTAAGTGTATTTAGTCAGGCAGGGTGCTATGAAAATCATTGACTCAAATTTTAGATAATCATACTAGAGATACCAGGGTGATCCTAGGCTTGGATATAAGAAAGTGTTTGATAATGTCCGTCATGAATCTATTTTGGATGCGATCTCTAGTCTCAACCTAGGTTCCTCATTTCATGCGTTTGTCAGATGCTTCCTGAGTAGTCGAAAAGCCATAAATGAAGTTCGCGATCTAGAATCTGATATGCAAGTGTTGGGGAATAGGGGCACCCCGCCGGGATTTGTTCTATAACTTTCACTATTTAACATCGTCATGGCTGGTCTCTTGAAGCAGCTTTCTGGAATTTCAGATGTTGGCCACACAATTTATGCTGATGATATCACCATTTGATGTAGAGGAGGAAGTGATGGCACTGTAGAGGCTGCCTGGCAAGAGGCAATTGACACTAATGAGAGTTTACTGGAGAACACAGGCCGTTCCTGCTCTCCGAGAAAGTCTGAGCTTCTCCTCTATAACCCGGTCAGGAAGGGCCGTCAACCGCGAGGCTGGGTGCCACCCCTAGAGACAGACATCCACCTACGTACCAAAAGTGGACGATCAATCGCCAAACTCGCTTCTATTCGGATCTTAAGTATGACGCTAGAAGCAACGGGCACCAGTAGCATCACGATTCAAAGGTTAGCAAAAAAGGCAGATAGTGTTGTTAAGCTCATAAGGTGGGTGGCTAATCGAAGGGCAGGGCTATCAGAGGACAACTTGGTCAGGCTTATACATGTTTTTCTGCTGTGTCAATTTGCATATGTGGTGGCAATGCATGTGTGGAAGAGACCGGAAAGGGACAAGCCTAATGCAATGATTAGGAGAGCTGTAAAGAATGCCCTTGGGCTCCTCAACTACACCCACACAGATCGTCTCCTGCGGTGGCGAATTCAAAATACATTGGAAGAAATCGCGGAAGCGCAAGAAAGAACACAGATAATCAGCCTGTCTGGCTCAAAAGCGCGAAGGATGATTCTCGCAGATATGGGTATTCCAACAGCTCAGATTGAGGCTCTGTACAAAGGGTTGACGAGAGACCAGAAAGAGAATATTATTGTCTCGCCTGCCCCGTGGAACATGCATTCCCAACGAAATGTTGGGAGGAGAAGAGCGCGCGCTCAGGCCCTTCTCCGCCAACTTGCGGATCTCGACGGGGGTGCCTGTTTCGTCGACGTGGCGCAATATGATGACCAGAGAGACAGATTCACGGTAGTGGCAATCAATCACAAAGGGGTAACAATTATTGTGGCGTCGGTATGCGCCAAAACTGCCAATGGAGCTGAGCAGGTTGCCATTACCTTGGCTCTTTGACATCAGCGTCGAGAACATATATTCAGCAATTCTAGAGCTGCCATTCATGCCTTCAGTGTTGGAGCTGTGTGCAAAGAGGCCAAAAATATACTCGGTGAGCAGTGCTTTAGGGATCACCAATCTCAATTGATTGGCCCCCTCCAGGGCACGAGGGTTAGCTGTCCGCGGCCATGTAGGACCTTTGGTTCGAACTGGAAATTCCATAAACAGGGATCTGCCAACTATATACAATGAAATTTCCCAACATTTCGCTATGGATAGGAGAATCTTTCCACCTCCACATAGGAAGGTAAATAGAGCGCAGGCGCTTACATTGAAATTACTTCAAACAGAAACGTACCCTAACCCTGCCTTTGTCCACAAACTTTACTATCAGGTTTATTTAACCAACTCGTGTACAAAATGTGGCGGTGTGATGAGTGAAGAAAACGACAACGACGGAAGTGCGGGGCAAGGCGCGTGTAATGTGCGCGTGAGGTCAGCCAATCAGCTGATGACCTGTGGTGGCCCATAGAGGTGGCGTGCCACGATTCGGCCACGTGTGACCATTACGTGGCGGTGAGCTTTGTGGATGGGGACGAGCCGGAGCAGCGGCAGACGGGAGACAGCGGGACGAAGCGTCGGACGCAGGCGATCCAGGTGTAGCGGAAGCTGCTAAGCACCACCGCATTCTTTTCTATCCCGTCTGCAGCCGGCCGTCGACAGCGCGCCTACTCGCGGCGCCAGCGCCTCCTCCTCCGTGTTCGGGGAACAACGTGTTGTCGGAGCCGGCTCCGGGGATTAGACCTACGTCTGCTCGCTCGGTGGCCCCCTTTTCCTTTTTCTTGTAGAAGAACGCGGGGGTGCCTCCTTCTCTCCCTCGTCGAGGGGAGCTCTCGTCACTCGCACGGAGAGGAAATAAACAGTCTTGCCCTGCAACTCCAAACCTGCTTCACGTCTCCTTTCTCGCTGCCTCCGGCAGCCGACATTCCCGGCCGCTACAAAATTGGTGACCCGAACGCTTCAACAAACACGCCGCGATGAGCTCCGACGACAACGCTGCTGCCTCCACGCCTGCGGTCATCGCCACAGAACTGAAGCTACCAAATTTTTGGCCGAAAAATCCAAGAGTTTGGTTCAGCCAAGTGGAGGCCCGTTTTCAACTCCGGCACATCACCTCGCAGTCGACAAAATACCTTCACGTCGTCGCAGCTCTGCCCCCCGAAATCGCCGACGCTATCGACGACATTTTGGTTTCACCCCCCGCGCAAGAAGAATATGACTCCCTCAAAAAGACGGTGCTGGACCGCCTCGAGGCGCCTGAAGAAAGCAGACTGCAGCAGCTCTTGTGTCGCGAAGAGCTGGGCGACCAACGACCTTCCCAACTGCTGCACCGTATGCGGCAACTACTCGGTGTGCACGCGCGTCAGGACGGCCAGCTCCCACTTCTTCGTGAACTTTTCCTGCAACGGCTCCCCCAGTCGGTGCGCGTGGTTCTCGCGGGTTCAAATGAGACGTCCCTTGATCGACTAGCGCAACTTGCCGATCGCATCACGGAATACTCATCTCCAACCTTTGCGCCCATAGCTGCTGCAAGAACACATGAGCAACCAGATCGACTGTCGCGCCTTGAGGAGAAACTGCAACACCTTACCGAGACCATGCAGAAACTTGTGCTATCTGGCGCTCCCCAACAGGACGAGCAACGACGCAACCGATCCCCTTCAAGACATCCAAGCTCTTCCCAGAGAAGCCATGCACGAGATACACAGGACGGAGTTTGCTGGTACCACCGTCGTTTCGGCACGGGTGCTAGCCGCTGCACTCAACCTTGCTCGTTTCCGGGAAACGCTCCGGCCAGTCGTTAACGGCGGCTTACGACATCGGCCCTCCACCCAGCCGCCTGTTTTTCGTAGTCGACCGCGTAAGCAACTCGCGCCTGCTAGTCGACACGGGAGCCGAAATCTCTATTGTCCCGGCAACCCCCGAGGATCGCCGACGTAGCAAGAACACATCGTCGCTGCAGGCAGTGAACAACACTGCCATCGCTACGTACGGCTTCCGCTCGCTGACAATAGACGTCGGACTCAGGCGCCTGTTTCGCTGGGTCTTCGTGGTGGCGGATGTTAATTTCGCCATACTCGGAGCAGATTTTCTCAGCCACTTCAACCTGGATGTGAGCGTACGTGACCGTTGCCTCAAAGATAACAACACATCCCTCAAAGTACGTGGTTTGGAGTCAAACATCTGCTCATCTGGCATCTGCGCCTTCGAGCCAGTATCAGCCTACCACCACGTCCTGGCCAAATTCCCCTCGCTCACCAAGCCCCGCAACACGGAACAGCCGGTGAAACATAACGTGACTCACCACATCGTCACCACCGGGCCGCCAGTCACCGCCCGGCCACGACGGCTGTCCAGCAAAAGGCTTCAAGCTGCACGCAGGGAGTTCGAGCATATGCTGCAGCTGGGAATTGTTCGCCCTTCGTCTAGCAACCATTCATCGCCGCTACACATGGTGCCTAAGGACGACGATTGGCGCCCGTGTGGTGATTACAGAGCCTTGAACGCATCGACAACGCCGGACCAGTATCCTCTGCCACACATTCACGATTTCAGCGCGCGGCTGGCAGGTACGAAAATATACAGCAAGATCGACCTTGTAGCGGCATACCACCAAATCCCCGTCGAACCGCAGGACATACCAAAAACAGCCATAACAACTCCGTTCGGCCTGTTTGAGTTTGTCCGCATGCCCTACGGTTTGAAAAATGCCGCACAGACCTTTCAAAGGTTCATGGATGAGGTCACCCGGGGTCTTCCTTTCATCTTTGTCTACCTGGATGACATTTTGGTGGCCAGCAGAACGCCTGCGGAGCACGAAGAGCACCTCCGCCAGCTCTTTCAGCGTTTGGATGAGCACGGTCTGGTGTTGAAACCTCAAAAGTGCGTGTTTGGAGTAGAGGTGCTCAACTTCCTCGGCCACCACATCACTGCTGAAGGCATTATGCCATTGGAATCGAGGGTGGAATCCGTCAAGAAGTTTCCAGCTCCAACATCTTTTCGCAAGCTGAGGGAGTTCCTCGGGCTCTTAAACTTCCACCGGCGCTTCATTCCGTCTTGTGCTCGAGTGCTCCAGCCATTGACCGACCTGCTGCGCCGAGACGACCAAAAGGCACCAGAATTTTGTTGGTCTGACGAACACCAGAACGCTTTCCAGAAAGCTAAGGACGAGCTAGCCGCGGCTACCCTCCTCATTCATCCACGGCCTGAAGCTCCTACACGCCTCATGGTGGACGCTTCCTCCACATCGGTCGGAGCAGTGCTGCAGCAACAGGAGGGCGCCCAGTGGAAGCCACTGGGCTTCTTTTCGAAACGTCTGAAGCCTGCAGAAGCACGGTACAGCACTTTTGGAAGGGAGATGCTCGCAATATATTGTTCCATTAAGCATTTCCGCTACTTCCTCGAAGGCCGTGAGTTCTACATCTTGACAGACCACAAGCCCCTCACCTACGTATTCAAAAACAACAGTTCCTCCTACTCAGAACGAGAGATCCGTCAGCTCTCATTCATCTCCGAGTTTTCTACAGACATCCGCCACGTTCCCGGGGTCGAAAATGAAGCAGCTGACGCCTTGTCTCGCGTCAATGCTTCCGGCACAGAAGTCCTGGACTTCGAAGCTATGGCCGCAGCCCAGCGGGACGACCCCGAGTTGACAAGACTGAAGGGAGGGGGATCTTCACTCGTGCTCTCGGAGGTTGCACTTCCCTACGTCCAGAGCACGATAACCTGCGATACCTCCCAGGCAGCACCACGACCTTTTGTCCCACTGAACTTTCGCCGAGTGGTATTCAACACTTTCCACTCCATCAGCCACCCAGGTGTCCGTGCCACCCAGCGGCTGATAACGCAACGCTTCGTTTGGCCCGGAGTCAACGCGGACGTGCGACGATGGGCTCGGACATGTGAAACGTGTCAGCAAGTGAAAGTGACTCGCCACAATCGGGCTGCACTACAGGAATTTCGGACTCCTGAGTCGCGGTTTGACCACGTTCACCTCGACCTCGTGGGACCACTACCGCCCTGCCAAGGATTTAGGTACCTGCTCACATGCATCGACAGGTACAGCCGGTGGCCCGAAGCTATACCAATTGCGGACATATCAGCTGAGACCGTCGCGCAGGCCTTCATTCAAACATGGGTGTCCCGCTTTGGCTGCCCCGCCCGCATAACAACTGACCGGGGACGGCAATTCCAGAGCAACCTCTTTTCCGCACTTTCAGCGCTCCTCGGCACGAAGCTGCAGCATACAACCGCCTACCACCCCGCCAGCAACGGAATGGTTGAGCGCTTCCACCGGCAACTCAAAGCCGCACTGGCAGCGAAACTCGACCGCCAGCACTGGGTGGAGAAGCTCCCGCTCGTTCTTCTTGGCCTACGCTCAACGGTGAAGGAAGACCTCGGCTTCAGCGCAGCGGAAATGGTCTACGGCTCAACAGTGCGCCTCCCGGGAGAATTCTTCTCCGACCAGACACCTTCCGCCCCAACAGCCTCCGATCACATCGAGAAGCTGCGCGCATGGCTCGCGCAACTCAGGCCAACAGCACCTCGCATCGCCCGCAACAGGAAAGTTTTCACTTTTCCTGACATGGACTCTGCTACCCATGTGTTCGTGCGACACGACGCAACGAAGCCGCCCCTTACTCCGCCGTACGATGGCCCATTCAAAGTTTTGGGACGTACTAACAAAACCATCGCAATCGACGTGCGGGGGAAACGAGAAGTCGTCGCCGTTGACCGCGCCAAGCCTGCTCATATTGAAGTTTCCATTCAAGCAGCCTCTCACGTACGATTTCAGTGCTAACCATTGGACTGTGACCTTTCACTATTCAGCCCGTAACTGCTGTCCTTCTTTAAAAGCTCCGCAATCTAGGGGGGGAGCCTTTGTAGCGGAAGCTGCTAAGCACCACCGCATTCTTTTCTATCCCGTCTGCAGCCGGCCGTCGACAGCGCGCCTACTCGCGGCGCCAGCGCCTCCTCCTCCGTGTTCGGGGAACAACGTGTTGTCGGGGCCGGCTCCGGGGATTAGACCTACGTCTGCTCGCTCGGTGGCCCCCTTTTCCTTTTTCTTGTAGAAGAACGCGGGGGTGCCTCCTTCTCTCCCTCGTCGAGGGGAGCTCTCGTCACTCGCACGGAGAGGAAATAAACAGTCTTGCCCTGCAACTCCAAACCTGCTTCACGTCTCCTTTCTCGCTGCCTCCGGCAGCCGACATTCCCGGCCGCTACACAGGTTCCGGCCAGGGAGCGCGGCTGTCCACGCTACTGCCGTCCAACTACCAGCTGGGGTGGTGTTGCCGGCACGAGTACTGAATCTCGGGGCGCGGCCTGGCCTGCTGTTCTCTTCCTTGCCGAGGGCATCGCGGATCTCGGCGAGGCGTCTCCACGGTCAGCCGTTCGGCACAGCGATGAACGTGGCCTGGCTAATGGTCACGGTTGCGCCGAGCATCGCGTCTTGATGCAAGCTGTTCGTTGGACGGGCTGGCCATTCCCCGCATGGAGCATCGCGTCTCCGGTGCGGGTTGACTGCTCCGTAGCCGCACCCATGCCATCAAGTGCTGGTGTCACCAGAGCGTCGCACATCGGCAAGGAACGAGCGAGACGTTCTACCGGGCGAGACGCGGGCGTGTGTTCGGAGGACCACGGAGCCGGGCGAGGTTCAGGGTGGCCGAGGATCCAGGTACCAGGGGAGTTCTGGCTGAATCGAGGATCGCCGAGCGGCGCCGAGCCATACCGAGTGACGCGCCAGACTCGAACGTGGGCCGCGAGCTCATGAGCTGCAGTGTGCACCCGAGGGTACCTGGCGGTGCCCTAGCCAATAAGAAGAAATGTGGGAAAGGGAGCTCGAGGGTTGAGGCCACGAAGGCAGACGAAGCGGTGCGCCGCTCGAGAGGACGAGTTCCTGGCAGCGTTCCTGAGCTGGACGTTGCACCCGTACGTGTCGGCGAGGTCGAGCTCCGGTGTGTCTGTTGGAGGTCGAGTCCGTCGGCCTGTACAAGGTCCAAGGACGGGGCCTGCAGACCGGCTCCTGCCTGGGTGCAGTGGCCGGGAGCAGGTTCGTGGGCGAGACCTACCGGGTGTGGTCCTCGTGAGCCGTGGCCTGATCCTGGACCTCCGGAGTTGCGACCCTGACGGCTGGGTTGGCCACGACGTCCGACTCAACGGCGCTGCACACGGTAGCGTATCCGTGGGCCGTCAGCCGTTCCACCCGTGCCATCAAATAAATTGTTCATGTTAATCCTTTCTCGTCCACTATAAGCAAACATAGTGACGAACGTCCTTAACCATCACAGGCGGTTTAGCCACCTTACATCACATGCTCTTGGAGTGCCCTTCGGTACGTGGCAGTAATACACTATCGTCCACAAAGTGGCACTCCGCTCTTTGGAGTCTGGACATAACATCACAACTTTGGGCTGTCCATAGGGCCCACGATGCGGCGCTACATCTCGGCCTTACGGTCCCATCGTGGGAACGGTCCGCCGTGTGCTAGGACGCACGCCTTCGGACTCTCACAATAAAGTTTTCCCGAACCAAAACCTATTTGCTGCAAGACGCAACCGATAATTAATTACAGGCTCCTCATTATCAACCAGGTTCAGTTTTCGTTTGAGAGAGCTCTAAAAACGAGAAGTCGCCGAGTGCAACATGCCTCCTAGCGTGTACAGCTCTCGACCACGTCAGCGCAGAAAGCTTGCGTACAGTCCGCATCAAGAATTACTTTCGAATAGAAAACGGCACTGTAGGGTCACCAAACACAGCGCTTCTAAGGCGTGCACCACGGCCGTGCTCTCACGCCTAGCCGCCGAGAAAAATTGAGCATAACTAGTATTAACTTTTATTTACTGTAGCATGGTGAGGGGAGGAAGATAGTATGGCCCATAGTATTGTGGCATGGTCCCTAGCATGGTCCCTAGACCATAGAAGGGGGGTTTCCAAAGGGTCTCTTTCGATAGAGTTACTGTATACTCATATACACAAACTGCTACCTAATGGGAGCAGTTATAGCAGTTACTGTATATTCTACCTAAATGTAGCATATACAGCAACTGCTACCTAATAAACTCTACCCTTCGAGGTTGTCAATGGCACGACGGAGTCGAGTGCTCACGGAAACTTCAAAATTGACTTAAAATACCTCCAAGCTATATTCGCTGTTGATATTTTGAAGATGGAATCAAACCCGCAGGCTATCTCGGCTTTGAAATTTTGTGTTGGTGTGACCGCGCCCTTTTAATAGCCGAACAAGAACTAAAAAACCTAAGCGTACGTACGTTACGCTGCCCTGCACCGTAAACTTGTTAGACAAATTCCACCGGATATACGTCATGAAAATGTGGTGGCGCTGTCGTCGGCCGTTTGGTTTCGCTTGGTAGGCAAAAAACGCTCTGCCTATACCGCAGTTCTTGCTGGGTTTTTGATGGTGCATGTGGTGTTTTCTCAATAAAGCAACGAGAAAAAACAGTATGCCAACAAGCTGTGTCATGGTTAGATGTGCTGAAAGACATAAGAAAGGCAGCACAAGTTTTTATCGGCTTTTACTTGACGAGGACCATCTCAAGAAATGAGCTGCAGCCGTAAAACGGGCGAACTGGTCCCCGACGCGGGCTCATTCGTTGTGTGACAAACAGAATGTGATGGCGAGTCACGTCTCACAACATCGTTTTTTTTTCGTTGGCGCACATCGCAGCCCTCAGCGCTTATGGTGTCGTGTCTCACTGTGCCCTAGCGGTCAGGAGATGGTCCGTGACCGCTGCGATGGCCCACCTTGGCAGGGTACGTCCGCTTTGCGTGTTGTGATTAAAGTTGCCGCACCTAACGGTAGACCCTATGTTGCGTCTCCCTGGCTTGTATGCCGGGAGGCAGGCCACGTCTGTTTGGCGCCTGGCGCCGAGCCAGTGGAGTGACACGTCCATAGAGCCAATGGGGACAGCGATTCGGAAGCGACGGTAGCGCCGTCTGGGTTTTGTAGTGAATCGTAGAAAGACTGCAAAAGGACTTTTTTACTAATAAGTGAAAAAAAGTTTTCTTTCCTTCTACACATAAATATATTTTCGAACCAAATATAACTAAGAGTATTGTTTGTATAATTTATATTTGCGCATAAAATAAATAGGTTTCAAAAGCACCAGGGTGCGTCGATATGGCGGCTGGCCTTCCGCATAGCAGACGACATGGTTGTCGTCTGCTTCTGCGTCATGGCTGAGCCCCGCTCGTTGTAGCAGCCCCCTTTCTCAATTTCTATCGTTTCCACATAGTACATTGCAGTAAACTGCGCAACATAAGCTCATGAGTATCTTGCATACTTACTTTAGTAAGTATTGATGCCGCATAGAGGCCGAGCGAACTGAAAACACTGGTGACACAAGCTTGCAACAATAAATCGTTTTAATTGAAGTCAACCAATCGATGTTTACACAAAATAAAGGCCACGTAAGTAGCATTTGAACACGTACATCAGTGAAAGATATGCATGCATTAGCGTTCATGTGCAAAGAAAGTATACGTACTACGCATAGCCCTAACGCAGATGCCCGGAGCACAGAAGCTGTCCAGCGCTGGCTGATATATCCATCGCATCGCACGAAACCTTTGCTGCAGTAAGTAAAAGCATACCGCTTACGCCCCTGCACTTGTGTAGCTCAAGATTTCGCAACAACTTGTTGACAGTATTCGGTAAACTTTGTGTAATTGGTATCAACATAATTGCGTGCCTTTCACGAGCAGTGCGACGAGACTGTGTGTTTCCTGGTTCGCACTGCCAACTAAAGTGGGTCACTTTCCAATTTTCTACGCTTTCGCACTTTGCATGCTTCTGAATGCCTGAAATAAATGAGGAACGGTTTTCTAAGCTTACGTTTTCAAACTCTTACAAATAAAACTGTCAAAAAAAGGCTTCGTTCGGTTTGTTTTACCTACGCAGCCAGGTGCGCTGTCGTCGTATTGATGGTAGCTACTCCTCACGCTGTGGCCGTGAAGCTCGCAACATGCCACGGGTACCACGGGCCTGGCCGAGCGGCGGCCCCCTTGCCAGGGTATGGCCGTTTTCCCGAAACAAAACTTCCCCCTCACATCACCCTGGGGAGGAGAATATGCCGGAATAGACTGATGATGGGTTGATGAGCTACGTGAGACTTTGAGACAAAGCGCCTCCGGGCCCCACCTCTCCTTCCAATCTAACAAGGGCATAGCGCCGCGTGGAGCATGGAGTCAGGTTTTTATGCCGGAAGAAGGTGAGCAGAAGTACAACGGCTGGAATGGGAGTGTGTGATGAGCGGCAAGCTGCGCTTACAGAGCGCATTGAAGCCTCCGAGGACGAGCTGCGTGAGGGCGCACGCAATCTTTTATACGTTCAGGTGTTAGATGTTCAGTTCGGACGGGCGTGGTGGATGGACGTGTTTTTTGAGCGCTCCCGATCGACTGCGCAGATAAATGTTTTTGAATGTTTTGAGCTTCCCCTTATAATTATTAAAGTAGCAGTAAAAATCTTTGCAGCACTTATTACATTTTACGGCTTTCCGGGGTCAGTCACCAGGTATTGACTAGTTTGAGCATGTGTGTGTGTGTGTTTGTTTGTTTCTTTGTGTTTTTTCTCTTGCCACCCCAAGGCGCGGTGCACGCAGATTGAACACGCAAATTTGTGTAGGAGAGCTTAGACTTTCTTTTTTTCGTAGGGCAAGGTTCGTTTTTCTTATTTATCGAGTGAGACAAGTCATAAGGACAATTCATGTCATAAAGACATAGTTACAGCGGCTGTAAAGTGTTTTGGATGCGGAGTGAGTTTGAAAATGGACTGAAGTGCAGACGCCAATGGAGAGGAGACTGACACGAAGTGTAGGTAATGTTAGGTCGAGAAAAAATGGAGAAAACAATGGTTGCCCAGAGTGAACTGCTGAGGATAATCACCGAGCTGGAAACTGCGTTGGCGACAGCGCAAGAAAAAATGAGGGCATTAGGAGAAAGGCTGTAGTCCGCCGAGGAAGCACTTGCCAAAGTGAACAAAGGAGCGGCTGACGGAGAGAGCAGCAGGGCACCGGCAACCAGAACGGCGGAGAAGAAAGAGCAAGCAAGTTTGGAAAAAACAGGTTCAGCCGGTTCAGCTGTCGCAAGGCCCAGCTTCAGCGAAGTAGTGATAGGACTGGTAGGGGACAAAGCTGCCGGCGTCACAGGTGCAAGTAACCCCCGGGTAAAGAACGCTCCAGCTGAAAAGTCACAGCATGTGACAGTCGCCGGGGATTCAAATTTAAATCGATGCGCAGAAGCAATCAAACAGAGGGTAAGAGGAGACAAGAAAGTTGCAGTAGGGACGTTCCCAGGACGCAAGCTGGAAGCAGTCATGAAGCAAGCGAGCGCAAAACTCAAGACTGCAACTGATAGACGAAACCTCGTGATAATTTCAGGTGGTTTAAATGGTGTCCTAAATGAAGATACGGCAGGACTAGCGACCACACTGGCGAAAGGGGTCAATGACATTCGCGCCACTTCTCCTCAGGTACAGGTATATGCACGATACCGGAGATATCGGTGCGTGACAGCAACCTTCAAAGACTGGTTGTCAACGCAAACCTAGAGATATGGGGGATGAGTCGAGAGAAAGCCTTTGAGGTGGTGGAAATAAACAGAGAGGTGCATAGGTGGGGTAATTTTCAACGAGCCAGAATTCACTTCGATGGGCGACTAGGTCATGAGGGGGGTTGGCGACTTGCAGGACGCGCAGTACCTTTTTTGGGGTCACGTGGGCCCTTCGGGGTGCAGGATAGCTAGTAATGAGGAAATTAACCAGGTAGACTCTTGGACAGGTGGTATGGACAAATACGATTCCAAAGTGGCACCAGTATCTAACATAGTTAGAGTCCGGGGCAGAAATAGACGGAGCGACGAGAGCTGAGCCGATTCAGACATAGGGTATAGTAACATGCATGGTGTCAGGAACAGGCTGAAGTGGGAAGACATAGAAGAACAGCTAAGGTAAGAGAGGCCGATGGTATACGGTTTGGTAGAAACACATCTTATGGACATAGAACAACCTCCTAACAATCCGGACTACGCATGAGAATATTGTGATAAAACAAAAGGTAGCAGAAATGGGGGTGGTATTGGGGCAATCATTCATAAAAGTACAGACTGGCAAAGGGTCAAGCTGGAGTGCAAGGAACATTTATGGCTAAAAGGGAAAATGGCAGGGCAAATTACACTCCTTAGTTTGGTGTACTTGTGGACAGGAGCAAAGGCCAGAGAGGAAAACCACGCTATGGTAGAGTGTATATCAAAAGACATTCAGGAATTAGGAGGAGAGTGCGAGATAATTATACTGGGAGATATTAATGCTCACATAGAAGATATAGATGGGTATACCGACCCCACAGGCAAAATGATCATGGATATGTGTGAAAGGTATGATTTGATCATTTGCCCCAGTATCGAGAAGTTTGAAGGCCAAAGAAGACGGGAGGTAAGAAGGCTGTTGTCGGCAATAGATTACGCACTGATGTCACATAGGGTGTATAGGCTCAAGGGAATGCACATAGATGAAGGTGGCTTCAGAAGTCTGGGCAGTGATCACAAACGTATCAAGCTAAGTTTTGGAAGAGCAGGGAAAGTGGGAAGGAGACGAGGTGACCAACTACCGGAAACTTTTTATTTAGTAAGGCAAATAGAAATAGCTACTAAACAAATTGAGAAAGTAATCACAAAAATATTAAAACAGTGTGGACATACACGAATCTAGTTAGACTGTTTGAGCTAGAGCTTGTTAAAGCACGTGACAAATCATCCCGGAAAAAAAAGACAGCTACTCAAGAGTCGGTTTGACAAGGATGTTATGAGAGCCATAGCAAAACGTCAGGAATCCTGTAGGAAACACAGACATGCTAAGCAGCGGGATGAACCGACCGATGATGTTGAAAGAAAATGGAAAAACTTTCTAAGCTGTAGAAGGGATGCACGCCTTCTGATAATTGAAAAGATTAGAAGAAAGGGAGCTCAGTGGCTGGCAGAAGCACATAAAAAGATAGAAAGGCACCTGCAAAATTTTGAAACCATCTAAACTCCCTGAGAAATGAGACGAGCCTAGAGCATAGGTTTATAAGTACAGCTCAAGCTGCTAGGCTAGAAGTGGACGAAGCTATTGAATATATAAGAACAAGGGGGACAGAAAATTTTCAACAAAGAAGTGCTTTATGCACCACAATAGAGAAGGATTATTCAAAAGGCGCAAAGGCTCCATTTTCACAACGAGAGTGGGAAAGGGCTGAGAAGAGTGTTCCTAGTAATACATCGATAACAGGTCCAGATGGAATTCCAATTATTCTGATAAACACATTAAGTCCGAAATCTAAGCAGGCTTTGAGGTAGGCAGTAGGCAAAATAATAATCGATGGTGAAGTCCATAATGGATGGAAACTTAGCAGGATGAGCATGATCTATAAAGGAAACGGGGACAAAGCTGACATGAACAACTATCGTCCTATAACAGTGACATCAGAGGTCTACAGGCTGGCAACACAGGTTATAAAGGAAAGACTGCAGACATGGATAGAGGATGAGGGGTGCTATGAGAACTGCCTAATGGGTTTCGGAAACACAAGAAGTTCGAAGACAATCTGTTCTCACTGATGCAGTGCATCGATATTGCAGAAAAGGAACACAGGCCCCTGTGGCTAGCATTTTTGGATATCAAGAAAGCGCATGATATCGTGGTTTAAGAGGACTTGTGGGGAATACTGGACACACTAGGTGTGGAAGATGAAGTCACTTATCTTTTAAAGGATATCTATAAAAGTAACAAGGAAGTTATAAAGTGGGAAAAACAGGTATCCATGCCCACAGAGGTAAAACGGGGCGTAGGCAGGGGTGTTCTGTCACCCTTGTTATTTATGATGTACCTTCAAGAATCAGAGGCCACATTAGAGGGAAGCGGACTTGACTTCAACCTCTTTTTCCTCAAACAAGGAAAACTTATTGAACAGGCACTATTAGCATTGATGTACGCAGATGATATAGTACTAATGGCCGACAACAAGGAAGATTTGCAGAGATTGATGGACATCTGCAGTTATGAGGGAGATAGGTTAGATTTCAGATTCAGAAAGGAAAAATCAGGAGTTATGATTTTTAATGACAATGAAGGCAGTGAGTTTAGAATACAGGAGGTCACGCTAGAGATAACAGATAAATACAAATATCTGGGCGTATGAATAAGCTTCCTTCACCTTCTTCTTAACTGACAATTCTTTTTGGTTAGGCCCCCTGCTGTTTTCTAAGTATTTACCAGTCAATTTTTTGGTTCGCTTCCTCCATTTTTCATCTACAATCTTCATGTACAAGTAGCTGAATGCCTTCCTAGCCCAACGCTCCTCCCCCATTTCTCTCAATCGCTTCTCAAATTTTATCTTGCAGCTAGTTTCTCTGCCCTGAAAAGATGTCCATCCCATATTACCTTTTACTCCCTGATTTGGTGTTTTCCCGTAAGCTCTTAAGGCAAGCCGACCTATTCCACGTTGCTTAATTTCTGATCTTCCTTGAACTTCTGATCTCATGCACAAGACCACATTGCCGAACGTCAGACCAGGAACCATGACCCCTTTCCATATTCCTCTCACAATATCATACCTATTGTAATTCCACAGCGCCCTGTTTTTCATCACCGCTGCATTCCTGTTACCTTTAGTCGTCACGTATATTTCGTGTTCCCTTAGGTACTGGGCCCCATTGTTTATCCATACGCCCAGATATTTGTATTTATCTGTTATCTGTAGCGGGACCTCCTGTATTCTGAGCTCACTACCTTCATTGTCATTAAAAATCACGACTACTGATTTTTCCTTACTGAATCTGAAATCTAACCTATCTCCCTCATTACCGCAGATGTCCATCAATCCCAGCAAATCTTCCTTGTTGTACGCAATTAGCACTACATCATCTGCGTACATCAATGCTGGTAGTGCCTGTTCAATGAGTTTTCCATGCTTGACGAAAGAGAGGTTGAAGCTAAGTTCATTTCCCTCTAATGTGGCCTTTGATTCTTGAAGGTACATCATAAATAACAAGGGTGACAGAGGACACTCCTTCCTACGCCCCCGTTTTACCTCTGCGGGCATGGATACCTGTTTTTCCCACTTTATAACTTCCTTGTTACTTTTATAGATATCCTTTAAAAGATAAGTGACTTCATCTTCCACACCTAGTGTGTCCAGTATTCCCCACAAGTCCTCTTAAACCACGCTATCATACGATTTCTTGATATCCAAAAATGCTAGCCCCAGGGGCCTGTGTTCCTTTTCTGCTATTTCGATGCACTGCGTCAGTGAGAACAGATTGTCTTCCAACCTCCTGTGTTTTCCGAAACCAATTCTGCAGTAACTCAGCAGCCCCTCATTCTCTATCCTTACCTGCTTCATAACCTGTTTTGCCAGCCTGTAGACCACTGATGACACTGTTATAGGACGGTAGTTGTTCATGTCAGCTTTGTCCCCGTTTTGTTTATAGATCATGCTCATCCTGCTAAGTTTCCATCCATCAGGGATTTCACCATCTATTATTATTTTACCTACTGTCTCTCTCAAAGCCTGCTTAGACTTCGGACCTAATGTCTTTATCAGCATAATTGAAATGCCATCTGGGCCTGTTGATGTACTACTAGAAACCCTTTTCTCAGCCCTCTCTCATTCTCGTTGTGAAAATGGAGCCATTGCGCCACTTGATTCCTCCTTGTCTATTGTGGTGCATAAAGCACTTCTTTGTTGAAAGTTATCTGTCACTCTTGTTCTTATATATTCAACAACTTCGCCCCCTTATAGCCTAGCACCTTGACATGTAGGTATAAACCTCTGCTCCAGGCTCGTCTCCTTTCTTCCGGAGTTTATATGGTTCTAAAATTCGCAGTTGCCTTTCTATCTTTTTATGTACTTCTGCCAGCCACTGAGCTCCCTTTCTTTTAATTTTTTCATTGATCAGAAGAGGTGCATCCCTTCTACAGCTTATAAAGGTTTCTTGTTTTCTTTCAACACCGTCTCTCGGTTCACCCCGGTGCTTAGCATGCCTGTGTTCCTTAAAGGCTTCCTGACGTTTTGCTATGGCTCTTTTACCTTCCTCATACCACCAACTTTTGGGTTTGTGTCCTCTTTTTCGGGGTGTCTTGTCACGTGCCTTATCAAGCTCTAGCTCAAACAGTCTAATTAGATTCGTGTATGTCCACACTGTTTTATTATTTTCCGTGATTACTTTCTGAATTTGTTTAGTAGCTACTTCTATTTGCCTTTCTGAATAAAAATTTTCCTGTATTTGCTCATCTTGTCTCCTTCCTACTTTCACTGCTCTTTCAAAACTTAGCTTGATACGTTTGTGATCACTACCCAGACTTCTGGAGCCACCTTCATCTATGTGCATTCCCTTGAGCTTATCATACATCCTATGTGACATCAGTGCGTAATCTATCGTCGACTGCAGCCTTCCTACCTCCCATGTAATTTGCCCTTCACACTTCTCGGTACTGTTGCAAATGATCAAATCAAGCCTTTCACACATATCCATGATCATTTTGCCTGTCGGGTCGGTATACCCATCTATATCTTCTATGTGCGCATTCATATCTTTTAGTATAATTATCTCGCACTCTCCTCCTAACTCCTGAATGTCATTTGATATACACTCTACCATTGCCTGGTTTTCCTCTCTGGCCTTTGCTACCGTCCACAAGTACACGAAACCAAGGAGTGTCCTTTGCCGTGCCACTTTCCCTTTCAGCCATAAATGTTCCTTGCAAACGTGTGCCATGTAACATGGATGAATGGGTGAATGGATATGGCTGTACCCTTTAAATCGGGCGGTGGCTAGAGCCACCAAGCCATTATACTTAATGAACCAAAAACTAGATTTATTTTTTTTAAATAGTGAGGTTGAGGATTCGTACTTTGCAGCGAAGGGTTCAATTTTCACTTTTGCCTTGACTTTAGCCACCAATCAGATAACCTCCTTCTAGTTAATTCAACCCGCTTTAAGTCTATTTTGCCCTCACTGTCCCTAAACCCCAGTGCTTTGAAAAACTCTGCCCCATCAACCTGAACTACAGGGTGAAGCCTTTTACAGAACATTATCAAGTGTTCGGCAGTTTCTTCCTCTCCACACGCCCTTCATACCGTGTGTACCCCTTCGTATTTGGCCCTATATGTCTTTGTTCGCAATACTACGATAGATCTCTAGTGCGTACTTCTTAACCATGCCAATTCTCCACATATAGGTTTCAGCTTTCTTCACCTTCTTCTTAACCGATAATTGGGCCCCCTGCTGTTTTCTAAGTATTTACCAGTCAATTTTCTGGTTCGCTTCCGCCATTTTGTATCGACATTCTTTATGTACAAATGGCTGAATACTTTCCTAGCCCAACGCTCCTCCCCCATTTCTCTCAATCGCTTCTCAAATTTTATCTTGCTGCTAGCTTCCCTGCCTTCCCTTCCCTGCCCACATGCTAACGTGTGCCAGTGCCATCTGGCGGTTTTCTTCCAAGGCGTTATGCGCTAGCCGGCGCGTTCATCACACTTCCCTTATCTAGCCACAGTAGCAGAAGTGACGTGCGTAGAGGTGTGCTCCAGCTGATCGGCACGCCACCACCGCCGCTGATGTGTTTTTTGAACGCGCCGATTAAAACTTTTTTTAGAAAACCGACCCGCAGGCGCGATACGTGGACGCAGCCAAATATCCGGGACGTAATGCCTTCGCGATTTCCGTCGCAGTTTACAAGGGCGTGGTACTGGCATCGGTGACTATCCTCGCCAAACGTGCGGAAACAGCTGAAGAGGCTGCTATAGCACTCGCCACCCAGACGAGTGAGGATCCCATCGTGGTCTTTACCGACTCACAAACAGTGGCACGGAAATGCCTGAAAGGGAGGGTCTCCACGGTGGTGATTAGGCTACTAAAGCGCATGGACTATCCTCCTCCCTACACATGCATTGTGTGGATTCCGGGTTATGAAGGTCTCGAGGGAAATGAAGCAGCACACACCACAGCCCACGAATGCGTCAACCGGGCCTTCCCATACGAGATCCGAGGCACCTCTCACTCAACAACAGAATCAGAGGCAAGAGAAGCCATACCACTAACGTACCATGCATTACTGCAACATTATCGGCTCGAACGCAGGTTATACCCTCCGCCACATCCGAAACTCACAAGATACGAAGGGATTGACTATAGGCGTCTTCAAAGCAACATGTTCACCCATGGCGTACTATTGCACCATATGAGGCCAACGTTGCACAGCTACTTCTGCCCTCACTGCAATGTGGCAGACACTCTGGCGCACCTCCTACTGCAGTGCAAAGTAAGCGTCCCAAGACTACGAGCAGCAGCACCAGATGCGGACCAAGACCTCCTCAGTGAAGCGTCGGGGGCTGCAATCTCCCAGCAGTACCTGGTCGAGCAGCGTCAACTCGTCGCTCGAGCTCGGCGGGCTGTCCAAGCCAGAGGGTTCCTGGAATAAGAGACCCTCCCACCTTCACTCACAAGCTTCTTTCAATAAATGTTTTCTCTCTCTCTCTTTAGTAAACCTGGCTTTCTTTGGCAGCTTTTTCTTCACCCGTAAATTATTGGTTCTTTTCTGATTCAGTTAAACAACTGGATCAGAAAAAACGCCAGGCCTGCGCGGAAGGCGCAACACAGTCACAGCGAAAGCTAGAAGAGCGGCCTTTCAGAGCCTTTTTTAAACACTTATTGCGTAACTGCTGCAAGCACACTTGGTTGATACCCACTACGGCATAATAATAAAAAATTTAGGGTAGTGGGCCGGCATTTGCTCTGCTATTTTTGTCATTTGTCTAAGAAGCGTGGTATCCGCTAAACACTTGCAAAGAATTTTGTGCCAATTGTTCATGCAGTGGCTGACGACGATGAGGAATTATCCCTGAAGTGCGATGTGCCACAGTTAATGGCTGAACAAGAACAATATTTTGTAAGGAGTTTGAGCATTGAATGACCCACACGCTACGCTATTCGCATTGTGCGACGACTGGTAATTGTTCTTTCGTTGTCTTAAAACGCTTTATAATTCGTTTTAACGCGATTGCTTTCCCAACATCAACCTTGCCTGAGGCAAGCTTGCCAGGAAGTTCCAAGCACGGGTGTGGCTCAGTGGTAGACAACAGGGTAGGCGCTCAGCGGACCCGGGTTCAAGCCCCACTGTGTCGATAAGACTAGGTTTTTTTTCTAATTGCATGCAATGTGGTTACGGACACCGGCGGCGGCGGACCCGAGTTGTGACCCGAGTTGTGATCTAATAACAGCTTTCACTGTAAAACTTGTTCAGTCCTCCTATAATAACGTAGGAAGGTAGTTTTGGACTCAAAATAAACGTTAATTTTAAGCTACTTTCAAGCTCACTTTAATCAAGCGAATAGAGGTCGGTGACAGCGCCAACGGTGGTGTTTGGCGAGGACTATATACCAACATATTGTGGCTGACGATCGTGTCTATACTCCCTTTCACAAAATATGTATGAATAAAAGGTGTGGAAAGCCAGTGTTGGAATAACAATCAATGCGACTGTGGAAGCGAGTGAAGGAACATTTACAGTTCAAAGGGGAACATCGGCGCTAGGTAAAGAAGCCCCCTTATGTAATGCCCTTACAAGAAAGCGGGACCATTAAGGTAATAAACTGAACTGAGCTGAATGCGTATAAAAGCAGTTGCTTATAGTTGCTTATAAACGAGAAGGAGCCAGCTGTTTGCGGCATGCGTATTTAGAAAAAAGTCCGTTGAGGAATTGGAACACAGCCTTTACTGAAGAGAGAAAGAGAGAGAGAGAGACGAGAAAAAAGGAAGGCAGGGAGGTTAACCAGATGATAGTATCCGGTATGCTACCCTACACTGGGGTTGGGGAATAGTGGGTTGAAAGAGAAAGGAAGAGTTAAAAAAGAAGAGAGAAAGAGACGATCAACACAACATATAAAGTATGCTCTATCAAACAATCGATCCAGTTGGCAGGTTCAGCAAGGTAGGCCATTGGGCGAGATTAGAACCACCGTCAACTTCGTGTGAAGTACTGCACAGAACATGAATGCACACGAATGAAACACTGAGTACGTAATGTTTTTTGTTTGTTTCCTCCGTTTTCTCATGCACTCGTCAGACAATGAAACCAAGTAATCTGTGCGTTACTTTACCTGTGTTCTATCTTTGACTGATTCGACTAACTAAATCTAGATGCCAATTTTTCTCAACCGTGTTTGAAACAGTACATCACTAACGCAGCTCGCTGTGCGAGTTGTTTCATAATATTCGGAAGAGGAATCCAACGAAAGACATGAAAACAACAAAAAAGAACAACCACAGAGAGCAAGAATTGGAATTCAAACACAATGTTTATTGCAGAAAGCCCACCCAAACACAACCTAGCAACGCGTGCATAAATTAGGCTATATGAGTCATTTCACAGTTGCCACCTAACAGTACACAGGTGCCCCGCCGCGGTGGTCTAGTGGCTAAGGTACTCGGCTGCTGACCCACAGGTCGCGGGATGGAATTCCGGCTGCGGCGGCTGCATTTCCGATGGAGGCGGCAATTTTTGTAGGCCCGTGTGCTCAGATTTGGGTGCACGTTAAAGAACCCCAGGTGATCGAAATTTCCGGAGCCCTCCACTACAGCGTTTCTCATAATCATATGGTACTTCTGGGACGTCAAACCCCACATATCAATCAATCAATAACAGTGCACAGGTGTTAAGGTGTTACAAACAGCACATTTTCGTGGTTTTGTCTTGTAAGGCAAGACTGACGGCGTGCATGCATATTTTTTGGCGAGGGAATATCGAAATTGGTGCATGTTTATCAAGCAATTCGCAAACGTAGAGAACAATTCCATGCCGTGATTATCCGTATTACAGGTTCTCGGAAGACTAGTGCGCTGCGTTCTACCTGGGAACATGCTGTTCGAAGAAATAGTTAGAGGGCTATGTACGGTGACCACCTTTGTTCTATTCACTTCGAAGAGTGCTGCTTCGACAGAACGGGGTAGACAGACTGCGGCCTGTCAGTGCACCTTCGATTTTTTCCGGCTTTCCGAGTGCATCTGCAAAAAAAAAGAACTGTTAGTTTCTACCTCCTTGACGTATCTTCAATAGAATGTAGTCACAAAAATGAGCAATTGCGGCTAAAACAAGATGAGGCACCTTTGAACTCCACTCTATCTTGCCGACGAAACCAAAACGCCGATAGACGAAGTTGCTGAAATGAGTGAGTGGCGTTACATCAAACATCGAGCTACCTCGTTTCTAGGCTCTGAAGGCTGCGCTTGCTATGACAGCACACTTCGCCAACGGAACTTAATAAATATTATGAATAACTAACGCCATGGCAATCGTTCTTATAACCGGTTCATTTGGGGTATGTCTCCTGGAGCTTCTCGGTTGCACGCGACATTGGTGCTTCAGTTTTGGTTCCGCCTGTAAATTAGTTAGAATCCGATACCTCCAGAAAAATTACTGGTGACTACCAGTTTACTTAATTATTTCTCTTTTCTAACTTAAACTTTAATTATTTCAACTTCCTTACATATATTCGCTGGTAATCTGCCGACACACACACAAGCACATATATGAAAGAGGCGAGCAAATGGCGCGGTCCCCTTGATCTTGAGTATCTGAAGGCACATTTCTTAAAACACCCAATATATACTACAACCCTTTTGTACCGCAATAGTGCGCCGGCAAGCTCGATATGCGAAGCATCTCTCGACAACAGATTGATCTGAAAGTGTGCAGCGGACAATGGGTGCATGAAATAATTTGTTTCATAAACAAGAAAAGACATTTATTCATTGGTGTAACCTAAAAGTGGTTCCCATCTCATTTTTTTTATCGTAGAATTGCAAACCGACGCGCGTATTCTTTTGCGGTCTAGGGCAGCTCCGCTCTGTTTTTCTTCTAGCAATTTGGCCGCTGGCGGCTTCACTTGCTCCCGTTGGTGGCGGCCGGGACTGCCACTTTAGAGGTTTTATAGAGCCTCCTTGTTTGCAACTTACCTAGTACTTTAGTGTACTCGAATATGGGGTAGTGTGTTCATGCACCCTCTCTCGCCATGCATCGCGTGAAGCGGCGTTCATGGACAAAAAACCGGTTCTCAAGGCGGCGCTGCCGTAGCATGGGCTGGCAGGATTGTCAGCTCCGCGCCGCTCTGCCTTCTCGGGTGCTGTTCAGGGACCTGTTGCTTGTGTTCGCACCCGCCTAACGAAAGTTTTTCTGGCAATGTTTTTGCTCACCACATGACAGTGAGGCAATGTCGAGTCATCGGCGGCAACGACACTGCTTGCACCTAGGTACGAAACAGGGCATACCATTGGGAAAAAAAGTGAGCAGCCGTCGCTTTCGCTGCACCCAAAGACGGAGCACGGAAGAAGGTTTGGGAACAGAATTTACATTGAAAGGATTGGATCTTGAACGAAAGCTTATCTGTATGTCAGCTACACTTCGACCCTTCATGTGTTCTCGGAGACTACGTGCACGTTGTAAACAGTGAAGAAGTTCGCGTACCACGTAGGAGACCAGAGCTAACGCCGGACGCTGTGCCCATGTTACTGACTAACGCTCCGAGCTACTTATCGAAGAAAGCGCCGCATCCAAGACCTCCCAGAAATGGAACAACTTGGCGGTCGGATCTACCATCTCCAAGAAAACTGCAGCACCCTGTGTTGACGGTGAGGCCACTGATTCAGGTTCTTCGATGGACCTTCCTGCTGTCTACGAACCCGAGGTGGCGAACACTACAGGGACGTCAGCTTGGCTGGAACGCTTACTCAAGCTTTGTTTACCTTGAATTTATATGAGCTCGATCACACCGCATCTCGTGTCAAAGAGAGCGGTAATTTAAGTGCTGTCACGACTTCATTTTTTCGTGAAGGGTATCAACCAGTCTCGAGAGGCAAAACGAAAAAAAAGCTGCACGCGAAAATCTGTCGTTGTTCACAAAGGTGCCACCATGATGAAGTGATGGTGAACTGATAATTCTACGGAATGGCGTCGAATTTGATCGGTGTTACTGCTCACTGCAGTATGCGCACTCGTAAATAAAGGGTTTCTTCTTACAGTCTGATAGTGTTGCCAAGTGATGTTTTCTTTTGACTGTACAGTGCAATATCCCGACCACAGCAGCAGTATTTCGCTGGGCGCGTAATCGTTTAAAGACTCAAGATTATCAAAATTATTCCCAAGTCTTCAGCTACTGTGTGCCTCTCAATCGAATGGCAGTTTTGTCACCTTAGCAACATAAATAAAATTGCATGATGCAACTATCGACAAAAACGGTGCCGCGCGCGTAATGCCCAGTTCACACTAAAACATTCGCTTTCTACAGCGACCGAAATTCCCCTGCCGCCGAAACGCAGCGTCGTTCGCACTGGACGCGCCCCGCGCCGCCGAATATGCCATCTACTACGGGGCTAACGCGGGATGGATGCGCTGTCACCCGGTTGTTGTCGCGGCTCGCAAACGCTACTACGACATCCGGTTGTGTATACTTCGACGATTCTCGTACGCAAGAAGCAAGAAAAGACAGTACTGCTTACTTTGCTGGCAAGTGGCTGTCTTGTAATGCACGAAGAGCAGAAAAACCACCGACGCCAGCGGCGTTGGTGGGTTCGTTTTGCTTTGCAAGACCGCAACAAGCTCGGTCACGCCAACAGCAAGCTCGGTCACCTCTCCCACGAAATACGGACGTGAAGTAGGCACAGAGTAGGTTAAACTCCCGTTGGTTTCAACATTCAGTTACGTGCACTGCGGCATAACAAGTGAGTAGGGCTTGGCCACCATTTTTCAAAATTCCTTGACTAGCGCTCCTATTGGTCCGCGGTGACCGATTCGGCGGCAGACGCCGCAAAAATCGGTCCGAGAGCGATCGACGCGGAGAGGGCCCTTTCGGCGGATCTCGCCGCCGCCGAACCGGATTCGGAGCACTTTCGGCGGCCGTAATGCTCAGTGTGAACGCGGCCTAACGAAGGAAGTCGAAGCCGTCGCAGTGTGCTCACTACGACTCGATATAGCAGTAATATAACAAGAAGCTTTCGGGTTGAGAGATTCTCCTTCGATACCTCAATCTTCCTAATTTTTTATTCGTGCACCAACCGAGCTTTAAAAACTGCAGGCAGTTTCCCCAGGGATGACTGCATGCTTCACCATTGTTTGTTCATACCTGCATTTAAACCGTGTGTGGCGGCTTTGACATTTCGTTTTGTTTTGAATGCAGTACAAACAAACTCATTATAAATCTTTTCGCGGACGTGTCAGCAATTACGTATGCAAGCGCATATCACGGGATCGAATCCCGGCCGCGGTGGCTGCATTTTCGGCGGAGGCGCAAATACTGAGGTGCACGCGTGTGCCTAGATGTAGGTGCACGTTAAAGCACCCCAGGTGGTCGAATTTCCGCAGCACTCCTCCACGGCGTCTTTCGTAATCGTATGGTGGTTTTCGGACGTTAAACCTCTGCTATTACTAATATCAAAACACAGAAGTGCATAAAAGGCAAAGCGTGAGGTGACAGCCCATGCTAAGGTGGCGCCATCTCGTGGCTGTCGATACCGAATGCGTCAGCCACGGCTCCTCCCTCAACACATTGCCCCATATTCTAGTGTAGCGGCCGGGAATGTCGGCTGCCGGAGGCAGCGAGAAAGGAGACGTGAAGCAGGTTTGGAGTTGCAGGGCAAGACTGTCTATTTCCTCTCCGTGCGAGTGACGAGAGCTCCCCTCGACGAGGGAGAGAAGGAGGCACCCCCGCGTTCTTCTACAAGAAAAAGGAAAAGGGGGCCACCGAGCGAGCAGACGTAGGTCTAACCCCCGGAGCCGGCCCCGACAACACGTTGTTCCCCGAACACGGAGGAGGAGGCGCTGGCGCCGCGAGTAGGCGCGCTGTCGACGGCCGGCTGCAGACGGGATAGAAAAGAATGCGGTGGTGCTTAGCAGCTTCCGCTACAAAGGCTCCCCCCCTAGATTGCGGAGCTTTTAAAGAAGGACAGCAGTTACGGGCTGAATAGTGAAAGGTCACAGTCCAATGGTTAGCACTGAAATCGTACGTGAGAGGCTGCTTGAATGGAAACTTCAATATGAGCAGGCTTGGCGCGGTCAACGGCGACGACTTCTCGTTTCCCCCGCACGTCGATTGCGATGGTTTTGTTAGTACGTCCCAAAACTTTGAATGGGCCATCGTACGGCGGAGCGGCTCCCGTGTCGACTAGCAGGCGCGAGTTGCTTACGCGGTCGACTACGAAAAACAGGCGGCTGGGTGGAGGGCCGATGTCGTAAGCCGCCGTTAACGACTGGCCGGAGCGTTTCCCGGAAACGAGCAAGGTTGAGTGCAGCGGCTAGCACCCGTGCCGAAACGACGGTGGTACCAGCAAACTCCGTCCTGTGTATCTCGTGCATGGCTTCTCTGGGAAGAGCTTGGATGTCTTGAAGGGGATCGGTTGCGTCGTTGCTCGTCCTGTTGGGGAGCGCCAGATAGCACAAGTTTCTGCATGGTCTCGGTAAGGTGTTGCAGTTTCTCCTCAAGGCGCGACAGTCGATCTGGTTGCTCATGTGTTCTTGCAGCAGCTATGGGCGCAAAGGTTGGAGATGAGTATTCCGTGATGCGATCGGCAAGTTGCGCTAGTCGATCAAGGGACGTCTCATTTGAACCCGCGAGAACCACGCGCACCGACTGGGGGAGCCGTTGCAGGAAAAGTTCACGAAGAAGTGGGAGCTGGCCGTCCTGACGCGCGTGCACACCGAGTAGTTGCCGCATACGGTGCAGCAGTTGGGAAGGTCGTTGGTCGCCCAGCTCTTCGCGACACAAGAGCTGCTGCAGTCTGCTTTCTTCAGGCGCCTCGAGGCGGTCCAGCACCGTCTTTTTGAGGGAGTCATATTCTTCTTGCGCGGGGGGTGAAACCAAAATGTCGTCGATAGCGTCGGCGATTTCGGGGGGCAGGGCTGCGACGACGTGAAGGTATTTCGTCGACTGCGAGGTGATGTGCCGGAGTTGAAAACGGGCCTCCACTTGGCTGAACCAAACTCTTGGATTTTTCGGCCAAAAATTTGGTAGCTTCAGTTCTGTGGCGATGACCGCAGGCGTGGAGGCAGCAGCGTTGTCGTCGGAGCTCATCGCGGCGTGTTTGTTGAAGCGTTCGGGTCACCAATTTTGTAGCGGCCGGGAATGTCGGCTGCCGGAGGCAGCGAGAAAGGAGACGTGAAGCAGGTTTTGAGTTGCAGGGCAAGACTGTCTATTTCCTCTCCGTGCGAGTGACGAGAGCTCCCCTCGACGAGGGAGAGAAGGAGGCACCCCCGCGTTCTTCTACAAGAAAAAGGAAAAGGGGGCCACCGAGCGAGCAGACGTAGGTCTAATCCCCGGAGCCGGCCCCGACAACACGTTGTTCCCCGAACACGGAGGAGGAGGCGCTGGCGCCGCGAGTAGGCGCGCTGTCGACGGCCGGCTGCAGACGGGATAGAAAAGAATGCGGTGGTGCTTAGCAGCTTCCGCTACACTAGTACACTATACTATAAGTACTAGACTTATAGTACTTATAGTACTTATTACTACTTATAGTACTAGAAACGTCGGTGCCGGACCGACCCAACAACGTGTTCCCTGGACAAGTACATGTGCGCGATTCCATAGCTACTCCACTTTAAGAAAAAAAGCTGGAAAATTTCTTTTGACACTGGCAATGAAAATTCCTGTTTTGTAACCCCTGCCCCCTCCCCCTCGCGCATCCTCCACTTTTTTTTTTTTTGTTCGGAAAGACTTAGTAGAAAGAACGTGCATTTTTTGGGAGTCACGCATACCTACAATCGCGGAGAGAATCAGGTGGCACTTGGACAGCCTTCGTTGAAAAGGTGCAGCGTTTGAGTGACCCGTTGTAAGGCCGCAAGGTTGAGTTGAAACGAAATAGAAGTTAAAGAAGAAACAGATGGAACTTCAGTGGGTACAGTAGGCAAGCAGTAGTACACGATTCCTAATAGCGTGAAAAGCAAAATTACCGAATTCTCGGCGCCATGCATTGCTTTCGCGATTTTCTGAGATCATCAAATCCGGAAATCAAGGAGCAGGTGCAACTGGTCATGTAATAGATTAACTGAATTCCTCGCAAACGTGAGGAAAGAAGCGTACATTTAAGGGCTCATTATTTTGTTAGATGTCATACGTATAGTACACCGTTTTCTTGTTGAATGAGGAAGAAGAAATGGACAGGGATTTTAGCCATGCCTTGTTTTGTGGTAGAGTGTGCATAGGCCAGGCGGGACGCTCAAAGAACCTGAAATGTTCGTCACATCATCGGTAGGAGACTCGCCTGCTCGACTGAAGAAAGTGCGGTTGCTCACCAGTTTTTAACGATACCCAGCAATGAAATAAAGTCGAAAGGGCAATGATGAAAGCATATATCAAGTGCCCCGATATGCGATAAGGAACTGACTGGAGAATATAAAATTCAAAGAAAGAACACAGTCCTGATCGTGTACCTCCCATAGCGTTATCACGAAAAGACACTGGTAATCTTTTTAGAGAAATGTAATTTAGAATGTATCGTGGCCTGGGTTAAATCTTTATGGTTTTTACGGCGCATGGCCTCGTGTTGGTTATTTAATATGTGATTGTCTCATGCACAGTGCTTCCATCTGTACTAGCCGCATCACGAGTAGCACATGTTTGTCTTGGTTTTCTTTTCGAACCATGTTGCTTCATTGAAAATACTGACGTCCAAGCTTGCGTGTTGAATATCGTTGTGTGCGCACGTCCTTCAAGGCTGGGTTCATTATTCTTTTAAATGATATGCCAGCAGGTTACCGCCATGAATCTTGTGAGACATATGCAAAGACAGTACCAAAAAAAAGCAGCATATCAACGGAGTGAATGATGATTGGTAGTGCGAAGCGTTCGCCAGGCCGTTCGTGCTTTCGTGAGCCCATTCATTCTTGCTTCTGTCCATCCATGCGCCCGTCCATGCGTCCGTTCACCCGTGTGACCGTCGGTGCATCTGTCCGTCCGTGCGTCCCTCTATGCATCAGTACGTCCGTTATTCCGTTTATCTGTCCATGTGTCTGTTCGTGTGGTCGTCCCTCACTGTCTGTCCGTCCGTCTGTCCACCCCTTTGTCTTTCTGTGCGTCCATCAGGCCATTCGTCTATCTGTACGTCCGTCCATCTATCTACTGAACACTCCCAAGTACATCCATCCCACATATTTTCATCCATGTATTCATCATATAGAGGTGCCGCCATCCAGCGGACAAATTAAGGACCGCTCTTTCGTGTATGTGCCACCGGTGGCTACATACACCATCAGAGGATGGACAGACCCACACCCTAAGAAGTTTCGCCCTTAAAAAAAGATTGCTGCACATGTTTGGAAGCAACCCAGACAACACAAACACAACCTCAGGACGTCCTCAGTATGCTTTCGCGAGGACAATATGACGCCCTCAGAATGTCCTCTTATGGTACTATAATGGCACTAATCCCGTCCCCTTGTCCGTACACATGACAACCTCAGCACATCCTCAATACAACACCTCAGGACTTTTTCAGTATCTTTTCAGAACAACGATTGTGTGGCCGGTTCGGTACTGTGGGCAGATACTACTTAGGATTTACTTCTTTTCATTATATTTCCATACATTAAAAGAAAGACACCTGCGAGGTCTCGTGTATATATACTGTATTAATCAACAGACAGGTGACAAAACAAACAAAGCTTGTTGACTGAAATTTAACAGTAATTAATCACAACTGACAGTTTTGTCAGACATTCGAGTCCGCATATAGTCTGAAAAAATAAAAGCAGTATCAAGGCAGTCAACACAGGTCAATCAACACAGGTCAGTCAACACAGGTCAATCTTCCTCGAAAGTTTGACACAGTGTCATCATCATGTGTATCGCACCCAATGCACTCATTAGTGTTAGAGGCTCCGCTCTGACAGCCTATCAGTACACTCGACATGGGCGTTGACTTGACTTGCCCGAGGTCAGGCCATGTGTCAGATGCAGAAGTAGATCCTTCCACGTTAGGACCATGCGGCTTCAAAGCACAATTGATATCTGGTGTTCCAGGCTGCTTTGAACCACACCTCGCCGCGGTTGGCTGGTGACAATGCATCCATTCGTCTGAACGTTGTGCAACCCAGTGCACCCATCAACACGGCAATTTACCAGTTGTCATCACCTACGACTCACACATATCTCACTTTTAACCTTGCACACAAGCAACAAAGGCTACGAGCTTCCACTAGTACACTTTACCTTCCCTGACAGGGCCGCCGCTGCCATTTTGACAGTCAGTTGGCTTGGAATGGCTTGGCTACTCGGCTGTCTAAAATGGTGCCGCATAGTCAATGGTTGCCAGCTGCTAGTTTGTTATTACGCGCTACAGTGGTGTATAGTGACTAATTTAAGGCGGTGACATTCGTGAACACACTGTTTCAAATTGACATTTCGCAATACCAGGTTCGATACCTAACCCAATTATTTACGCGTGTCTCATTAAGCAAAACGCGTAATTTGAAATTTTTCTGCCAAAAAAGAAACAAACGAGGCAAAAATATACAATAACTTTATGACTGTATAAAACGAACGTGTGAATAAAGTTTTCACATATGAAATGCATCTATTTGGTGCGCAAAGGTCTTGAGGAATTATATCTAAGTGCTCAGTGCAATGTTCTGTCATTCCCAAAAGGTCCTTGACAGGACCTTTTCCAGACCAATTGTTGTCCTCAGAAAGCAGCCGAAAAAACGTTTGAACCGGCGCTCACGCGTTGCTTTTGTCCTCTCCAAAACGTCCTTAAAAGTACTTTTTCAGGATAAATAGTTGTCCTCAGAAAGCACTCGAAAAGACGTTTCTGGGTCAAACCAGCTTGTGTCGTCCTCAGTAAGTACTAAGGTTAATGAGAACTGTGCGAGGACGATTGTACCATATGAGGACGACCTCAGGACATCGAGTGTTGTCTGGGAATAAACATACATTCAACACACGTACCGTGGTGGCATGGCGTTTTTGCATTTTCGATCCCAGCCGCGGTAATCGCTATTTGACGAACGCTAAACGGTTGGTCAAAACGTCCCCAAAAATAATAATGTACTGCACACGACTTGTGATAAGTGCCCCCACCCCCCTCGCCCCAGCTTTTCCTCCATTTTCAGTGTGCATGCTCAAAAACAAAGCATTTACGATACGTTTGGCAATTCTCTTCTAGTAATCTCATATGTCGTATTTTGCAGTTACTGCTAAAAGCTCTGAATTTGTGCCAATTAAGAAAAAAACACGCAGTAAAGAGCTTTTTGAACTTGTAGTTTCGGTTTCCACGCCGCCGACGACGAAAAGGGGCCGTTCGCCGACGACGCCTCAACACGAGCCCCACGCCGCCGCTGGACGAAACCGCCTCGGCGCACGCCACGGAGGAAGGAAAAAGGTCCTTTCCTTCCTCCGTGGCGCACGCACACCTTTACACGTGGACGTCGCTATAATTTTACGCATAATGACAACGTCCACCTACATGTGATTAACATCAGATTAATTTGACGAACTGACTAACAGCAGACTAATTTTATAAGCGTGTAGCGACAAGGACACTAGAATACAGTGTAACAAGGGCGAAGACAGTGCATTTCTCGTCCTCGTTATTTGCTGCTCACCATGGAGTTTCATACATTGCGGTAGGGTGTGTAATTGCCATAGAGGAATTGCACGTGTGGTAATTGCGGTCCATCGCAATTGCACGTACGCCATATGCATTGTACAAAACTCGGTGCTACTCACCCAAGGAGGATGCATAAAACTTGCTGGAGTGGAAGGGGCGCTGTGCGAGTGAAGCCAGCTGCCGCCATCTTGCCAGTGGCAAAAAGCGTGCTCAGCGCCATCGCGAGCTGCTCATTTCGTCCGTTCTTGTTTCACATTGTCGGCATGTAAACAAAAATGGTTTACAATGGTTGCCTTTTGCGTCGTTCACGGATGTGCCAACAGGTTGAAAAAAGGTTGTGGCCTCACATTCCACCTGTACGTACACGAAAACGTTTTCGACATAGCCATTCCGCACTCGTTACTAAAGGGAGCTATAGCTGACGCGATCTAAGCGTGCAAAACATAACAGTCCGGATTTGTTTTGCAGGTTTCCTAAAGATCCCGTAACTCGGAGCCTCTGGGAGTGGGCCGTTGGCCGTGAGAAGTAGAATGCGAAAGACTGAGATCACTTCGCTCTATGCACTTCGCGCCAGAGTGCTTTGACCACCTCTTTGACATTGAAGGGAAGCATGTGAAATTGGGTTATGAAGTGGCATTGAAGGCACTTCAACGTGAAGAAGTGTTGTGGCTCGGAAACATACTTACGAAAGTCCACGTCCAATGGGAAAAGCAAGAAAATGAAGGTATGATATGCTGTACGACTGATCGAGTGCCTCAGTTGCCGACGCTTTGGACTTCTGCAAACAAAAGCTAAAGCTGCCGCAATTCAAGGGTGCCAGCACAAGATCTACGTTTAATAGAACTTTCGATTGCTTGTTTGACATCTTAAACTCCAGGAACCCGCTGGCAAGGTCGTACAAAGCGCCCCTTCGGCAGGGGAACGAAGCATTCTGGAAGTCGTTTTTTGCGGAGACTCGAGCGTACATAAACGGGCTGAGAGATCCGGCAGTGACAGAAGGACTGAAAAAAAAAAACAGATTCATTAGTTTTTGGATACGCATGGCAAGCACGGAAAGAATGTTTGACAGACTTGTCAGCCAGGGTCAGCTGAAATACTTACTGACACACAAACTCAGTCAAGAGTATGCCGAAAACTTCTTCGACTCAATACGTGGATGAGGAGGCCATAACAACAACCCAACAGCTTCGCAGTTTATGGCTGCATACAAGCGTCTATTGATTCAGACGGAAGTGACGTCTTCAAGTTCTGGACACTGCTCCCAAGATGTTTTCTCCGTATTGAATGCAACGACTCCTGCAGCCATGGTAGATCCAAGAAGCCATCTCACTGACATGCGCCAGGCCCCAGTCTTGCAGCCCGATGACCACGACAATACGCATCGCATTGACTAGCCCGAAAGCTTTTCAGCTTTTGTTGGTTCTGTGGTGCCATACATAGAAGGCTTCATTGTTCGAAAGGTCGAACTGCAACTACATGTGAAGAGTGCATAGCAGCCATGCACTCAGATGAGCTGACACCTTTAATTAAATGTAAGAGGCGAGGTGATCTTTTTTCACCGTCGCGAGATGTCTTTAGCCTCTGTAAACAGTCGAGGACTGAGGCGGCTACAGGCTGAATGTGATTCCATCACAACGGTGAAGTCAAGAGCAAAACACCTCATCCTGAAAGTTCTATGAGCTTCCTCCGAGAAAAACTGGTTCCATAAACTAGAGCAGCACGTCCTAGACTTTGATACGCTTGATAATCAGGTTTACAGTTTGTGCAGGCAAATCGCCGAACAATACGTAAAAGTGAGGATACAACACATGACGAAGGAAAAAAAAAAACGAGAATCGGTCAAAAGTAAGGTGGGACCACTTTTGACAAGGGCAATAATTTTCAACCACCAGTAGGGCACCTATGTTTTCGATGATGTGTTTGCTTTAGGCATCGCTATTTGATGCATATGCACTTTAATTGAGTTCTCTACATGCCACTTGGCTGCGTACAAGTCGCAATAAACATTTACAACCAGAATTACTTGTTTTCGTTGCTTTATAAACACACGAGTCACTTTCACCCGCAGCGCGATGAAGCATAAATTTGCAGCGCTCGGCTCTTTTCTGCCACTGGCAACATGGCCGCCGCACGCACGGCGTGGCTTCACTCTAGGTCCGTTCGATTCGCCTGCACCACGTGAACCAGTTCACGAGGTGCTGCACCTTGCCATTCGTTTCAGCGGTGCAGCAATGGCGACCGCTGAACCCTGCCATTCGTTTCGAAAGGTGCAGGATAGATGCAGCACCGGTTCATGATTTTCCTGCACCTCCTTCGCTGACGGTGCCGGCTTGGTGCAGGCGCGCGTGCAGCTGAGCAGACGACGCAGCACTTAGACGTAGGTGGCTTAGGCGCCGTACCCGCCTCTACAAATGCGGTGTGTTTTGCCAAGATGTTTGCGCCTCATAAACTGTCCGCATGTTCGATTTGCCATCGGTCAGTGTTTGCTGAACGGTGTAAATTAAGCGAAAAGAAATAAGGCCTGCACCTTGTCGGCACATCGTCATTCGTTTCGGGTGTCGTGCTGTGCCTGCACCGCTGAACTCACTCACGCTGCACAATTTCTGAACTTCGCGTGCACAGCCGTGAATTGGTTCCGACCGGTGCAGGTGAATCGAACGGACCTTCTCTCTCGTAGCGGCGCTGCCGGTGCATGGGCGGCTTCCACCAACACCACCTAGAGGAAATTCGGTGTCGGTGGCGTTGCTACTACTCCAGCAAGTTTTATGTATCCTCCTTGTACTCACCCAACTTTCCGTTCTCTTGAATATTTAAAAAATTGTATTGAATATTATTCATTTTTAAATATCATTGCCTTTTTTAACATCTAAACATTTTTTTTAAAGTATAGTTTTTATGCATTTTTATAAACGTTACGCCAAGCTGCCACACTTCTAAGTCAGTCTACACTTTTAGAGAACTCAGACAAACAAGTTAGCAACATTGAGCATTTGAATCTTGAAAGTCCCGGATGTTGCCTTGTTGGCCTCGTGTTCTGGCGTTAGTAGCGTCTCTGTCGGCGTCGTGTTTTTTCGCTAGCCCCAGGTTTTTCGCTAACCCCAGCCCTTGCGCTGAAATTGTTTGGAAGTCGTCTCCTCAACTAGTGTTCGAAAATGATGTTAATGTACTACCTGGATGAAAGTGGCAATCGAGTGTACACTCTGAAGCAGGTCTCTCCTGACGGAAAGCCGACGACCACGGCGCATCCGTCGCGTTTTACGCCTGACGACAAGTACTCCAAATACAGAATACTCATCAAGCGTCGTTTCAACTTGCTACCAACGCAGCAGCCGAAGCAAACCTTCTAGACAACAAGCAGCAAGAGAGTTGGGGTGACGGGACCGAAAAGCTAGGGAAAAAAAACAAAAAAACTTCGCTATTCTTATTTCTTGTTAGGGTAGTATTTGCTGAATTAAGTCGTCATGGCAGGCCTAGAAGAGGTTGGCATTCCGGGTCGGGAGTTTCTTCGTGAGGCTCTGACCAATTGTTCTGACCCACTACGTGCAATTGAAGAGTTTCAAGAAGAAAATGGCATCCTGTTGCCGTCTTTACGTCCTATGTTGCCTTTGCTTGACTTGCACGGGGTCTGCAGGCTCGAATTTCACACATCTGTGTTAGAAGAGTTAAAGGAACGCCTTCTACAGCAAATTGAAAACCTTGGTAAGCAGGAAGGCCGTGAGAAGGAGAAAAAGCTGAAAGAGATGTTGCAGAAAAGTTTTCCAGTCATCAAGGTACGAGGCTCCTGCTTTTCTTTGTGCGTGAGTGATCACTTGGACGTGTGTTGCATGCAGATTTTGCTTGCCTTCATTTAGCCACTCGTGAAGCTCTCTGAATTGTGTTCTAATTTTGTGAACACAGGCCTACATACTGTTTCAGGAACTGTATGCGGTGATCCCCGCATTTAAGCTGCTTGACAAGAACCCTACACCTTGACAGGAACATAGAGGTCTGCGAAATTTTTGCTAGCAGCGTATGTTTACAGCCTCGAAGGAAAAACATTTCATTTCCATGAAACGTCATTAAGTGAACTTAAGGGCATCTTCCCTAAGTACCGTCACACAAAGAAAACGAGTTGCATTTGAAAGTGACGACTGTGCAATGGCTTTAGCAAACTTGCATTTGACGTTGCATATCCTAAGAGTAATTCACAAACTCAACACTGAAAAATAGCTGTAAGAGGCATCAACAACAATATTGCATGGCACTTTTGTGCAGTTTGTTGCAACTGACACAAGTCAAGCTAAAATACATGAAAAACATAGCTGGTGATGTCATGAAGCGTGGAAATAGTGTGACCATCTTTTTAACAATTTGATTTCTGGTTACATGCTTTGTAAAAACCTGAGTTTTGTGCGACTTTTTTTTTTTTCTGAAGGCTATGCATTTGGCCCCAAATCAATTGAGAATGCGAATTAAAAGGGATGTCATTAGTTTTATTGTGAGCGAATGTCATTCATGGTAAGTCACTTATACATAGTGTTCATGTGATGTCACTTCCGCCGTTGTTGCCCTCTCCCGCCATGGCTGGGTACCTCCCTGAGTACCTACGGCAGTTCGCGTTCTGCAGCGTGGTTTGTTGGGGGCTCGTCATCTGTTGCTATGTACGATGTTGAAAGGGAAGCATTGTGGTTTTTTGTTGGCGTACTTTAACGAGCTCATCGAATTAGGAAGGCCTCGTTTGTTCACTCAATACAAGACCAGAAAATCAAGGTGTGTGGCACATATACCAGCCACCGTGTACACCGGCTGCCCGCCACGACCTAAGGGGGCCCATTATCTCGCTTTCCCTACAAACACTACAAATTGCGGAGCCCAAGAACAAGTGAAAGCCCAAAGTCTCTCTAGTCGCAATTTTAAGAGTGGATGAGCGAAGCGCAGCAGCTCCCATCGAAAATGAGTCATGCAGAGCTAGGCAACTATACAAGAGATAAGATATTAATATATTGCTGCGGCCCAAGCCACCAAAGTAGCAGCCCCTCCTCCCCCCAAGTGTTTTAAACAGTGCTGATGTTGAGCCTCTTTGATTGAAATTTGTGGAAACAGCCAAGGAAAATATTATATGAGGCAGATAGAGACTTCGTGCGGTGCATGCCGCGGTAATTCCGGCCATCACTTTTTTTTTTTCGTGTATGTTTTGACACCATTTTCACCTTGTATTTTACTTTTTTGCACGCTAATGTACAGTGGAGTCCCTGAAAATGATGGAGACCGTGTTAGGGAAATAATTGACCAATTTTTCAAAATCCTGACCCCCCAACTCGAACCGATCGGCTATATACTTCAAAGTGAACTAATATTGTTTCGCATCCATTTTCACAGTTTGTTTCAATGCATCACCCGAATTTCCGCGATAGCCATCACGATTTTAACTGCCTCCCTGACACGCTGATTGTGCGTGCAGTGGTCACGGACAAGTTTGTATGTACAGTATCTTGGTGAGCTATCTCTGTTTGCAGGTAAGTGCTTGGCTATGGCACTTACCCGGAATGAAGTTGCACCTGAAGATCCAAATATCACCGAGTTTCTTCAAGTAGTTTTTTTGTTGATCCGCGTCAGCCAAACACGCCGGTGCTTTTTGGAAAATCACGCTGTGCGTTCTCAATTTTAGGTAATAACTTTTGGCGAAGAAACACCCCGAAGTTATGCTCCCTCTTCGGGGACTACTAAATCAACTTGCCTCACTAGCAGCCCACAAACTTGCATCGTGAGGCAAAACTAAACGGGTGCAAGCACGAGGAGACAACACGGCAGCGGTAGCCGACGGAGTTGGTAGGTACCCGGGCATGTCGGTGGCGCATTCCGGAAGTGACGAAGGGGCGCTGCGTGACGCACGTGCACACTATGTATTTGCTGCGTGACAGCGGCATTACCTGTCACTACAGTAACAAGCCCCGCTTTATGAATACCATGGGTCTTCAATACTTACGGTCAAAGCCAAAGAACAGTAACGCTGTTTGACTGGTCAGCTTTCTGTGTTTTGCATTTACACCCTAAGTTGCATGCATTGGGACTTGTTTCTGTAGTGCGGATTACTTGTGTTTTGCAACGAACTTGGAACAATTTGAAGAAATGAAAAAATGCATTGTTTATGAGGTACTGACTTTTTATCATTCCTGCACCCTAGGTTTTTTTACAATTGTTGTGTTCCAAGCACCCCTGTGTGTTGTGTTCCAAGCACCCCTGTGTCACGAGCGAGCCTCTGAACCCGCGAAGGACTGGTTGCTGAAACTGCTTCTAGATGTTGACTCCTCCCCTTCCCCCGCTCGGCGCAAACGAGCCACCGTCGTTTCCCCCGGCAGTTCGGCCGCCGCCTCCATCCGAATAGGAATAAACTTGTTTTTAACCGTTCGAGGCTGTCTGAGCTTTTTGGACTACCGCGACCCACACGTACGTCTATGGGCCGACAACAACACCGGACATAACAATGAATCACCAACTATCCTGTCAGTCCTGCTTTAGACAAGCCTAAAATTTTCGTGCATGACACAGATTCCTGGTGTTCCTTTTGTGGGGGCAATGTTAAATGAGTACTGTCTCAAAATTTTGGGGCTGAGATAGCCTGCGGGGTCGATTCTCATGAACACTCGTATGTCATCTGCAAGATATCAATAGCGAATATAGCTTGGAAGGTATTTTAAATTAATTTTGAAGATTGCGTGAGTGACCAACTCCATAGCGCTATAGACACCCTCGAAGGGGACCCAGAGGTGAACCCCTACTTCGCTCACGTCACCACGCTGAAGTTAACAAAAGTTATGACGACGTCGTAGCTGCCATTTTTCTTTTGCCACGTTAGTTCCCGAAGTCTATATTTCTCGGCGGCTGGTTGCGAGTGTCTGGTTGTGGCGCACGCTTAGAAAGTTTTGTGTTTGGTGACATTCCAGTGTCGTTTCCTATTCGAAAGTAGTTCTTGATGCGGACCGTGCGGAAGTGTGTCACAGTTCTGTGTGCTGACGTGGTCAAGAGCTGCACACACTAGGTGACGAAAGTTGCACCCAGTTTTTGGAACTCTCAAACCAAAACTGAAACTGATTGATAATGAGGTGCCTGTAATTAATTATCTGTCGCCTGCTACAGCAAACAATGCGTCGTGTCATGACTAACAGGCCCCCAGCAACGCATTGCAGTAGAAAAACGCAAGGCCAAATTTTTGTGTCAGTACCCCTTTAATGTGGAAGATGGAGTGACGGTGCACCAAGTTTTCAGTGGAGTACGTGCTACCACTGGTGGTGTTTACACAATATGAAGCACAGGCGCATTCTGCAAGATTGGTCGCACGATTCTTATGTAGCGCAGGACCACAAGAGCCATGAAAACAATCACCACTTGGAAGAGTCTTTAAAACTCGCCAAACAATATGCTGGGTGAATTTTATCTAGCTTCCATATTTACAGTGCGAGACGGCGTAGAAAAGAAGGTGTCTTGTGTGTGTTGCTTTCTGTGGTGTCGTCTTGCACTGTAAATGTGGATCTGTAAAACTGCATATTCAAATGTAATTTGCAGACAGGACTACTGCACAGCTAAATTATGGTTTTCTTTGCGTGGCTGTTTTTATCATTGTTAAGGGGGAGATAGAGTGGCCCTAGTGTGCTTAGCAATGAGTAGTAAACTTTTCGCATACAGTTGTGCTCATTCAGTACATTTTGGAAAAGCTGAGTGCTCTGGCTCACTATGAAATTTGGTGTCGCATACCCATCTCAGTTATTGAAGCTCAAATTGCTGTTGCATATTTTGCAATAATAAAGAGGCCAAGCTTCATTGGTGCTTTCCAGAAATTCTGCTTTTTGTACGCGAACCCACGAGGCAGCCGAGTAGAAGAGTAACTGCTGTATAATACGAGGTATAAATGGCAATTACGCTGTTCATCATAATAATTCCGTTTATTGCCAAAGGCCTTTAGAGGTCGTTGCACAAATAATTGTGCACAGCCAATGCCAAACAAAGATCACTGCTCATTTGCTAAGTTTTCTTGTCAATTTACAAATCGACGTTAAACATTTTTGAACTATGGAACAGCAGGAGGTAAAACTGCATAATGTAATTCTTTTTACGCTGCAATCTTTCTTACAGCGCAAGCTGTTAATAGCTTACAGCAACAACCGATTTCGATGGCATAGTTATCGGCTTTTGCCGGTATCAGTTGCACCTATTGCACTCAATGAGAAAAGAATGGTTGTGAGGTGATTCCCGGGCGTTCTGTATGGCAAGCAAGTGTTTTACCACAGACTATTTAAGCAAGTATTATGTATGAAATTGAACCGTGTTAACAGATGTAATCTTGCCTGTTACAAGAATAGAATATTACCGGGTTTCTGACCGAGTGAATTACATAGCAAGTGGATGATTTAAAAGTTTCCCATCCATAATAAAGGGCTCGGCCACAATTCATTATAATCATCATCGACCGCAACTAAAACAGAGTACAGGTTTGTAGGTGTGCTCATTGCCTTAGGAGTGCAAAGTGGATTTTCACTACTTTCCAAAATATGCTGATTTATTACATAGTGGGTACCTCATGATCAGTCAGGTCGCGAGATCGAATCCCGGCTGTGGCGGCTGCATTTTCGATGGAGGCGGAAATGTTGTAGGCTTGTGTACTCTGATTTGGGTGCACTAAGAACCCCTGGTGGTCGACGTTTCCGGAGCCCTCAACTATGTCTCTCATAATCATATGGCAGTTTCATGACGTTAAACCCCACAAATCAGTCTTCAATGAAAACCTCATAACCAGTGATCGAAGTGCCGCTCCGATCGCTCCAAACTGCTTCAAAAGAGAAATGCTGCTCCAAACAGCAATTTTTGTGAGTAATTGCTCCAATCCTGCTCTGAAATGGCACTGATAGATTGAGAATGACAATATTTTATTTGAATTTAAACATTCGACTGGGTATGAAAACTGGGAAAGACCGGCCAATAATGGACAGGACTCCCGGTGTCGTTTGCAAGATCCCGTGCGCCAAGTGCCCTTCTTCGTATATCGATGAGATGAAAAACCTACCGGAACGACTCAAGCAACATGCCAACAACGTGCGGAACCTCTACAAAGAGCGCAGCGCAGTCGCTGAGCATGCTGAAACGTTGGACCACCGGACAAATTTTGAAGCAACGACCATCCTTGAAAGCGAGATGAACTGGAGGAGAAGGTTACTACTCGAGTCATGGCATATACAGCGAACTGCCCAAAACATCAACTGCGCTCTCGGAAGCCTTTCCCTAGTGTATGTACATAATCTGCGCTCCATGGCGAAATGAGAGAGAGAGGTGGGGGGGGGGTCATTAACCGCACCGTGAGTGCTGTGAAGATGCCGCTGCTACGTAGTCCCGATTTCTCTTAGGAGTGTGGCAGTTTGGGCTAGTTGGTATGACATGACGATAGTTATAGCGCAAGAACAGAATGACGACAAAGACTTCTTGTCTCTTTGTCGTCGTCCTGTTCTCGTGCTCTAACTATCCCAATTTCCCCCGAGGAAAAAACCAAGTTCGTTCCGAAACGTCGGGTTTCTTCACAAACTTTTTGGTTGGAGAATAAATCATTTTTAAATATTTTATTGTTTCACTATCACAAGAGTTCTAAAGAAACTGAAAAAAATCTGTGTGCTAGCATCTCAGTACACTATTAATGTGTACCATTGTTGGCTCGAATCTCATTCAAGCGACAAGAACTGACATATTAAGCATATAGCTCATATGCTTTTTTTTTTTGACACGTAGGCTAGTGTGGCGAAATGTGAAAATGAGCAGTATTGCTTTTATCTCGTACCAATTATCTACTGCCTGTTTGGCAACAGCTGTGAGACTGTGGGTACTTTTGAAATGTGGTGCTCAGCTTTCCCGATTCGGTTTTATTCCTGTCACAAATACCAGTATTTTAAATACGTACCTGATTTCACAGCCAATTTTGACAACTAGCCGTATTTTTAGTTGCTTGCTTCTGGAATTTCACATTCGTTGTGGTCTGTGACATGTATTTCATAATAAATATTTATATTTGTGAGATGCTTTGACGATGCTTTGAACTCCAATTGGTGTATGGCAAATTTTGTATCTGCCCCTAAAAGACCAGTAGCTGCTCCAAACTAACATTTTTTTTCTCCCAAATTTCACTTGTGGCTATCCAAAACAGTACTTTTCTTGCTTCAAAGTATGTTTCAAAAAGTAAAAAGTCACTTCCATCACTGTGTAACTGTACTTGTAGGCACCCCAAGAGTACAACACTCCTGATGTAGAGGAGCCTGCCAGCTTATGCTGTGGTGGCTGGGCTGTGCGTTGCGCAAGCCTGGGGTTTTTCAAATTGTACAGTGATGTTATATTCATTTTGGTTTTTTAAATTGCATAGTGATCTTATATTCATTTTACAGAAATTTAAGTGATCTGTCATTTTCATACATGCTGTGTACAAGCCATTCTAATCACAGGCCATTCCTCCAGAATTTCAAAGCCGGAGTCATATTGAAGAAAAGGGGTCATTTGCTTAGTTTCTTATATCAATGCACGTACTATAAATTGACTGCACGTGGTTTGCCGTGAATTGGGAGCTATGGGTTTCACATCGAAACATAATAAACAATGATTACCTTTTTTTTTGCACACTGTTCAAAGCATGGTTGCATAAGAGCTTTTTTTTTACTATGAATTGGCATCAGCAAGAAATGAAATGCCTTCTTCCTCCAACTCTCAGAGACATATTTCTAGTACAGTAAATGGCGAGTCCAGGAAGACTGCCCATCTCAGGCTAGAATAGAATAGTCTTTGCTAGCCATTCGATCAATAAATGTTTACTTATTTTGTATTTTTTTATTTCTCAGTCTGAGAACTTCTGTTATATTTAGTTAGCATTTACCTTGCACTTTATGTTAAAGAAAATGTGGCCTTTTATATGCAACACAAATTTTGAGTAATTTAATTTTGTACTTTATTAGCAGGTATGTGGAATTATTTTTAAGGTTTATTTCATTACAGTTTTGCATATTACTCCCACTGAAAGGATACACTAAATCAGGTTGTCTCTTGATATAGGTACTATATACAGTGTCTAATATACAATGATTAACTGTATTTCTTGTCTTGGCAGGTTCCAGCACTTCGTCCAGTGGTTATGTGCATACTCAAAAATATGGAGCATGTAGAAGAGAAGTACCTCAAGCAACTGGTCAGCGATAAAACCCTTTACAAAGAGTGTGATGTCCAGGTAAGCCCTGTGCATGTTTGGACTAGTTTGCATTCCTCCATGCAAGTTTTCGGATAGGTAAAGTTGAGCAGGGTAAAAATTTACTTTGTTTCAACACATTGCACGCAAAGCACATGGACAAGGGAAGAAGTGCTTAGTTGCTATGCCCACACTGGCCCAAATTAGATTTTTTTTTAATGGTGATAAAAAAAGGGATGTTCGCACAGGGTGTATACAGGTCCCTTTTTGCGACTGTTGACAAGCATAGTCATCAGAATTTCTAACAAAATGGTCAATGTCGACTAGAGTTTTCATCAACAAAAGTTAGTTCCGCACAAAACCAATGGAGACTATATTTGCCATAATTGTTTCTTGATGCTAGTTCGCCACACTTGTCGATGTCAAGACATTTGTGTCCCTGCTTTCAATTTATTGCTAATTTTCACTCTATGGACATGTGGTGAAGCCACTTTCGAGTTATCTTTTTTTTTTTATGTGATTAGGGAAATAAAGGAATACCGCTGAATTTGAAGGATAATACTGTTATAGCCCAGAAAAAGAAAAAAAAGAACTTGACAGTTTGAGTGTAAGAGCTTTGGTGATTTTGAGGAGTTTTTTCTTTTTATTGTACATATTTGAATTTTAAAAGTATATATTGCAGGGCTCTTGACGTTTCTGCAAGTGTTTTCTTTTCTTCAAAGCCCTTGAATTTAAGAAATGCAGTCTAAAGTAAACTATGCAAATAGCCTTTTATGCTAGCTTAGAGCTGATTGTTCAGAAATCTTGTTTCAGAAACAGTGTGCTACCACAAGGGCACATGCATTTTTGTTTGTACGCACTTTGAGTAGTGTGAGGGACATGCCAGTAATTTGGTGCTCACTATCTCTGTTGCTTTCATTGTATACATGCTTGAAATTGGTCTTCTTCAAAATGTAATGTAGGTATTTCAACTTGTAGTGTTGGCCCAAGAAACCTAGCTGTTCTACAGTGGGAATTAGCTGTAGTTTGTGAGTTTTACAGAGTCAAACTATAAACATTAGTTGGGCTGCTCACATGCACTAGGCCGTCCTTGCAAAGCAGGTGCATGGGGATGTCCAGTTTCTGTTGTTTCTTGGACTTGCTCATAATGGTAAGAGCACAAACATAATAAGAAGACAAGACACAGGACGACAGGCTGACTTCAGCTAACACGTTTTTTTTTTTTCATTATGTCTGCATGCTTATGGAAAACCACCAATTTCAGACAAAATTCCACGAAAGAATGGCACAAGAAAACGCGAAAAAACGTTTTCCACAAATATGCACTCTGTGAGCCACTCCAGAACAGAACATTTACCTCCTATATAGTGATAAAAATTCGTTTTTTTTTTAACAAAGTAGTGAAAACATCCTTGTCTATTTCATGAGCTTCAATTATTTCGTGCACTGTCTTATCCTGGCATGTGTATACAACCGAAGTCTGATCAAATTTTGGATTATAGCAGCAATCCTAGCAAGGGGGCTTGACATCAGTTGTGTCATATTCTAATGGTGCTCCTTCAGCATCTCATTACCTGACCATTTGGCTGATATATTATTTCTTGATATATATGCACACGCACACGTATACAATAATGTGGGTTATGCAGTTGGTCAAAATTTAAATTTCAGTACTGTTCTTAACGTGGAGTGCTTTGCTGCCTTTAGTTTAAGTGTATAACGAAAGTGACACTGAAAGCAAGAAAAAATGTTTGTGCTGTCATTGGCTTGCTTTATGTCGGGCAGTAAAAGGGGGTGATGCTGTTTGTGAAGTTGCCCCATCTCACTCAGTGGCAAGCGGTTTGGGTTGCATTCAGGGTATGCGTCTCTTTAAAATTTGAAGCCCAACTTTAGGGAAACTATTTGAAAACACTTTAAGGTTTGTCTAGTGTCCGGGACATGCAGGCCCATGGTGCAACAAAAGGGTGGGCACTCTAGCTCGAGTACTCACGAACTGAGCAGAACACCAGCTTCTGTCCCTGTTACCACCACCCAACACTACACACAGTGGCCGTCATGAGGAGGAAGACTGTGATCCTGCTCAAATGGCTCCACAAGAACTCATTAGCGATGCGCACGGCAGAAACAAATTTCTTAAAGGAAAAGACACGGAGCGCTGTAGAATTCAAAAAGGGTATACTTAGATTTATTGCCATTGCTAAAAATTTTTCCAACTCTCTATTTGCGGGATTGTCCGTGGGGTCGCGACTCGCCGTTTACCCTCGTGTCACATTTCATTGGGTTGCAGTAAAAAGATAAATAACCTTAATTGCACACAACATAAGTTCAGAATAGAAAGCTCTTTGGAGCTCACTAGCTCGAATGCGCAAGTGCAACTAACACTTCCTGACCATGTCCGGCTGCCGGCACAAGCCAGTGGAGCCTTGAACATGGGGCCCCAGTTAATAGCCCCAAAATCTCTTTCCTGTCTCTCCCATTAATGTTTCTTCTTCTTCCATCTTAAGAATTTTTTTGACATAAAACAACCCCTGCTATGTTTTTGAAATTGTATTTTAACAATGTTTGTTGACTTTATATTTGATTTTAGTGTCCCTGGAGGTCAAGAATAGTTTAAATTCAAAACAAATGACAGTTCAGGTTACACTGATAATGTCAGCGCTTGAGAACATCTAAAACACCCTTATTATTAACAAAAGTGTTTAAGTACTTGAGGAACAGTTCAGGTTACAGTGGTAATGTCAGCGCTTGAGAACTTTTAAAACACCCTTATTATTAACAAAAGTGTTTAAGTACTTGAGGAATAAAAGTAAATTTTGGACATGACTCCTGTGGGACATTTTGGCAATACTAGCTTCATTATCTTGCAGCTCCTCAGTTCAATTTTGTTTCTAGAACTCGCCCACTTCTATTGAAAAATCACTGCAATGCATTGTAGGACATGGGGGAACACTTCTTGTGCAATAAGTGTTTCATTCTTCAAGAGGGACCTGAACAATCCCTTGTCTTGGGTGAGAAAAGTCATGCTACGGAAGGCAGATGCTGCTGCGAAGAGCTCAACGAAATCTGCAGTTGTGCACGGCAAAACTAATTTGCGAGTGGGGTGAAAAGTTGAGATTTTCTCTTGCATGCCCGCTGCAGTCTTCACTTTTTTGGGAGCTGCAGGTTCTAGCTTTGTTTTGTTGTAGATCAAATCGCTGCTATTGATCGATAGCCAACTTAAATCTCGAGCGGTGTTAGGATCATATGTGCTTCTCAACACAGGTTGCTATGCTTTGTAAAGTTCTAAAACTAGAGTAGCAACACTAGCGTGTATCAGAGTTGCACTGCAAGAGGAGTGAACACGTTTCATGGCGTGTACAGTAAAATCTTGTTTATCCAGACCTCGTTAACTCAGACTCTCGGCGCGGTCCCGGCAAAACAGTGTATATTTCAATGAGGTCAAATGCTCATTAGTTTGGAGGGATTTAGCCGCGCACCGGTTATCTCGGACAACTCCGGAGAGGGCTATCGGGACTCCAGAGTCGCGCGATCTCGGCGGCTTGGAGGCTCAAGCACCGCTTGCCGTAACCGACGCACTGACCGACAACAGAACCGGAGTTTTGGAGAAATCGAAACCGAGCGAACAGCAGAATAAGACCATGATGATAATGAATGAGGGGGAAGTGGCTAGGTGGCGCATCCAGTGTCTGCTAAAAGCTGCTCGCTACGCCTACTGGTCTACTTCGTGTCTTGGTTTCCTTGTGTTATGACTTCGCGTGTTGCGGCTGTGTTTGTGTGCGTTGCCGCCGCCGTCGCGCTTGATGGCGACCGTCACAGGAGTTAAGCGGCCACAGCAGCCAGCAAGTGATCTTGAACCAAAGGTTATGATATTGAAAGAAGTGAATGCAGGTGTTTCTCGACAGGAGATAATGAAAAAGTACGATGTTCAGAGAAGCACCTTAAGTGACTACTTGAAAAACAAAGAAAAAAATTTTCCAGGCGTTTCACAGCGGCAAATTCACTGGAAAACGAAAACGACTAAGGACGGCAGCACACTTGAAGCTGGAAGACGCATTGCTACGGTGGATAACAGACATGCGGAACAGCCAGCTTCTCTTGAGTGGACCGTTGATCTGTCAGCAAGCTGAAAGGTACGCACTGAGAATGAACATCGAATCTTTCAGTGCGTCTGAAGTCTGGTTTGCCCGCTTTGAAAAAGGCACGGGTGGGTCTTTCGAAACGTGTGCGGGGAAAAAGCAGCAGTGAATGAACGGCGTATTGCTGACTGGAAGACTACTGAGCTGCCCCAGTACCTGGCTCGTTATGAGCCTGCCAAAGTCTTCAATGCCGATGAAACGGCTCTCTTTTTTAAAGCCTTGCCGGATAAAACGATCACGCTCAAGGGCGACCCGTGCGTTGTAGGGAAGAGGAGCAAAGAAAGGATCACTGTGCTTCTCGCTTCAAATATGTCGGGCACCAAGCGCCTGCCACTGCTAGTCATCGGGAAGGCATGTAACCCAAGGTGTTTTAAGAACATTCACCACTTTTCTGTGCAATATCGCACTAACAAAAAGGCCTGGATGGCTTCAGATATTTTCCAAGCTTGGCTGCGCCAACTCGACCGACGTTTCTCCACTAACAAGCGCAAGGTTTTACTTCTAGTCGACAATTGCAGTGCTCATACCAGAGTGACAGGGCTGGAGTGCATCGAACTTGTATTTCTACCTGCAAACACGACGGCTGCTCTGCAATTGCTGGATCAAGGGATAATTCAGCACGTAAAAAGCAGGTACAGAAAGCATGTGCTGGAACGGATTCTGCTGTGCAAGGAAGCAGGGCGAGAATATGAACTGAGTCTCCTGACCGCAATTCACATTTTAGCGCATGTCTGCAGCGACACGCCACCCGCGGTCATTGCAAATTATTTCCATCACAGCAGCTTTGTCCTCCTTGACGACTCGGATATTCCTCCAGAGGCCACTCCAGAGGACACCCGCGAGCCCACTGGAAATATGGACGACGAGGTGAATGACAGGCGTTTTGACTCTCTCCTTCCTAGTGCCATCAAGATTTTAGACTACGTCGCTATAGACTATCATATTGCCGTTGCTGGTCCGCTGACTGACGATGATATATTAAGTGCTTGATGAGGACCAAAATCACTGTTCCGATGATGACGGCCAGGATGAGCCGACGTGACCTCGCCGCACCATGCAGGAGGCCGCCGAAGCCCTTGCTGTCCGCGAGGAGTTCTGCGCTTGTTTTCGCGACAGTGAACGTGCACACCACCACCTGATTGGATTAAATAAGATCGTTCTGTCAGAAATTCCGACGGTGAGGCAGGCAAAAATAACGCACTTTTTTAACAAATAAAGGTTTGTCTGTGCTGTGTACGTTTTTCTTTGGTTTTCATGGTCCATTGGATAATTTGGAATTCGGTCAACTCGGACATTTTCTCTGGTCCCGTGAGATCCGTGTTAACGAGCTTTTACTGTACTGCTTTTTTATTGTGTCATCCCTCCCCATGTGCTTTTCCATGGTGCTTGCCGGGTCGAAAAAAGAAAAAAGTGCTTAAATCACAACAAATCCCTGCACTGCTTTCAGTTCACGAATTTGAAATATTTTTGTGGTAATCAATTCATGGGGCAATATACTACGATCAAGATGTCATTAGATTATCATTTACAAAGTGGTTCAGGTCCCTTTTAAATGAACGAACTAGTAAAAAGTTTCAATTGCATCTTTCTGCACAGACCACGTAGTAGTGTTACAGTAGCCACATAATGTATGATATGGTGCTACTAGGCCTTTGTTTGTTTACCCATGAAACTTGGCACCTACAGTCTGCACCAGTTACAATGAACCCTCATAATCGGAGAAAAAACATCTGCTGTATCTGAGGTATGCAGTAGCCTCTTGCGGCCAGTATCACATCAAAATGTTACCAAAACCTTATTTTTTAATGATTGCGTTCTTGCTAGTAGAACAGCTAATATAAAATAATCTCACGAATTGTGGCTATGAGGTCAAAAGAACCGGTTGGACGCTGTGCGGCAGCGACATCGAGTACACTTGGGTTTGGTAGCGTCATATAGGAAAAAGTGCATGCGGGAAAATAAGTTTCGTAGAACATCATTTATTTTTATTTCACGAAATGCTCGGTGATGAGGGCCTGCTTAGCTCCTCCTAGAGAAGCCTTGATCACATTGTGTTACATTTCTGTGAGCTGCAGAACTACCGTGGAGAGTCGCGTTGCTGCTGCTGAAAACATCCTTTCAGGGCTTATATATAATCTGTGGCCTGGGAAGAAGAAAGCTTAAGAGGAGCTTCAGCCTCTTCACTACTGTCTTCTGATAGTGGGTCAGAAGAGTTGTTCACAGGTGCTGCAATCTTGTCATCTGTCAGTTGTTCGCTGTCTGTGATGCCATCATCGAAACGAACGAAAGTCTGTGAAGTCCTTGGCGCCAAAAACGCCTCGGATATGGGGCCTCGCACTTTGCACACATGTATCTTGTGGTGCAGTGCTAGGTGTGTCATTCGCTCGGCAAGAGCCCTGCCTTCTAGAAGCAATTAGCATTTGCGAATGACATAGATTTTTCGCTGTGCCCAAACTCCCGGGAAAACTTCCACAGGAAACTTGACATCAATTGTCATTTCCCACTTGTCCTGCATATGAAAAAGCAGGCACTCTTAAGTGCAAGGTGGGTTCAGTTTGCAACCTTAATGGAATGGACCACACCTTGATCGATTGGTTGCACTGCTGATGTTGCATTAGGCAAAAAGTACTCCAGTTTCTTTGCCTCAAGTGAATGGGGGTTGCGTGGCAGACAAATACTTGTCTAGAAAGAGTTCTCCTTCTCCATCCTCCTGTCAAACTTGAGCAGCCAACTGTCGCACAGATCTTTCATCATCAATGCTTTTTATTAGCCTCCCAGTTTACTGACAGGCTTTTCATGTGAGGCAAGGCACGAGGCCTCTTTTACTTTCCAATCAGTGAAAGTCTCATCTTCTCTAAGCCGCCCGTATAACGAAAAAAAACAAACAAAAAAACACCACAGAACAGATAAGGGCACTTTTGAGCACTTTCCACTGTGACACTGTTCGCTTGAGTATGTGTATGTCTTGCTCGGCTTTGCTTTAAACACAAGTCCACTCTCGTCTGCATTAAAAATGTTTTGGTCCTAATATTTCGCAAGGAGAGTGTGTAGCTGATTTGTCTACCAGCCCGCGACAACGCTCTCATTGATGCTGTCGGGCTCTCCACACATTGCACTGAACACAGCACCATGCCGTGCCTTAAAGGGGCCCTGCAACACTTTTTGAGAATGGTCAGAAAACACTGCCAATCGTTAGTAGAGGCTCCCGAGAACACGGGAGCAAAATGTTATAGCACAGCACATGGCCTGGAATTCACAATAAATGATCAAAGCCAGCTAAAGATTGCTTTATCTCTTGAGAAATGATGAAAAACGCTCAGAAATCACACATAGATTACCCATCCATCAGCCATGAGCTGATTTGAACTTGGCGCGCTCAGTTGTTACAGAGATCGCCGCAAGAGGCGGTCACTTGTCCACGCGTGCGCGCACAATCCCATTGAAAAACTTACGTGTTTGAAGAAAAAGAAAGAAAAAAGTGCTAAAGGTCACGAAACGTGTGTGATGTTTGTGTTTGTCCCTCCCGTCCCTTCCTTCTTAGCCTCCAGTGCTTTCGTCGGGACGAGAGAATGCGATTGCAGCGTGTGACAAATCTTTGCAACTCCGCTCGTACCAGACGGATTTTAAAAATTTTTGCAGGGTTGAATTTGTGAGGCAATGCAGTTTTCGAGTGAAGTAATTGCGTGGTTACTCAAAAAAGTGTTTCAGGGCCCCTTTAAACTGGCTAATCCAGCCTTTGCTGAAAATGGCGTCGCTATGTCTCAAAAAACAGCATCTTGTTCAGCTCTGCTTCTGACCAAAAGTCTGTTAACCGACAATATTTTATAATATACTATAGTTGTTTCCTAACATATATCCGATGTCAGCCTCGTATAACTCTAACTTTAGTCTATTGTAGCCGATAGTCCGCTATAGCAGGGTTCGCTTTGAGTGGAGTGAATGCCATTTAAAATGCATTGTGACCAAACAAACCTACGGATGTGGTCTGATGTAACTGGAAGTCTGTTGACAGATCTGTTATAACAGGCGTAGACTGTATTTGGGGATGCTATGCATGTGGGACATGTATTATGCAAGAAAACATTGTGCCAGCTCAAGAGCTCTGAAAAGTGGTGATGGCATATGCACCGCATCTTTGCCTTTAGTGCACCTAATAATGTTTGGAACAAGGAGTTCCTATTTACGGGTGAGTATCTATGGATAAAAGTGTTGTTTGATGGCATGTAGAATTGTGTAAAAGTTTATATGGTGATCACAAAGTAAACCGACAGTTTAATGCTGTGGCCTCGGTGTGTATTTTTGTTTCTGTATATTTATTCTATTTGTGCCACACAAATTGTTTTCAATTGCCAGGAAAAGCTTGTAGCTGAGAATATGGCCCTTAGCTGCATGCCCACTTGCTTTTTCATTTGTGGTTTGAAGACATTCGCATGTCTACCTGTTGCAGGTAAAGCGTCAGATCTGGCAGGAGCACCAGAGCCTGTTTGGGGACGAGGTGCTCCCACTGTTGTCCCAGTACATCCGAGAAAAGGAAGAAGCACTGTGGAGTCTGGCACCACCAACAGCTTCTGGTGGCACCACCTCGGAGGCATCATCCTTCTTTGGGCCATCACCCAAGCAGCGGCGCCAGGGTGCAGTTCTACAGCGCCTGCTTGTAATGGTGGGCCGCAACGTGGTTCTCTATGACATGGTGCTCCAATTTGTGCGCACACTCTTCCTTCGAACACGCAACGTCCACTACTGCACCCTGCGTGTAGAGCTCCTCATGGCCCTGCATGACTTGGAGGTGGGCCCTTTTTGCTGAATGGACATGCTGCCAAATTAGAGGCATTTTGATTCTTCCTGACTTGTTTCAAGTTTGACATTATGCTCCTAGAAGTGTGCGAGCAGTATGGTGGTAGAGTTGAACCTTAATGTAAAAAGCATCAGTATGATGAAGCAGTAGTGAAATTTTTGTTCATACTTTATTTCAGTGAAGTAACCAACATGCTTTCAGTTATAGTTAAGCATATTTTTGTTTGTACAGTCAAACTCTGCTACGAGTGCCGCTTCAATGAAATTCCTGCTACAATAAAAATTCTCGATTCCCTGTCAACAGTCCATAGAAGTCAATGCATAAATATTGTCGCCACAACGAACACTTTTTCTTCGATCGTCCCGCTTCAATGAATTTTTACAATGCAAGTCCAGGCTTCGATATTTATTGCTATGTAGTAAACCCAATCTTTAACCTTTCAATGCATTTTCAGAGCCTGAAAATGCGTCAACGAAGTCTAAAATACGTGTTCGCACCACCAGAAACTGCCTCTGTTCAACAAGCATGGGCGCCGCCATTGCTTGATAGTGATAGCAATGAGACTGCCCTGCTTTTGTCACTGGATTATTTTGAGCCGGAGACGATTTGACGCTGAAGCTCAGTCGCCCAGTTCATGGTTTCCTTCATGCAGCTGCCGAGTGCAACTGTGGAACCATGCCTTTTCCGATTACGATGCTTATCATGTTTGCACTTGGCCAGTGTGTTAACTAATCAGAGCAGCTGTTCGTTCGCATTATCAACAAAATCAGCTAGCTGCAAGTGATGGATGTTAAAAACGGCATGGAATAATGCAAAAGTCACCACTCCACGATACCCTGCATACATTTCGGCAATGTCAGATACTTTTGATGGCAGGCAGCTGCTGGTGTTAACGTGTTACTGCAACTGTTCGGTTTGTTCACGAAGGCGGTTTTAGGCATGTTTCAGCGTGCTTTTCATCATTGCCTCACTGCCCCGCCGCGGTGGTCGAGTGGCTAAGGTACTCGGCTGCTGACCCGCAGGTCACGGGGTGGAATCCCGGCTGCGGCGGCTGCATTTCCGATGGAGGCGGAAATGTAGGCCCGTGTGCTCAGATTTGGGTGCACGTTAAAACCCCAGGTAATCAAAATTTCCGGAGCCCTCCACTACCGCGTCTCTCATAATCATATGGTGGTTTTGGGACCTTAAACCCCACATATCAATCAACCAATCAAGCGATATCGCGTGCAAAAGAGTTGGCTGCCAGCCTTACTTCGTATGACATTAAAATTTTTTGCTCTCGCATTCATTGCATTGCATTTAAAGTGCCGTCGTGTTGTTGCCAAAGCTAATCGGCTAATCGTGAAAGCTATGAGCCTGCAAACTTGCGGGTGGCACAAGACGGAAGCACGTGACGAGTTGACCTCGCATTATCAGTCGTCCCCGTGGTCTCGGAGAGTTTTCATCAGCGTCTAATCTGACATCTCCTCGGTGGTGACGACACGGTTGTCTGCATTAAAAAAAAAAGCCAAGCTGAATGTTGTTGGTGGCTACACCATGCGTGCGCAGTGAAACCATGAGCGTGCGCATGGCATCGAAAACAAAGAGCGAACGACACGGACACCGCGAAAAACATTTTGGTAAAGCGCTCGTCATATGCAGCAGGGCCCCCACGTATGTGACGCTAACTAAAGGTGTGGCGCTGCCAACTCAAAAGTACTTTTCTTTTTTCTTTTGTGTTTGGTTTGAAAGGGGGGGCACATCCGCACATGCACCCTTGTCTGCAAGAATGGTGGCATATCCGACTCATAGGGCGCAGCCCTGCCTTGCGCTCACCCGCGCGCAATAACGAGCGCTCGTTCTTGCCTTGTGCACCGTGCACACTTCGTCGGCGGCGGGCCCCCCAACGGAAGATGGATGCTCGTACCAAAATGCCAGACTCCGTGGCAAAATTCCTTGCATTTCCGACGGGAACATTCATAATATCAAGGTTGTATTCCACTATTACTTTGTTACATAAAAGTCACAAATACATGTGCTTCTATGAAGCAAAGGCAGGGAATGAAAAAAAAAGCTTTGTTATATTGAGGAATTCGTTATATGGAGGTTCGTAATAAGCATTTTTAACTCTATGTGCCTCAAAATATATACCGAACTTACTCGCCTGATGAACGTACTCGCATAATAAACGTTACCCTACATAAATCCGCTGCATTCCCGCATACCGACACGAGGCGCCTCCTTGCCCATTGATGTTTTCCATTTTTTTTAAACCAGACCCCCTCGGTTAGCTTCCTTTGCCCACTGCTGCGTGCGCAGTTTTGTTTTTCTTTCTATCCATGCACAGAACGTCCAGTCTTTTATAATTATCTGCGCCCACAGGACAGATAAGAAACAACAAAATTAAAGAAACAACTAAGAGAGACACAATGGGCTTGACTGCAGGTGCGGCACAGCAAAGTTTGTAGCTTGCAGTTGGCGCGAATAGTACGGTTGCATCCTGGTGGCATGAACCACATTAGAAGAACGTGGTGGACGAGAGTGGCGCAATGTCTCCACTAGGACAACTTCGTAGTTGACTTCACCAATGCGATGCAGAAGGCGGTAGGGTCCAAAATACTGGCATACCAATTTTTCTGAGCTGCCGCGTCGTGGTATAGGCATCGGAATCCAGACTAGGTGGGCCACCGCTCTGTGATGGCTGTTGTATCGGTGAGCATCTTGGTCTTGTTGAGACAAAATGCGTTGCCTTGCAAGATTTCGTGCTGTATCAGCGCGCTGAATGAAAACGTTTGTATCAGGAGAGGTGGTGGCAGACGGAGTTGGCAGGAGCATTACGTCAAGCATTGTGTTCACATCACGTCCGTAAGCAAGTAAAAGGGGAATCGTTTTGTTGAGGTGCTCGGTTAACCCATTGGTCTGCAGGTAATATGCTGTTGCTGTTCAGTGTGTGGTATCACTCAGCTGCAAGCTATCATAGAGCAACTGCTCTGTGAAGGCTGTAACTGGATCTGTGATGGCAACAGCTGGGGTGCTATGGCAGAGAATGATGTTTTTGATGAAGAAGTTGGCCACATCGAACGCAGTAGCTCGCTGAACGGCTTGGGTTTTGCAAAATCCAGCGGTTGTTAGCTGTAGACTTGGGAAACTGCCTGAGCAAATCCATGGCGACCTGTTCTAAAGGTGCATGCGGAGGCTGTAGGAGACCAGCTGGTTTCGTAGGGAGAACTTTGCGGCATTGGCAAGCAGTACAAGTTTTGACGTACTGCTTCAGGATTTTTTAGAGTTTCCGCCAATAGTACTTATGTTTAATCCTCGTTAGGGTGTGGGTGAAGCCAAAATGCACGGACGATGGCTCGTCGTGGCATGCACTTTTACGTAAAACGTCGTGGAGAGAAGCAGGAACTACTAGCAGGTAAACGGTTTGCGTGGAATGAAAGTTGCGCTTGTAGAGGACGTTGTTGCATAGATGGCAGGATGACAAATTTTGCGCAAACTGACGGGGAAGTTGTGGGCGACGTCCTTTGAGGTATTCTATTGGTTGTTGCAGTTATGGGCTATGGCGTTGCTGTTAGGCCACATTAGATGCGGCTAAAGCGGAAAGTAAACCGCAGTGTTTGTCAGAATCCTTTGGAGCGGTCTCTACAGGGACACAGCAAAGGCAGGCGGTGTCGGCATGTTTCTGGCCAGACCGGTACAAGATTGTCAAGTCCAATTCCTGCAGCCGAAGACTCTATCTTATAAGACAACCCGAAGGATTTTTGAGATTCGCCAACCAGCAGAAAGAGTGGTGATCGCTGATGATACGGAAGGGCCATTGGTACAAGTATGGCCAAACCTTTGTAATAGCCCACACGAAGACCAGGCATTCCTTTTCAATTGTTGAATAATTCTTCTCAGCAGAAGACGACGCGTGCCTAGCATAGACAATAACGCGTTCGACGCCTTTTTGAAACTGCACGAGCATAGCTCCGAGATTAAGGTTGCTAGCATTAGTGTGCCTTTACGTATCTGCTTCTGGTCAAAGTGACCAAGGATCGGTGGGTTTTGAAGATGTTGCTGAAGCTCACGGAAAGCTTCTGATTGTGCCGAGCCGCAGGTAAAGGCGACGTCGTCCTTGATCAGTTGTTGCAAAGGTTCTGCAATTTGAGAAAAATTTGGCACAAAACAGCAGTAATACGCACAAAGGCTTAAAAATAGGTGCACATTTCGCTTTATCTTTGGCATCAAGAACAGAGCAACTGTCGTGGCTTTTTCGCGGTCAGGACACACACCTCTACTGCTCACGATATGGCCCAGGAATTTTAGCTTTTCGTATCCAAAGTTACACTTTTCTGGCATCAGAGATAGACTGGCAGTACGAATGGCCTGAAGTACAGCCTGAAGCCGCTCGGTGTGCTCTTCAAGCGTCTTGGAACGAACAACTACGTCTTCAAAGTACACTTACCACGAATGCCATATCAGGTCAGCTAATACAGTGTCCATCATTCGCTCGAACATAGCTGGAGCGGAATATAACCCAAAAGGGAGAACCTTAAGGGGAGACGCTCCTCAAAAAAGCTTTTTTTTTTTAATTTCTACTCATAGACACTTGAAAATTTTGTTATTAATATAGTTTTTCATGAAGATTTCAAATACGCAATCATTTTTTGTATAGCTGCTATAGTTGTTTTGCCAGTACTCTTTTACGTACTTAACTTTTAGCAAAAGCATTGTCTGTGATCTTATTTGACTCTTGGTAGATTGTAAAGTGCAAATATCTATCCAGATATGTCACAGAAATATTGGAACCAAGGAAAAAAATTGTATTGAATGGCTAATTATTTTCAATCTCTCTTGAAACAATAACCTAATATTTTCACAACTTATTCTGGTAGGCATTGCAATTTCAAGTAAATATTTGCATTCTGCATGTGTTGGAGAATATACATGCCAAGTTTCGTTATTATACAATAAGCATAAGTGTCTAAAAGGCTGCCTGGAAAATCTGAAATTGTCAAAAAAGTAAAAATGAGAAAAACAAGTTTGAAAGTTTGGAAAGTTGGCATTTATTAGGAAACTACTTTTTTTGCATTAAATTGGGGCACAATGAAAAGCATTTTGCATTGAATGCTCGGAAGACCGAGAATCACACAGAATTGTGAAAGCTGGTCATGGCCTGCGCCTATAGCGCGTGCTGCCAGGACTGCTTTCAACGTTTATAGCAAAGCTATCACGCGAGCTGCCGCTGTCGAAACGAGCGCTCGTCCCTTGGTCCCTGGCCAAAGTAGTACATCTCGACGCGTGCATGATTGAAAGTGTAGAATTTTAACAGCACAGTTTGAGGAATGCCGAAAGCCCTTTGCTTTTTCCAGCTATCTCGGACGCAGAGTTCTCGTTCGCGGCAGGTTGGGCATTGTGAACCCGCCACAAAAGCAGTCAGCGCATCAATTTCGCAAAGCAGTGTGTTAGCAGTACAGTTGAGCCCGACTATATCGAACCCGTTTATATCAAATAATCTTGTATATCGAACAATTCCTAAACACTGTAAGTTTACATTGAGAATATATAGCAAAATTTACTGTTTTATTGAACGAAAATAGCAACAACTGATATATCAAACTCCATGTGCCTCAAAAGGGCCCCAGCAAGTTGGCTTTCCCTCGCGGTGGCGGGGAAAACTGCCGGCGCCACCCTAGAAAAAGTTGGTTAGACCCGGTTGTACGCGGGCGAACAGCCCCCCTCCAAAAAATGATCCTGGCCCGCTCGCAGCGCTTACAGTCAATCAGAGGCCGTCGTGCTTTCTCCGAGGCGCGGAGGGGGTAGAAGTGAGTGCCATTTTTTCTTTCTTTATGCTTGTGTACCTGCTGCTGCCAATTCAGCGTGGTCTGTGGTGTTGCCTGTTGGTGCTCTGTGAACTGTATTGGCGCGCTGTCATCATGGCTTGCCCAAAGAGGCAAAATTTGCCGTTCGCCGCGAAACTCGAAATCATCAATCGGGTTGAGCGCGGTGAAAAGAAGTCCGACGTCGCTGCCGCGTACAAAATTCCAAGGAGCACCTTGAGTACTATCCTGAAGAACAAGGCAGACATCAGGGCTAAGTCGGACAAAAGGCCATGTGCCCGTGGCGCCCGACGTGTGCACGCTGCTGTGTACGAAGATGTTGAAGCGGCCGTTTACAAGGGGTTTGTGGACGTTCGGTCGCGAAACATTCAGGTGTCTGGCTTTATGATCGAGCAGAAAGCCAAGGACCTTGCTTTTCTGCTTGGCAGGAGTGATTTTCAAGGCGGTTCAGGCTTGCTTCAGCGGTTAAAAGAACGGCATGACATCGTTGGTAAAGCTGTTACAGGTGAAAGCAGAGCGGCGGACCTGGACAGCGTATAAAAATGGCTCGAGGAAAACTGGCGAGATATCGCAGCAAGATATAGAGCCCAAGATATCTTCAATGCGGATGAAACCGCTCTATTTTGGCAAATGTTGCCAAACAAGACACTCGCGTGTCGTGGCGACAAGACAAGCGGCGGCAAGGCAAACAAAGCTCGTGTGTCCGTGCTGTTGGCAGCTAATTTAGACGGATCGAAAAGGCTTCGTCCTCTGGTTATCTGGAAAAGCACAGCACCGCGGTGTTTTCGAAATGCGCTGTCGCTTCCAGTTACCTACCGAGCAAACTCAAAAGCGTGGATGACTGGGGAGCTTTTCAGCAGATGGCTATCGTCGTGGAATGATGATTTGGTTGATGAAAATCGCAAGGTGTGCCTGCTCGTGGACAGTTGTTCATCGCACCACTGCAGTACGACCTTCAGCAACATCGAGCTGCGTTTTTTGCCCCTGAACACTGTCTGTACTGCAACCACTGGATCAAGGCGTTATATGCGCAATGAAAGCCGGCTATCGCAAGTGCCTGGTGGAGAGGCTGCTGGAAAACCTTCGTGTCGGCAGGGAGCTTAAGATCAGCTTGCTCGGAGCTATTTCTATGTTGAATAGATCGTGGGCAGATGTCAAGGAGATGATCCAGAACTGCTTTAGGCATGCCGGCTTCCGCATGCCTGGTGATGACACCCCAAATTCTGACAGCACTGAAGACACCGCAGGTGTTTCCGCCGAAGTTTGGAACGAGTTGGCAGAGTTCCCAAGTGCTATTGACGGATCGACATTCGACGAATTCGTCAGTGCGGACAATGATGTCCCAATCATGGGCCAATTACAGGATGAGGATTACATTGCAGACGACGTGCCGACCACGAGCCAAAGCAACAGCAATATGGGAATCGACGACGGCCCATCGCCTACATCCTCCGAAGTGATTAGTGCGCTTGCGTTGGTCCGACGCTATTGGAAAGCTTTAGAATACAGTTTGCAAGCGCTGTGGGCGTAGCGGGCGCCATATTCATTCATTCATTCATTGAGTACATGTGTACAAAAAAAAAAAAAAAAATGAGCTCACATAATATATACAGCGTCAGAAGGTCCTAAAGTAAGAAACTGACAGGGGGACCTCCTATCGTTAATGGGGTACATAAAAGGTAAGTAACAGCAGCAAAAGCTACAAGTGCGAACAAAAATAAAAAGTGCATTCAACACAGAACAATAAATAGTCAAATCGAAAAAGTTAATTTACCAGAACAACATTATACAAAACTACAAGAATACGTAAAAGCAGGAATTGAAAATGTAGAGGTAATAATGAAAATGTTCTATTACAAATGAACAAGGGGCTCAATTAACAGTATGCTTTTCATGTTATGTTTAAAAGACTGCAATGAATGAGACGACTTAACATGAAGAGGGATATTATTCCAAAGATGAACACAAAAGAAGCGTGCTGTGTATCTGCCATAGTTTGATCTGATTTTAGGTAAAAGGAAGTTATTACGCTCTGAAAACCTGGTATTATTGTTGTTGACGAAGATATGGAAAGGAATATTATCAAGTGATATTTCGCGATGAATGAGACGGTATGTGATGAGCGACAATCTATGATAAAACAATTGTTGAATGGGTAGGATTCGAAGATGTTGATAGATAGGTAGAGAATGGCAACGGAATGGGCTAAAAGTCATTAACTTGATCGCCTGGTTTTGAAGACGTTGAAGCGGTTTGAGATGAATGGCGTATGTGTTACCCCATGATGATAAGCAGTATGATAAATGGCTATTAATATAAGCATGATAAAATGAGATGAGAACATGAAGTTGAAAAAATGCACGTGTTGTAATGATAATGCGGATACCAAATGAAACCCTTTTTATAAGTGAATTGGCATGACTATTGTATTTAAGATGTTTATCGAGAGTAACACCAAGGAATTTAACATTGTCAGATGCCAGTAAAGTATAATTATCCAGCAAGACAGTTATGGAGGAAGAAACCACAGTTTGTGGGCTATGAAAGAGTACGAAAGTTGTTTTAGTAGGATTAATCTGAAGTTTGTTATTTCTACACCATGAATGCAGATGAGCTTTAGAATAGCGTTTGCCCTGCTGCGATCCGCAACGCACGATCGCAGCGACACCGTAGCCTCGAAACCAGCGCTTGCGGGCCACATGCGGGCCGCCATCACCACCCGTAGCCTCAAAACCAGCGTTTGTGGGCCACATGCAGGCCGCCATCACCGCGCGCAATTTCGAATTTTTCGCGTGCGGTCTGCGAACACGAACGCCGACTCGCGTTACAATGCATGCTCAGTGGCAGCGACCGCGCCGCAAGGGCTCGCAGTGCGCTATTCTAAAACTCCCTATTGCTTGAATGTGGAAGGTTGCGGCCTCAGCTGCTCCGACTCGTTAGACTACGACCTCCTCTATAAACTTACGACCTGCTCACCGGCGCCATCCCTACGGAGGCGTATGGAGCTAAAAATTGGCGTGTAGGGACCGGAGGTACCGCCAGATGCCGCCACCACTTACCCCCATAGCAGACGACGCACGACCGTTGTGGTGCACTCGTGTGTGCGCGTTCCTCTCATTGTTCTAGTTTCTAACGCGTGGATCGAGCAATCCACTGATTTAACGTCTCGAAGCAACATTCTGGTTGTGAGAAGCACCGTGGTGGATGGCTTCGGGATGCTCGTTACCGGACCTCAATCTTTGCGCGAGCGCTTTTGCGTCCCCATCTAAGTGCAGGCAAACGAAAGCAATATGCGACACATAACCCAGAGAACGTAAGCCTTATTTCCTCGCTTTATTTTAAGCAGCGGCGCCCCACCTAACCGCTGTCTAGCAGCCGCAAACATAATTCGTTCGTGGGCGAGCCGGTGCGATCTTGCATGTAACAAGTTGCAACTTGAAACCGACGTGTCTACGACGTAAATGAAGACGACATACGGTACGAACGACGCATGCGATAACCCGTGTTAAGTTTTTATGACCTGAACGTCGCCCTTCAAGCATATCGTTGTCATACTGTGCACGGATGACGACAGAGGGGCGCAGTTGTGCTATCGTCTGGGTGCTTTAGGTCTAGCGAACGTCTAACGATGGAAGCGTGCGACAAAACCGGCGGATTATCGCAACGTTACAGCAATTTCTCGTACATACATATATTATCAGACACAGTTTATTGAAGTTATGGCCTCTGTTCGAGCGTCGCTAGCATTTCCGCATGTCTCACATCGGCGGTGCGCCCACGCCTTTACTGGAGCATCCACATACAAAGCATTACGAGGCAACAGCTCTAGCGTGCTCCGTGTCCCTCATGGGAATAACGTTATATAGAAACGAGAGTTTTATTTATAATCTAAAGCATGAGTTCTAACTGGCTAAATCACTTTGCACTGTCCCTATTCTATTCCACGAACTTTTAGCATTAACCCACATGGTATTACCCACCAATAATGTACTATTCCTGATTCTTCAGCTGCCAATTGTTTCGTTCACATCATGCCTGTGATTCATGCTGTACCGACACACATCAAAAGCCTCTGTGGCATGGGATTGAAGAACAAAATTTTATTTCACCTGATGCCTTCACCCTTACAATAAAATGCTTAGAAGTCCCTTATGACCGCTACACATGTGCATAAATTGCTTGCTCAGTGCTAAAAATTTGAATTTTCCATTTGTAAGTGGCTGTATTCACACTGTAAAATGGCAAGAAACAGACAAGTAAGCTTATGGTTCAAAGAAATGTTTTATTCCCAGAACAATGGTACACTGCAGCAACAGTAGTAAATAATATGCTTGTCTAAACATTGCTTTTTAAGCATCAGATACCAGTACAGGAAAATCTAATCTGCAACGAAAATGTTGATACCTGCAAAATGCAATTTATTAGTGCACAAAAACATTAACAGTGTGATCAGCAATACCTCTAGTAAAAAAAGTGAGTAGTACAGCCAAGGACATAAAGGAATATATAGACGCACAAACTACCTAGCACCCCTTGCTTTACCTAGAGCCCATCAGCACTCCATCTGCAGTAACTACTGGCAGAACTAAAATTCAGCCCTGCTCAAAGCAAAATACTGCCCTAGGATCCAGTAAACACTGCTTTTGGGACCAGACAAAATCTCCCAGATATCCAACAACTTTCAAATATTATCAATGCAGGGGTGAAATATCCTATGTCATTATCATGACCCGACTATTATGTGTCCACTGCAGGGTAAAGACCTCTTGCAATGATCTCTTGCCCCCGTCTTGCACACGCCGATTCCATTTTATCCCAGTGAACCTCTTGAATTTCATCAAGCAACCTAACTGTTTAACTCGGCTGCGTTAGCCATCCCTCGATATCCACTCCGTTGCTCTCGCTGCACGTTGGTTATAGGTCCTGTGCACTACGTTGCCTGCGCAGCTCTACTTTTTTCTATTAAAGGTAGATGTGAGCTACCCCTGTTTATTCTCTGATCCACTCTGCTCTCCACTAAATATTGCAGAATGTCTCAAGATCTCGAATGTATGCCTTAGCTGGAAAAGTGCCCATATTATTCTACTAAACTCTCAGCAATATATTCACGAAGGTTCTTTAAAACAGGATAAGGAAAGCGCTGCACTTTAGTCAATGAAGGAAGCAAGCTGGCTTTAGAAAAGCTTGCCCCACAATTGATTGCATTCATGTGATCAAATCCATAAATTCTGAAACCTTGAAAAATTATGACTAGCAACATGCTGCCATCCCAAAAACAAAGTGTAGAGCCACTGCATTGTACCAGTACAAATATATAGTGCAGAAACTTGGGGGTTAAAGAAAACCGAAAAAGTTAAGATTACGTGGCAAGACAAAAAAAAAGAGAAAAAAGATGAACCCAATATAAAGAATGATACCCAAGTCAGAAGACTAGGAAGTGTGGACCGCACATTCTTGATGTCTTGTTCAGGCATGTCTTGTTTCATAAGGCTAAAATGACACTGGAAAAACAAACTCGCACTCCTATCTGTATTCAAAAGAAGGTCAGCAGCCAAGATGGGCATGAGCATACAGCAATTCTATGTGGCTGTTACAAGGAAAAAGAACTTTAAACTTTCAAAACTTTTCGCGACAAAGGCTTCCTGTTGAGGAGCTTTCTCTTTGAATGTGCCTCGGTTAAATTATTGGCATAGTTTGCCAAGAAAGGCCTCATGAATTTTCGCAAAATTAAATTCAAGAGAGCTGCTCTGTGTGACACACTATCATTCATAGTGTATGCAAATAAGGAATTTTTTAGAAGTGAAGGGAGCACTATGCTTGAAAACTTCTGCAAGGGTTTTTGCCCTTTCACAAGGATCGCAGCTGCTTTAGAGGCTGCACCCTCGAGGACGCTTACAAATCCAACAAATGGCAATGAGGGGTATGAGAGTCCTCCCCTGTCAATTCCTGCAATTAGAGCAGTTGTTGTAGAGCTTGATTTGGGTGCCTGTATTTTCATAAGGCAGCCTTCGCAGCAGATGTTATCCTGGACAGCTCTCACTAGAAAACCAGCTATTAGTGCCAGTGTGCTGGCACGCAAGCCTTGAGTAGGAGGACCTGAGAGAATGAAAGAAAGAATTTAGAGAATGGCAATACAATTAAAATAAGTGATTAAGTAGTAGCATCTATAATTGTGGTACCATCTAAGCAAAGTGCAATAATTTGTAAATGTGTCGTACAGTAGCAACCAAGCCCCCCCCCCCCCCCCTCCCGAAATTTTGGTGAAGTAGGTGTTTTACCAAAAATAAATAATAAAAATAGGTGTTTTTCTCAAATAGCCAAGGTTTTCAGCAAGTGCCCCCCCCCCCCCCCCCCCGAAAAAAAATTCCTGGCTACGGGCCTGGTTAAGGAACTCATGACACCCCGCCGCGGTGGTCTAGTGGCTAAGGTGCTCGGCTGCTGACCCGCAGGTCGCGGGTTCGATTCCCGGCTGCGGCGGCTGCATTTCCGATGGAGGCGGAAATGTTGTAGGCGGAGCCCTCCACTACGGCGTCTCTCATAATCATATAGTGGTTTTGGGACGTTAAACCCCACAAATCAATCAATCAATCAATCAAGGAACTCATGACTGCGATTTAGAACTTCTCATTTTGATGTAGCTGCACGTCACCTTTCCACACAAGCACTGAAACTTTTGGATCAACTCCTCTGTATCTTCAAAACATGCATCTTATTACTGAAATGTTTGTGAGTGATAGGTATTCGTAAATAATAAATGGTGCAAACCCACTTGGGAAGCGCTCCAATGCTGTAAGGTAAGGGAGCAGAAGCTTCTTAATGTCCTTGTCAGGTGGTGCAGCAGCTGCAGGTTGAGGGGCGAGTTTGGTTGCCTCCCCAATAGAACCTATAACGCTTCCCACATTGCCACTTGGAGATGAATGAATGCATCCCGTTACTAAGATCTTCTGTAGTGACGACAGTGCTGCGTAGGCATCGGTTTGGTCATTGGAGCCATTTAGCTGTCGTATGGTAGAAAACAGGGATTCCACATCATCACTGAAAATCCTCCTGTAAGGACAAAATGAAATCCGCGCCCAAGAAGATGCCTGGTGCAGAGAACAGTTGACATAGTTGTCACTCTCAGGGCCTCATAAGTTTCTTCTGACAAAAACTCTAGATTGTGTGCTGTACTCTCTTTCCATAAGTCAAAATAGATGAGGCACTCATTTTCAAGCCAGAGGAGCCTGCATGATAAAAGTATGAGCAATGAGATCAGTTAGAAAGTGGCACTTGGCCTACGGACAAACTACAAAGGTTTCAAGCTTACATTTTAATAGCAAAGAATACCTAATACAAAACTGTGCATATAAAGAAAATGGAACAATTCATGTTTTCACACAAATGGAAGATAAATGACAATTAGAAGTAGTTCATGGATACCTTTCGTCATCTGGACCATAGAAGGGCATTCTCAGAGCGTCTCTACTCATCCAGAACAATGAGGTGCTCTTAATGTTGTGGAGAGTAAACCATTTATAAAAGTGTTCCATGAACTCAATGGTTGGCAGGGAGTCGTCGAACCCATGGAAACCGAGCTGCTGTGCATGTTTTAGTAAAAAGCTGAGCACAGATGTTACCTAGAATAAAATTATAATACAGGTGATTATGAGTGGGATAACCATCACCACATGCTTGGGGTGAAATCATATTTTTCTCTGAGTTTCTTCTAAAATAAACATTTATGCACTCTTTACCTGAGGAGAAAAGATCGCAACAGCCCTGGCAACAGACATCTTCTGAAAATTGCTCGGCCAAAGGTGCTTTTTAGTCAAGCACCTCACAAGCTTGAAAGCACCCGCCTGCTTTTCTTGTATGTCATGCAAGTTCCTGTGACAAAATGAAATGTTAAACTGTCAATTTGTAAGGCATGAAAAAGCTACCAAATTGTACCTCAGGTAGTCTGGAACGATGAGCACTCCAGCATTCCTGAAAATCCTTTTAGTGTCGAGGAACTGATTCCTGACATTTTTTATGATATGACAATAGTCAAACGACAGGAACAGTTGCCTGTCTGGATCGAGAGGGTGCCTGTAAAGGATCAGTGAATACTGTTAGGAGTCCGTGAAAATGTTGACAGGACACATTTGCTTCAACACTCTAACAGCCCATAAATTTATGCACAATTAAAGGAGGTGTAACCTTTAGCAAAAATGTGACTGAGCAATTACTCACGTGACAACAGGGTATATTTGGCCACCAGACAAGCTGGCAAAAAACTTGCAGTTAGTGCTGTGGTTGTCAGCAACCAACCTAACCACTTCAAACCCAGCATCTTCGACTGATTGCATTACTTTCAACGAAAGTTGCTCGAGTTGCTCCCCTGTCAATCCTTTTGTAAAATAATATCCTACAGGTAGCCTGTAATTGTAAAAGCACTAGGCATTAGGTAAAGGACACGGTAATCATTTGAAGGATTGGAAAAAAAATTATCTGCACAGGTTCACATGACATGAACGGAGAGTAGCCAAATATTTCACATACCTGTAGTGGGTAGACAGTCCTACAAAGACGAAGCAGAGTAGGTGAGTTGCCAGTTGCTCCTCCAGGCCATAGTCTACCTCGGCACCTCCTAGGTCGACAAATCCATGGAGAGCATCGGACTGTTTATGGTACAGTGCAGATTGCTTTAGTGACATTTCGTCTATCACCAGCGACCCACAGCGTGCCTGCAATAATCGCAAAGAACATAGCTCCAGTAATTTTACTCCTGGCAAAAAAGTAAAGGCGAAGAGTAAATAAAGTACCTCCTTAGAGTGCAGTTTCACTTCTGCATGAAGGCGCTGCTTGATGAGAGAGGACACCACCTCTCCAGTGCATGCGCCAATGTATCGCTTGAGGGTACAGCGACTCGGCAAGGTCAAGACACCAATCTCCCGAAGAAGGCGGTACCCGGCTGGTGATTTAGCGTGCAAAAGAACGCATTTGCGCACTGTCTCCTCACGCCATAGCCCTTTCTTTTTGCCCAGAAAAGCAAGCTGCTCTTGAAGGAACAGAGCTTTTTCGTTGCTCTCCTCCACCTTTTGCTGCAAGTATGATATAAGCAGGTAATGAGATTTTTTTTAATGTTCAAAAAGAGAAAAGTTCACACCTGGAGGATTTCGACGTTTGTTCTCTTCATCAACAAGGACGCCTTTTTTGCCTCCTGCCTCAGAGTGGAGAGCTCTTCCTGTAGGTGATGCTGCTTTTTCTGAAGCCTTTGACACTTCCGGGTAAGGTTTTGCACTTTCCTCAGGAGATTGGTCATTCGGGACAGTGAAAGCCTAGTCTGCATTCCACGTGGTGTGGTTGCCTTTGATGGACTTGTCTGGCACTGGACAGTTTTGCCATGTTTGGGCATCTGATATGTTTTAGGCAAGCAGAAAGAAGATTCAGGTGCAGGCAAAATTAAAGGCAGAGAGGAGGGTTCACTGCAGGGTTCTGTCAGCATTTCATCCTCCTGATGTGCGGTACTGCTGCGAGCCACACAATTGTCTTCCTGCTCATCAATCTTCTCAGACGGGGACCTATAAGGAGAGGGTATGTCTGGCCTGCAACAGTAAGAATTTCGACGTGTTACAGGATGAAGCATGTATTAGAAGAAATTTGGGCGTGGCTAAACAAACACTAATTACACAAAAAAAGCTTACCTATTTTTCTTTGCTTCTGCATGAGGCTTGTCTGGTGACAGCCCTGGCACAGCACACCTTTTCACAGGCTGTCGCTCTTCTCGGGATGGTTCCTGCATATACCCTGGGTAGCTCGGGAATATTGAAGGTATGGCATCTGGTTTTAGTTTGCGCAGCTTCAGGCCTTCTCTGTAATCTTCTGGCTTGAAATGCAAGCCGCATACCTTGCTGCGGTCGCTCGGCTCCCATGGCTGTTTTCCTGGTCCTACAAATATTGTATTTAAGACCGCACCAGAATTATCAGATAGTAGGCAATCGATTAAGAATTAGCCTTTTAGTACCCTTCACAACGTGACAGAAAAGGATCTCTAGTGTATTCACTAGTTGAATCCCTTACCATTTCAATTTACTAGCAGCTGCATCAGTTCAGGGCAGATCCATTTGCGCCTATTTCCCTTAATTTTGTTATAAAACAACGCCAGCGCAAAACAATAATGTAATAAATAAAACAAATTTCTCAGCAAAGCAACACCGCTGTGCATCAGAGCGGAATAGTTGAAAGTAAGTGCTCTATCCCTGACACGGCCACGTGCACGGAGTCTTGCGGCAACAAAGGACAGTACAACAAAGGAAAAATGTAGCATGGGCTGCAGCCCCTTAGCCAGGAAATTTTTTCGTGGCGGGGGGCACTTGCTGAAAACCTTGACTATTTGAGAAAAACGCCTATTTTTATTATTTATTTTTGGGAAAAACACATAGTTCAACAGAATTACGTGCCCCCCCCCCCCCCCCCTTTCCCTGGCTGAGGGCCTGATGGGCTGTGTACACGATCGGCGTCCACGAATCCCACAAACAGCACTTGTGTTTCTAGACGCCAGCCAACAACGCTGAGCAGCATACATAGCGTGCAAAAAGTTTTGAACTGCATTCCACTAGTCAGATCTTGCAGTGCATGCAATACAGCACTTTCAGTGCCTTACCTTCAGCCTGTCGAGAGATCTTCTTCAACCACTCCTGTCGAATCTGGGTGACGGGGAACTCGTGAAACGATATCCCAGTTGACCGCCGATCGCTCGACTTGCAAAAAGGAACGCAGCGGTACACCATTGCGGGAATGGTGCTGCTGCTGTCGTTATCTAACGCTCCTGACTGCGCAGACTACTGGTGACAAGCGATAGCGGCGATAGCCTTCGAGTGCCACAAGATCATGCGAACGCACGCACGCACCAAGCAGAACAGCGGCTTGGCGGCTGCAGCAGTGGGGGTTAGTTGTGGCGCCAAGGCGTGCTGCGGCACTTTCGAGAACTAAAAAAAACTAAACAAGCAAAAGCAAAACCGGCGACACGGGGAGCGGCGGCATGAGCAGGTCGTAAGTTTATAGAGGAGGTCGTGCGTTAGACAACGTGGAGGCGTGCGTGCTGTCGCAGGCAGCGAACTCGTTGACACAAAAAAAATCTCGGACTATTTTGTTCCACAGTAGGGCACGCAAGTAAGCCACGATATTAATAAAGTACTTTTCTTTTAGTTTGTTGTGTGCCTTTGTGTCAAAACCTATACCAGGCCTATATCGAATTATGCTATATATCGAATTAATAAATGTTTTTTGGCGAGTTCGATATACTCGGGTTCGACTGTAGTAGCACCCACTGGTTTACGTTCACTCTGGAGGAATCCGCTTTTCATTTGGGATGCACTGACGAATTCCACAGCAGTGGCTATTTCACAACCACTGTCGCCGCGGGGTTCGGTGTCAGTTAGGCCTATCTGAAGTTGGGGTGTTGGTCGGCGGTGACATCGGCGTTCGCTGTCGCTTTGGGAAGCGTCGGACGCCGTTTCCTTCGATACTTGGGGCGAGTTCTGAACTTTCGATTATCTAGACTGCATTCTTGAGGCTTGCCATAAGACAAAACGGCAGAGAAACACCGTACAACCCCATTGCGACGTTCGAGGCTTCGCTCTTTTGCTGGAAAGGAAAGATAGGAGGGGGCGGAGGCGGCGTGCACCGTCGACCAATGGCGGCCTCGCGCTGCTTGCCGCGATATTAAAAACCTGGAACGTATGTGTTGTTTTTCTTGTTTTTGGTTCATTCTTTGTGAAGATACGAGACTGGCTACTAGTGGATTGTGAAGGAGAAGGCCTTTGCAGCATGCGTGCACGATTGCAAATGGCGGCCAACGCGTCGTTTTCGCGACAGGACAGTGCGAACTATGCCATTTTCGTGGACTTTCGCGCATTTTTTATGTCACTGCTCTCTACTTGGAAGCATTTTTAGATCATTTATCGTGCGAATTTCAGCTTGATATTTTCAGACGTGAAAGATTATAGTCCAAGGATGCCAATACAACTGGGAAAAAAAAAAGCGAAAATTTTCCGGAAAACCGCGACTTTTCTACCCGCGTCTCCCCTTAAATTCGTAAAGGCCGTGTGGGGCTTTAAACGCCGTTATTTTCCCTGTCTCGTTCGTCAACTTCAATCTAGCATTACCCGCTACCAAGATCCATCGAAGAAAAATAGCGGGCGTGTCGCAGATGATCTAAAGAGTCATCGATACAAGGAAGGGGATAAACGTCTTTCTTAGTAATGGAGTTCAACTTGTGGTAATCCACACAGAATCGGAGGGAGCCATCTTTCTTTTTAACCAGTACAACAGGCGATGCCCACAGACTGGTTGAAGATTGAATGACGTCGTCGCCGAGCATTTGTTTGAGTTGATAACGAATAGCATCCCTTTTTTTCTGTGATACGCGATAAGCGTGTTGACGCACTGGTTGGGTGGTTGGCTCAGTGATGATTTTGTGTTTGGTTAGCGGAGTCTGCCGGACCTTTGATGTAGTGGTGAAACAGTTGCTAAAACATGACAGCAAGCCAAGTAGTCTTTCCCACTTGTGCTGTTCCAACTGTTGACTAATGTTGATGTGGTTCGTAACGGCTACATCACAGCTTTCATCTGTGGAGTGAGTCATAATCAAAGCGCAGGGGCTCAAATCATAGAGGGTTTCCCAGTTTGCTATGGTGGTGCGCCTCGCCAAATGCTTGTATTCACCACTGAAGTTGATTACTAAGATCGTAGTGTGCCCATTTTGGAGCTCTATGATGCCACGAGATATGGCGACCTCTCAATCCAGTAGAAAGGCGACATTATTTTCGGGGATATGTATGCCTGCGATACGTATGCCCCGGAGGTCGCCATTCTCAGTTTCTTCGGTGTGGACTTGAGCCACTGACACCAGTGGACTCAAAGGCAGCTCGGACTTGGTTTGGTGATGTAGGCCGACGGGGTGATGGTGATGTGGGCCGAAGGGGTGATGGTGAGCGTGACTGTCATCACGTAGGGCCAGGAAGGAGATGACTGCTTCCTAAGTACTGCTTGAATTCGTGCGGACGCTCAGCGTGGACAATGGGCATCCCGGTGGAATCTGAGCAGGCCTATTCTTTGGTAGTAGCAGTCGGGGTACATGTGTCCGGCTTTGCCACAGTGGTAGCAAGAAGGTCGACTGTCAGGTGCACGACATACGGTAGACTTCGGCGGGCCAGGGCGATATTCAGTCTGCAAAGCTGGGTGGTGGATTGGGCTTGGGAAACATCGAGAAGTCTGAGCAGGTGGATGCGAGAAACATGCTGTCGACGGTCTAGAGACTTGCAGGGCATTGCTCAGGATTGTGGTGGGGAAGCATGAGATGCCTGATTTCATCCCGAATGAGGTCGGTGACATCTGCGACGCTCCGATGTGCCGCTGTATGACACATCTGAAGTTCCTCTCGGACAACGTGCCATATAAGCTCTGTAAGGGTCTCTCTGTCATAACACTCATGCAGAAGCGAACGCGCAGCGGAGAGCGCAGTCTGTTGCTCATACTGGGACTACCGCTGCCGAAGCATGCGCTCCATAATTGTCACCTCACGGACGAACTCAGACACTGTTGTTGGCGGGTTACACATGAGGCCCGCGAAAAGCTGTTTTTTTACGCCGCGCACCAACAGTCGTACTTTCTTGGTCTCTGGCATTTGCGGGTCAGCTCGTCGGAATAGTTGCGACATCTCTTGAACAAACATGGCGACACGAGAGTGTCGCCATGTTTGTCACCATTTCAAATCGTGCAGACAGTGTGGGCTCAGCTCTTTCTTTCCACTCGGGGTCGCTGAAGGCCTCGCGGAGTAGCCAATGAAACTCCGGCCAGCTGGTGAACGAAGCCTCGTGGTTCTCGGTATCACGCTCTGGCCGCACCAAGATGGGAGATGTAGACGTTTTTCTACTTATGCGGATTGTCCCAGTCGTTTGTGGCTGCCACCCGTTTGAAGTGGTCCAACCAGTCTTCGACATCCTCATTGGGATCGCCGGGGAAAGGGTTAGGCGTGCGAGGCGTGTTGACGACGCACGGTACGGCAGCGGGTGGGTCATTGACGTGCTCACTTTGGGTTGCGGTCGTGGAAAACAGTTTCCTCGCAGAACCGTCCAAGGGACCGTATTGTGGTGGTAGACCTTGAAGGCGACTGCTGCTTCGATGGATTTCAGCAGAACCTGGTGTAGTGGCATCTGTTGTTTCTGGTCCAGGACCTGCAAGCATATGACGTAGGAGTACCCAGCACCTCCACCAGTTTGTCGCCAGAGGAAACGACAAAAAAGGTCGAGAATTAGATCATAACTTTCTGAACATAGACAACTTAAATTTCATTTTCGGTTGCGACTACCGATCACCTTTTGCCTCTATATCTGGTTTTGTGTTGCCTTCGAAACATTGATGACAAAGCTATCTACAGAAAATAAATATGTTATAATTATGGGTGATATAAAGTTAAACTTATTGGATTCACCTGTGAACTTTGTTAGTTATTCATCCTGTTTTCGTAGTTTTTGTTACAAATGCCTTATTAGCGTCCCTACTTGCTGTGTTCGCGGTGGTTCCAGCACACTGATCGATTATGCATTGTCGAATCTTCTATATCCACCTGAGGTAGGAGTTCTTTAAACAGACATTACGGACCACTTCCCCATCTTTCTGTGCACTACATTTGCCCACTATTCATATTCCAATTGCTACACAAAACTCGTTTTTGACAAAAAATCATTCTTAGCTTCTGTTTCCAAGGCTGACTGGTCTTTTGTTCGTGATACTAATGATCCGTAGTTAGCTTACTGATGATTCTGACAAAGTTGTTATCTCATTATCACTCGGGCTCCCAGATGCGCAAATGCAAAAAGAAAGTGGCATCTCCTCAAAACCCTTGAGTCACTGATAATCTCCTTGAACCAATGTGCACACGTGAAAATCTTTTAAAAAAACAAACAAAAAGACAGCCATTCAATACAAACTCACAAGCGCACTATAGAAAACTTTCCAACTCACTGTCCGATCGACTTAAGAAGCTAAAGCCAAATATTATGAGAAATAGATACTTAAATGTGGTCTTGATGTAAAGAAAAAAATGGGGGATAGTGAATTCATTTTTTAATAGGAAAGTAGCAACCGATAACATATCACAAATATCCCATAATGGTAATACTTATCTTATGCCACTTACGATTGCAGATGCTTTCGGTGATTTTTTATTTTCCGATGCCAATCAACCTGCCCAGCAAACCCTATATGCCCCCCAACACCTTTTACAATCATTTTATATGTTTCCAACTACTCCTGATGAGGTTGCATCAGTAATTGACAATTTAGGAATTACCAGCACTTAGTTGGATAACATTCATCTAGGACATATTAAATTAATTTGTAAACCAGTATCATTTGTCATGTCTCACTTTATCAACCTCATGTTTAAAATGGGAATCTTTCCGCAAAATCTCTAAGGAAATAGATTAACTCCAGCTTTTAAGAAAGGAGACCGCTCATTAATATCCATTTATAGACCGATCTGTGTTTTATCTTTTTTTTAGCAAGGTCACTGAAGAAATGAGAAACGATTGTTAAAATATTTAAACAAATTTAATGTACTTTCGACAGACGAATTTGGATTTAGATCAGGTTATTCTACTGACTTAGGACTTATATCTCTTGCTGACCAACTAAAGAAAGTCATCTATGACTGTAAATTTGCAGCTTCTATATTTGTAGACTTTACCTGGGCATTCGGTACCATCAATCATCATTTATGACATTCTTAATATTAAAGTAGACTCGATTGGCATAACTGGTCCTCCTTTACTGCTGCTATGCGACTACTTACGAAACCGATATCAAGTTGTTAGTATATGCAATGCTTATTCAAAACCTAAATATACTAATCTGGGTGTAACGCAGGGGTCAATTTTGGGTCCCCTGATATTTTTAATTTATAATAATGACCTGCCTAATTGCCTTACCTTCTCCAAGTGCAAATTATATGCTGATGACACTACAATTATTAATTCTAATGAAGATCTATCAGTAGTATTAACCCAGGTTAACAGTGACCTTCATAACTTGTTAGGTTGGTGTAAAACTAATAGACTAACTATTAATCCCTGTAAAACTAAATTTCTTTAGTTCTCATCTCAAAATAAATCACCACTGTGCATTCCGCCTATTTTCATTGATAACCACGCATTACCGACAAGTGAACAATGTGTTTACTTAAGCGTAAATATTGACCGTTTGAAATTTCAAAACCATGTCACACATTTTGAAAAGAAGTTATCTCAAGGAAGATGCATCCTCATCAAAGCACGTCCATTTTTTTCACGTCCGGTCTTGCTCTCACTTTATTTCGCGTTTGTGCACTCACACATCAATTATTGCATAACCTCATGGGGAAACACGTACGCCACTAACCTAAAACCACTACAAATCATTCAGAACCAAGCTATTTGATTAATCACGTTTAGTTCACCCACCCACAGTGCTAAGCAGTTGCTACAAGAAAATAAAATTCTCAATGTTGCCGCTCTTGTAAAATTCAATCTCGCCACTTTTCTTTTCAAACTAATCAATAAACAATTATCATTATTATCAATTCAATCATCATCTTTACTAAATACTAACCCAACTCGTTTTGTGCAGCAGAACAACTTCATTCTGCCAAAAGTACGAATTATGGCAAACAGACAGTTCATTTTGCGGCCATATCATTATGGAATACATTGCCATTTTTAATAAAAATTCAAAAAACACATAACTTTTGCCATGAATTGAAGAAGTTTTTGTTATGCAACAATCACTCTTCTGCTTGACCGGTTTTTCCCTCGCTATGTCATTCTCTTTTCGGTCTCTTGTTTTTTTTTTTTCCTTTTCGTGTCATGCTATTCGTATAAATATATTTTAGTTTATATTTTCAATTGCATATAGTTGATGAGAGCATCGTCATTTAATTGTATCTGTATTTCATTTTTAACTTTGTATTCGCTTATTTTTGCACTGTTGTTGCCGATCAATTACTTATGTTTACATTTCATAGGAGGTCACATTTCAGTGTATACTACAAGACCTCCTTCTGCATGTTCTTTTTTTTGTACATCTTATTATGAAATAATAAAACTTGATTTGATTTTTCATTTTTTTGACGTAGCGAACGGTTGTTTATTTTCAGTCCCAACAGCCAACAACTTCTTTTTCCTGAGCCTTGACTGCCACTATCTTGTGGCAATATGAGTAATAAAGCATTTTAGAACATAAAAAGAACAACCAGGTGTCACACAATGCGAATTGCATAACAAGTGGGTCGTCCAATGCTCTAACCCATCAGAAAACTTGTTCTTGATCACCTGTTAAGTTTGTCGCATACCCACTTAAGGCATAGTTCTTCTTCGTCGTCAGCCACTGCATAAAAATAATTGCACAGAATTCTTAGCAAATGTGTAATGGATACCACGCTTCTCCGAAGAGTGAATAAGGATAGCATAGTGAATGCTGGCCTACCACACAAAAATTGATTACTTATGGTGTAGTACATACCCAGCAAGTGCGCTTGTAGCAGTTACCCAATGAGTGTTTAGAAAAGGTTCTGAAAGGCCACTCTTCTAGCTTTCGCTGTGACTGTGCTGTGTGTTCTGCGCAGGCCTGGCAGTTTTTTTTTTTCTCTCCTCATTTCTGTTTGGCCGGTGAAGAAACGTCTGGAAAGTGAGAAACCTGGCTTGGAACGACCGAAGTCTGCGTGCGGGGCTCGCCGTGGTCTACAATATCTTCGTTGCAAGTGAACAGTAGGGGGCACACACGAGCAAGCGCCTATCACTCATGCTTCAAAATGCCTTTTTTAACACTTCTTTTTCGCTTCGTAACGCCATATTTTTACTGCGACCGTGTCGAAAATGTTCGCTGTATGTGGACTGAGTTTCAAAGGGTAGAATAGAAAAATTGTAAGTGCACTGAAATATGGTCGTTATAACCGATTTTCAGTAGATAGAAGTTTGTGATATCAAAGCCAAGGGTGGCTATATGATATACTATCAGTGCTGGTTGCTGTGTTGTGCGAGTTGGTATGTATCAGAACTGTATCACTTCCTCATGTTTTGCCAAACAAGGTATCAATATTTAAGGAATGTCGCTAGAGTGACTTCATTGTTCTGCCTACCTTGAACAAAATATTCAAGACAAATTCTCTAGGGTTTCAACTTTCAAGGTGGAATGTCTGTGGGATCCTTCCTGTCAGGTTAGTATGAGTGCACCAAGCTACCGCTAAGACATGCTCTTACATTTGCTTTTTATCACTTTTATATTGTGTGCTCTAGCCTTCTGTACAAAAAAACTGGAGATCATTCAGTGTGATTTAGATCGACATTACGTCATACAATCTCGACAGAATTAAATAAAGGAAATATGTAGGGATTTCACTTAACATGGTAAAATGGTAAACATAATAAACATGGTAAACATGGTAAAACATGGTACTGAAGGGAATCCCTGAGACAAAGGGCGAACACTGCTTGGCAGTCGTCCAGGTTATCGGTGAGAAGATTGGTTGTCCAATTGCCGATACAGACATAGACGCCGTGCATCGGGTGCCCGCAAAGAATGGAAGCAACATTATTGCGCGATTCTGTTCGAGAAACAAGAAGGCTGAATTCAAGAAAGGCACGCCTGTCTACCACAGATATAGGGTTTTCTCAGAGCACAGGTCCTAAACCTGTGTATGTGAATGACCATCTCACACCAGAGCGAAAGCGCCTTTTTGCACAGGCACTTGCGCTTAAGAAAGCCAACCAGTGGAAGCATCTCTGGACTGACAATTGTACAATCAAAGCCAGAAAGGCGGATGACAGTCGCGTGTTTCGAATTGCATGCGCAGAAGATCTCCGAGTATTCTCTTAGATATCCTATCAGTCCCCATTTTAAACCGACCTTAGATCAACATGGCTGCGTTCTCGTGCCAGCAAACATCAGAATTGCTACTCGAGAAGTCACCATCCCTATCACTACTTCACTTAAACATTCGCAGTCTTAGAAAGCACCAGGATGACCTTGTTGCGTTGATTTCCTTGCTTAAAGATTCATTCTCTGTCATATGTTTATCTGAAACTTGGTTGTCTGGTGATGAGGATAACTTGTACGGATTGCCAGGTTATTATTCTGAATACTGTAATCGGGAGCTCTGTCGTGGTGGCGGTAGTGCCATACTTGTCAACTCATCCTTAACCTACACATGCCGTAGTGACATAACCTTCAACAATATTTTATGTGAATCTGTTTGGCTTAAATTCAACCATAGTGTTATACCATTGAATAGCCGTAGTACTATTATAGCTTCCATTTATCGGTCACCTTCATCGTCGTATTCCGATTTTTGTAATCAGTTAAGCATCATTCTTAATAACCTAGTGAGGGAAAATAAAAACGTCTTATGTGGTGATTTTAATATAAACATTATTGATCCTGATAGGGCATCGTGCTTAGAATATATGAACTGTTTATACTGCTATGGTTTTACGTCGCATATCTCAGCACCAACTAGAAATGATTTACTAGGTTCGAATACCCTAATAGATCATATCATCTACAACATTTCCACTGAACACGTTGCAGGTGTAATAGATCATAGCATTACAGACCATATTCCCGTATTTTTCATTCTGGGCTCCGAAAATACCAAGGCCAGTAACATCTTTACGAAACGCCGATTCGATGCGGACAAGTTTGTGCAAATAATTAGCACAGTAGACTGGACATCGGTGACTGATCTAGACTGCGCAGAAAAGGCTTTTGAGTCTTTCTCAGAAGTAATAGCTTCAGGTATAGATGCATGCACCACTTCCACTACTGTCACAAAGTGGTATCGTTCCCCTAGAAATCCATGGATAAGCAACTCGTTGTTGAAGTCCATTAATAAAAAGAATAACCTTCACAAGAAACTAAAGACGCAGCCTTATAACCTCGCATTAAAATGCCGCTTTCACAAATACTCAGCAACATTATCTTCCCTACTTAGACGTGCTAAGCGCAAATACTACCGGAATCTCATTGTAAAAAACACAAGTAACATGAGACGCTGCTGGGAAATCATTAAAGAATTTTCGAACATGAAAAACTGCTCAGAGCCCACAATAAAAATAAAGCAAGGCAACGAAATGTATACCGACCCTGTAAGAGTGGCCGCCACGTTCAGTGAGCATTTCTGCGCATCTGCGGATACGCAGCAATCACCAGGTCATTTACGCAATATACCACGGTGTACTCATTCTTTTTATCTTCATTCCACGTCTTCAGATGACGTCCTTCAGGTCATCACATCACTAAAGACCAAAAGTGCTGGTTTAGATAATATTGATCCTTTTAAAGTAAAACTAGTTTCAAACTTAATATCACCACCTTTGGCAGTAATTATTAACAAGCTATTTTCAGTGGGTGTGTTTCCGAGCTGCCTTAAGGCTGGTAAAATAGTTCCAGTTTTTAAGAAGGGTGTTAAGACTTTTGTACAGAATTATAGGCCAATCTGTATCCTGCCTTTCTTCGGTAAGGTAATTAAAAAGTTATTCCACATTAGATTAATGCGTTATCTGAAAAAATTTAATCTTTCATCTCCACAACAATTCGGATTCCGTCAAAGATATTCAACTGAGCTGGCACTCATTACCTTAACAGAGGAAATTAAACAAGCCATTGATAGAGGGTTACTTGTGGGATCTGTGTTTATCGATTTGACAAAGGCTTTTGACACGATAAATCATCACAATCTACTTGCTAAACTCGAATCATTTGGTATGTCTGGTCCGCCACTAAGTTTTATTAAGAGCTACCTCAGTAACCGGTCTCAGATGGTTCATGTTAATGGCCATCTTTCAACGCCCAAGTTAATTAACGTTGGTGTTCCACAGGGATCAATTTTAGGCCCACTTTTATTTTTGATGTTTATTAATGATCTACCTACCATTCTTACAAGGACCAAGTGCATACTTTACGCTGACGACACAACTATCTTTCAGTCATCTAAATCAGTTTCTTCACTCCAGTCTGACCTCAACACAGATTTACATAACATAACTTTATGGTGCCAGGCCAATTATCTTTAGATCAATGCTACTAAAACCGTGTTTATGTTGTTCCATTCCCCGCGCATTTCACTTGACATACAACCTTCCCTTCACATTGGTAATACCGTCATAAACGTTTACAGTGAAGTGCGGTTTCTTGGCGTCATCTTAGATAGTGAACTAAAATTTCATAAACATGCAGCATCACTCGTTAAAAAGATTGCATTTGGTATTCACGTTATCATCAAGACACTAACTTATTTTCCGCCTCGCATCATACGTACTTTGTATTTTGCTTATATTCATAGCCATATTTCGTATTGCGTATCATCTTGGGCCAACACATATTTCACGCACATCGAACGTTTGCAGCGACTTCAGAATCAAGCAGTTAGATTAATGACTTTCAGCCCATTTTACTTCTCCTGCAGCTCGTTGTTTCCTCAGCTTAACATACTCCCATTGAGACAATTATTTTGTCATAGAATGTCCATTGTCGCCTTTAGACTCATCACGCATGACATTTTCATTGCATGCATTGATCATCGTCACTTAACTAATAGTAACATCACCCGGTTTTCCCAGTGCAATAATCTTCTTTTGCCGGCCGTAAGGACAAACTACGGCAAGTTCTCAACCTTATTTACTAGCATAGCCATTTGGAATTCATTGCCTTTCAAATTGAAATCATCGCATAACATCCATATTTTCACTTCGCGCAGTAAGAAATTTTACGTTCAGGAATTAATCAACTCATCCGATTTGTGTAATTAACTGTTAATAGCTCTCCACAGTTCTGTGCTATTTTACTACTTCAATTTGCCTTTGTATAATTGATAACACTGATAATGAAACATGTTGCATTTGTCACGTAGAGTTCATTAATATTGTTTTTTGTCTTGACTTGCTTTTGACTATTTCCTTGTTATTTTTCAATAGTGAGTATTACCATTATGCTGTGTATTTATCGTATTTTTATTGTTAATCAAGATTATTTATTATTACTCACAAGTCCGTATTTTATTGCTATATTTTTTGTAATTACCCCATCCATGTAGCCATAGGAGGTCCCCCTGTCAGTTTCTCTGAAACTTTGGGACCTCCTGCTGTAATAACGCTAACCATGTAACTCAACTGAACTATTTAATAAACTTGACTTGACTTGACTTGACTTGACTTGAAATAGTACTCGCCATTTCAATTAGGAGTGTAGGGTCAATTTGGGACAGTATGTGAAAAAAGTTGAGCTCAAGGTAAATACTTATGTCAAATGATAATGATTGCAATAATGTGAAATGCAGATCCAGGACATCACAGCTGTGGACCCTTGCCACAAATTCTCTTGGTGCCTAGATGCCTGCATCCGGGAGAAAAATGTGGACACCAAGCGATCTCGGGAGCTTCAAGGTTTTCTTGACAGCATCAAGAGGGGCCAAGAACAAGTTTTGGGGTGCGTGTACACGAAAAGCACTTTTTTCTCTTCATAATTTTCAACCACTCAGGATTGTTTACTGTTGTTGACTGATAATTCAGGTGCTGATAATTAGGGCATCTTCTCTTTATATTTGCAGTTGTTTCATGACAGGAAGGCTTTCTATTTGTAGACATTTTATGATATGAATGTATGACTGAATTTTCATGAAAATTATTCGTGCTATACGTTAGAGCAGGGCTTTTTTAAGGGTGGACACGGGTCTCTGGGACGAAAAAAAAAAATTTGCAAAAATGTCAAATTTTTGAAAATGACAATTTTGAAATCTAGAGGTATTTTTGCACTACACAAAATTTCTCGGCTCCCAAATTAATATTTTTGCCGTAGCACAACTTTATTTTGTCGAATCCAGCAGAATTACAGCCAATGTTGAAGCTATAAAAGCACTTTTTTGCAGTACACAGCTGCCGCTTCTTGTATTGCAGCACGGACATCTTATTGTCATTTGAAAGAGCAATCTTTCTTCTTTAATTTCCTGCTAATTGCGGTTCTGTGCTGCTATCGGCTTTCTGAAAATACCACGCCAAAAGGAGTCCCAACGCGACCTCTCATTTGCTGTTTAGGGCATGTGACCCGAGCTTGGCATACGATTGGCGGATTTCTTGTCTCGTCATCTGCTTGGCGCTTACCCGCGCTGTTGGCCGCGTGCCATGTTTTCTCAGTGTGTGAGCGACTGACGCAGCGAAGACATGGCTTGTAAGAATGTCTACATGAAAAAGGCATTCGGTGCAAAAAAGGTGCGACGGGTACTTATTGACAACATCTGCAAGCAGAGTGCAATGCAGCCGAACGCCGAAGCTGTTGTGACCGCCGCCGCTTACGATGTCGCCGAGATAAGCCTAGGCCTAACAATTAGCCCATCGTTCTCTGAAGGTGCCAAAGGTCGCGTGCATTGTGATACGAAGTTTCTGCAGCCTGAAGAATTTGAGGAGGGAAAAAAGAGAGCTGAAAATAAACTGTAGCAGCTACCGTCCACCCCCGCCACGGAAAGAAGCGAGATCAGACTGGCACTGCGATGCTGCACGTGAGCCGGTTCACAGAACTGTGTTTATAGTTGTAAGCTTAGGTTTGGTGAACGCTATGTTTGTATAGGCGAAGTGCAAAATGTGCAGTGCTGGGGACCTAGAAGTCGGAGACGATCGTAAATACGAACTTGCTGTCAAGCTGCGCCTAATGTGCACGAACTGTGGTGACGTGCCGTGGACGTGGAGCTCGCCGCGTAACCACAGTGAATGTAAAACTAACCCGTTCTCAGTGAATGTTCTCACCACCCATGCTATACAAGCTACCAGTAACCGCCAAACAGCTTTCAACGATATATTCGCGATTATGAACATTAGCCGTCGCGGCCTCCACACCAAGACGTGGCAAGGCTACAGTAATATCTCATTAACTCGAAGTTGTATAAACCAAAGAAAGTTTCGAGAGGAGCAAAGTTGCGCAAACTGTCGGAAAAAGTTTAGCGCTTTTTAGCGAAATCAGTACTACTTACGGGCTCTTCAGCAGGAGTTTATAATGTTTCTTCTCGTGAAAGTTTTAAAACCAGCTAGATTTTGCAGCCCTACTATTTTATTTAGCGGAGAAAAGTTCTCTAATGCTTCTCTGCTTTGCTGTCAAGCTCGGGCCTAGGCAGGCGTCCGCCGCTTCACTCCACCTTATTTCGAAGCAAACGCAGCAAATTTCTTGTTTCTGCAGATGTCGGCACTTCTCGAGGTGGTTCGTCATCGGCGCCCTACCTTAGTAATCGTTTGAAGGATTTCGGCGTCCATCATTTCTCCGGTCACCGGCACATCCTGCTCGCACAGGCGGACTCGAGAAAAGTCGCGTCACTTTCGGCGGCATCGTTACCGGCCTCCTTTCTCCACTTCCTTAATTAGGGCAACCTTCTATTCTAGCGTTAGTGACTTGCACTGCTTTTGTGACGCCGTGCTTGTCGCACTTACGCTAAGTCGTCGCTCTTCAAAGTAACCGTTAAATCAGTACTGCGTGCATTGCGCAGATTAGACCGAACGGAAATCACACCTTAGAAAAACAACGAGCACTGCCAAACAAACGAGACAAAGGACGCGACTACGCCAAGCGTAGGGCAAAGAGCAAGGCCTGCTGCGTGGGAGCCACATGACATGCCACTGGGCTTTTCGACAAAGTTGATGTGCCACTAGGCTATGACTTAACGTTTGCGGAAAGTATCGGCGTAGCAGCAGGCACGGCTAAATAAGAAATAAAAAGCAAAAATTTGACGAATTTCATGTGTCAGCATTGCGCGGTTCTTGTGTAATGGCCCGGTGGTGGAATTTTCGTTTCACTCTCTCTCAAGATTTCAAGATAATCGCAATCCGATCCAGAAACAGTTCGAGATAAAGGGAAAAAAAAAATACATGGTACGTAACAGAGAAGTTCGGTGCCGCGAAAAATTTTGACTTAGCCGATTTTTTGAGATATACTAGTTCGCGTAAACGAGGTATTACTGTACCTCGAAGGAAAGCTGGCTCCAGCAGCAGATTGTGCTTCCCAAAATGTGGCTAGCGAGTGCACGTGTTCGGTTCGTGAGCTTTATCAAGAATTGCATCTCAGCAACCTCAGAAACATCGCGTCGTCGTACGATGGGACGTGGATGACCCGCGGAAATTCATCCCACATCGGCATCGGCACCATGATTGAACTGTTCACGGGGCTTTGCTTAAACTACGTCGTTCTAAGCAACTTCTGTGCGGGGTGTGAGATGGGCCCAAAGGAAGGTGATCTTTCTTTCGAAAGTTGGAAAAAAATTCACAAATGTCAGTGAAATACTGACAAAAATTTGGGGAAATGGAAGTGGAGGCGGCATTTATCCTGTTCAAGCGGTCCCTCGAACGGCACAATCTTGGCTACACTATCGTGCTTAGTGATTGGAGATAGCTGGACCTATCTTGCTCGGCAGGAGGAGAAGCCTTATGGCATTGTAAAGGATGGGGGACTACCCGGTCTCTTGTGGTAGCGTGGTGTAACCGGGCGGAGGAAACGAACGCTGACAAGAGGATACGGAGAACAAACAGGTTTATGGCACTATTTACACATATTTACAGCAAAGAAGGGTTAGTGGTTTCACAAACCACGAGCGTGGTGGTTGAACCGTTACATAGTTCAGAGCGGCGTCCAGCACTCTGCGGCGTCGTTTTAAGCCCTGTTGGGCTCCTCCTCTCCGAGTGTAACACCAATCACACACACACAGGTGAGGGGGACGAGCATGCACGGTCCACGTGAACACTGCACTGCAAGGTGGCGCCGGCAGGGCTCTTCCTCGTCGTGTGTGTGCCGCTAGTCGAGAGTTCCCACGATCCTGACAACGTACATCAAAGGGTCTGCCGCACAGCTCGCCTAATTAGCGGGGTGATTGGCGGTGGCCGCGGCGGTCCCATCCAGGAAGATGCTGTCTTTGTTGTCCTTTTTCGTCGTGGCGTCGTGGCGACCCGACGTCTCATCCTCCGGCCAGCAGGGACAAGGCCTGGCGGGCATAGGCAGTCGGCCGGTCGGCTACTTGAATGGGGATTAAAAAGGAGCGCCGTTCTCCTGTCAGCTCTGGCGCCGGTCACAGCAGCTTCCCCGTTGCCAGTGAATCACCGAGGTCATCAGGCACCACTGCTGCTTGAAGGGACGACAAAAGGGTCCGCATTTGAAAGACGGGAACTCGCCTTTGCTTGCTGCTTGGTCTAGATAATTGCTTAGATCTTCGACAGCGTCTGTCAGACTGGGTGCCGAAGGGATTGAGAGCCTCCCCCGTGGACCGGCTTACGCACAACGGCGACTGCCCAGATGAATTTCCAGGCCAAACTTAACAGCTCCTCCGCCGCCCGGAAAAGCTCGGCTGGCCAGCGCTCCCAACCGCTGGGCATGGAGAGAATGGTTGGTGACGAGGACGATGGCCTGGCTTTCTCCCTCCAGCTGCGAACTCGAAACCAACTCCCAAACCAGCTCACAATGATTGACAACAGCAAGGCGAACCACACAACACAATACCATGCGGAAGTCAAGCACATTGGACCCGCTTAAAAACCCTCCAGGCTTCTCAACACAAAAAGGAAAACCTGTACGCTAAAATTTTGAGACAATTTGGTGCCGCCAAAGTTACAACAATCATGGACGTGGAGATGCTTACCAAAAAATGGAACAAATTGCCGTGTGAGAAGATCACCCAAAGGCAAATACAATTTGGCCTGATATAATCATAATTGCACTCTTTGAAAACTCTCTTTCTCCTACCATCCTCCCTACTAAGTTGTAACTTACATCTAATTTCATTACTAATTTCATGAAACACAACCAACTACATGGTTTTTACACGAAAGCTGCCAGACACTATACACAAGGTATCTGTGCACATTCTTCATTCTCTCAATAAACCGAACTGTGTAAATCCTTAAAACGCATCCCTAATCTCAACGTTCGGTATGTAACATAATGCTCAGCAAAAGAATTCGCCTGATCCCTGAGCACATACTAAAATCACAAAGGGAAATGCAACTCGTGTACTAACATGCTCATTAACTGAATGTAGCCTCATGTCAGCTACTGTCTTTTAAAGAACGCACAGGACTTTGCAGTGCGCCCTAGCACGACATCATACTCTCATTCAAAGAGCGCTAGCATACACACACGCACCTAACCAAAGGTCATATCACGATAACCTATAGCCACCACTCATTCAAATTTAGCGGCCGTACCAAATCTTCATCCCTGACATACATGCTTTTATTTAGAAGAAAACTGATTTCACGCCACTGCTTTCGTATAACACCTCAACTAAAAACACTTAGAACGCTTTTAAAAAATCTAGACGCGAAAAACTGCCGCTACACGAACTAGCCGGGGAGATGACACAGGAATACCACTTTAAAACCAAATATAACCAAACACATATGTTTCCAAAAAAACTACTGTGTCCGACTCTCCAGCCTACAGCTGTCGCTCCCTCTTCAGTGGTACACGCGGCGGTCGTGGTCTTCGATTCTGAAAACGCGCGAGACAACAACCTGCACGAGCAACAAGCTGAACTGCAGCGTTACGCCTCATTTGCGATTTCGGCCGACTTCTGTCAGTTTGGCGGAGGGGATTCGAGCAACGTGTGGGAAAGAGTGACGGTGTCCTCTTTGGTCTAGTTCCCGAGCGGTGTTTAGCTATTGTGGTCTTTCTTCTATGACCACGTCGACACTCTTTTCCATGAAAAGCTCTAAATTTCCACCGTGCATACCGCCGCGAGGACTTGCACCATGGCCTACCGTTTCGCTGTCTGTGCCTTACTGTAGGCCACAAAGGACATTTCGTTCAACGTGCCGATGGTCTACCCTTCTTTCTTTCGCCCGGCTCATTGGTACCCTTTTCTTGCCTTTGCTTAGTCGCGCGCGTACGCTTCAATCTTTTTCGGCGACGTTTGCGACCGACCTTTCCCTCATCGCTTTGAAATCGGTCGCAGGTTGAGTCATCGGCGGTATTACAGCTCAAGGGCGCACCATGAAATTTGCTGTTAATAGAACGAAAAGACTGGCACTTTCCTGGTGATTCAATTTGCGAACCGGCGTTCTTTCTACTTTTGGCCCGGCTGCTCGCACGCATGCAAACCGGCTTTGATGCCGATCCAGAACTCCTAGTCCTACTTGCTACGCTAAAAGATTTTGTCCCTTCTTTTACCCGCGTAGTACTTCTTGTCTCTCTCGTGGCTTTCCGACGTCTCTTGCGTCTGCGCCGCTTCTTGCGACTCTTTTCCGAGCTTCCCAATCGCATCTCAAGCTCGTCAACCCTCGCACACCTTGCGTCAGCTGTTGAATCCACGCATTCTAAATGATTTTCTAAAAAATCATCTCTCTCGCACTCTAGACTGGTGGAAAGCTCAACACACTCAAGAACAGTGCCGCAGTTTTCCTTCACACAATCTACCTCGAATAGGTGGGAGCTGTCGGCAACTGTACTGTTATTCTCACCCTCTGCTTTGGCTGCTGCTCCTGAGCTTTCTTCGGTTTCCTTGCCTACTACCACATTGTTTGCAAGTTCCACCGTGGCGACAACCTCAGTTGAGGCCTGTACCAGCCTGTCTACAGATATCCTAGCTGTTTCGCTAGCATCTAACTGGCACAGCACCTCGTCGCACACGCTCTGGCCTTTGTCGGCCTCTCTACTCAGAGCAGCACCTTTCGCAGCTCTCACATTTGGTTCGTCTTCGAACCTGCTGCGCTCTTCACACGTGCTAGCCTTCTCTAAAGCTCTGGGCTGCACCTCGCACTTCTCGTGCGCTACACTTGCCAATGGCTGAAACTTCCGCCTCATTGCCTCGATTTTCTGTTCCAATTGTTCGAGCACCAAGGCGTGTGCTCGATCACGCTCTTTTCTATCCCTTTTTTGCTTTTCCTTTCTTTCTTTTCTATCTCTTTCTCGCTCCTCCATTTCCTGTTTTACTGAAATCTCTACTGCCTTTTTAATCTCCTCCTCACTGGCTTTTTGCGAGATCAGCCTCACAATCGCTGTCCTGCCCATCCCTTCCTCTACTTCAATGCCTAGATGCTTACTCACAGCCAAAAGTTCATCTCTTAGCATTGCCTTCCACGCCATGAATGCCGTTGTACTTTGGTCCTGCATTTCACACATAATTAGGTGATCCCCACAACTCAAAACTCACAAAAGGTAATCTCCCTAATTCACACACAATCCAGCTTCTAATAAACTCACACAATTGAAGCCTGGAAAGTTATAGCAAAGACCAAGCACTCACCACACACAGCGCAGCACCATGTCGCGAGGTCCATCTCACCGCTGCCAACCAGTTGTTGGGTGTCGGAAGGAAGGTCGCTGATGGCATCCCACCGCTGCCACCAGTTGTTAAGTGAATGGAAGGAAGGTCGCTGATGGCATCCCACCGCTGCCACCAGTTGTTGGGGTTGAAGGAGAATCGCAGGAGGATACGGGAAACAAAACAGGTTTATGGCACTATTTACACATATTTACAGCAAAGAAGGGTTAGTGGTTTCACAAACCACGAGCGTGGTGGTTGAACCGTTACATAGTTCAGAGCGGCGTCCAGCACTCTGCGGCGTCGTTTTAAGCCCTGTTGGGCTCCTCCTCTCCGAGTGTAACACCAATCACACACACACAGGTGAGGGGGACGAGCATGCACGGTCCACGTGAACACTGCACTGCAAGGTGGCGCCGGCAGGGCTCTTCCTCGTCGTCCTCGTCAAGTGTGTGCCGCTAGTCGAGAGTTCCCACGATCCTGACAACGTACATCAAAGGGTCTGCCGCACAGCTCGCCTAATTAGCGGGGTGATTGCCGGTGGCCGCCGCGGTCCCTTCCAGGAAGATGCTGTCTTTGTTGTCCTCTTTCGTCGTGGCGTCGTGGCGACCCGACGTCTCATCCTCCGGCCAGCAGGGACAAGGCCTGGCGGGCATAGGCAGTCGGCCGGTCGGCTACTTGAATGGGGATCAAAAAGTAGCGCCGTTCTCCTGTCAGCTCTGGCGCCGGTCACAGCAGCTTCCCCGTCGCCAGTGAATCACCGAGGTCATCAGGCACCACTGCTGCTTGAAGGGACGACAAAAGGGTCGGCATTTGAAAGACGGGAACTCGCCTTTGCTTGCTGCTTGGTCTGGATAATTGCTCAGATCTTCGACAGCGTCTGTCAGACTGGGTGCCGAAGGGATTGAGAGCCTCCCCCGTGGACCGGCTTACGCACAACGGCGACTGCCCAGATGAATTTCCAGGCCAAACTTAACAGCATGTAGAAATTGGTAAAGGGGACTTTGTGAACCGTGTACAAAAATGTATGGGCACGGCATTGCGCAACCTCATTTGAAGAAGCAAAGCTTCTGGGCTTCATAGTCTTGGTGGAAAAGGTCGGCTGATGGCAGACCTCATTACACACCTAAGGTTTTAGTACGGATGGGTACTGAGATGTAAATGGAATGCACAAGGCTGTGAGGGCTACCTACCATCACATAACCTCAAATGAAACAGTGTCAAACCATTCATTTTGTCCGACAGGTCCCTGTTCCTGGGGCCGTCAAAACGCCGCAGCGGCTAAGGGCGAGCCAGCACCGAAACACCCTCGTAACCTGCCTTCTCATGTTTGTCAGGCTTTGTTGCCTATTTATGAACGCCTGAGTGACTAGAAATTACTTGAAAGGTGCCAACGAGGAATGACTCTGATCAGTAATGAGAGCCTCCACTCAGTGATACAGTCACTTGCACTAAAGGAGCGCCACGTCTCACTTTTTACTCTGCAAGCAGCTATGGCTGAGGCAGTACTAAGATATAAGGCAGGAAACGTCGGAGAAACTGCATCAATACTGAAGGAACTGACCCTAAGGCCTGGCACATTCTGCAGTAATTGTATGGCTGAAAAAGATCAACGGCAATTGGAAGCTTCAACTCCAAAGCATGCATCAGCTGAAAATATGCACAAAGCTCGGAAGAAACGGCACACAGACAAAAATTCTCAAACTGATTATGTTCCAGGAGTATACTAACTATTTATGTTCCAGGAGTATGCTAACTATTTACAACTAGTAAAAGCTAATAAACTTTTAAAAATTTTTTTGCACATTTGTGAATTAATGAGTGTGTTTTTCTTGATTTTTCTAGAACAATCTTCTTACTCATTTTGCTTACTTGGTGCAAGAACATCTCAAGCTCTAGAATAGCTACATCTATATTTTTTTTTTGCTATATGATGCTGAATGCATGAAGCTTGAACTGCTGCAAACAGATTCTTCTTATATAATTTTTTATCTTCTTTTATTGTAGTTCATTAGTAGTTATGGTGTAAAAACCATAAAGCTTTGATGGGCTGTTAAATTGCTTATAGATGTTGAATTTCAAAACTGCTTGCAGCAGTTCAATCCTTATCCATTCTGCTTTGCATTGATGCATTAAATACAACTTTGTTCCCTGTTTAATTTTATTTATTGTCACATCAATAAATAGTAATTAAAATTCGATTATTAGATTAACAAGAAACAAGAATTACATTTTTGAGATTGGCATAAGAAAATGCATATACCTGTCATCTTTTGTCCTGTGTTCGGTTCTGCGCTGGGTATCTTGCTTAGCGATCAGTAACCTACAAATCTAAACCTTATCTCTTCTGGAGAGTTTTATTGATAAGCTATTAAACTGGTAGACCACTGCCAGTCAATTAGTCAAACTTTGTTATAGCGTACCTGTCAGGAATGAGACTTGAACTTCACAATTAATGGTAATATGCATGAATCACCGAGCACAAATCTGCATCCCCCGACATGCACCATTGCAGTCTACAAAGAAATACAGTGCCACAGCAGATATTGCCTGAAGTGCCCGCCACAAAGCATTTTTTTCTTTTTGCCAAAGTGCAGAAAACTTTTTTGCAATCTCGCATGGCCATCCAATAGCATGAGGTGGTGACATCAAGGAGTATTTTGAAATCATTACAGGGTGCAGCATACGCAGCGACTGGGATAGTGACAGCACGGACAGTATCAGGTTTCCTTAATACATTTGTACATGTCTGTAGAGCGATCTACTATTGAACAAAAACTGACAGTTTCCTTGAAAACAGGCACATTCTCATTAAGCTGATTGTTTCTGGCTACTTGCATGCAGCATATCATTACTTGGCCCTCATTGTCACTGCAGGGCAGTTTGCTGCGCTGTATGCACACATTTGCAGTGAGAGTGTTCTTCATACCCACTGCACTTTAGTGTAGAGTGTGGCGAGTAGCTTGTTGGGTATGGTGGTGAGGACTGCCTGCAAGCGGTGTGCACTCCGCGATGCTCGAGTGGCCCTGGCAGCGGACGAAAGTGTGTTTGTGTCTTTTTCTAATATAAGGGTGCAGTATCGTTACAACTGCACTATGTTTGCTGTACTGTATGCGTGCGTTTAGTTTGATAGCATTTAGTTTGATGCTTTTAGTCCGCAGCAACGAGCTGCTTTCGAAGTACGTAGTTCACATTTGAACATTTTTCCGCACAACAAGGCGGCAGCGATCAGCGGCCCAGCAGGTTCATATCGTCGCCCGTTAAAAGTGCACTGCCCCACATATGTGCCCAAGCAGATAGCAGAAAATATGGTGGTGAAGTTGTTAGCACGTATGTCAGTGGCTGGCACCTCGCCTTTGTTCTTTCCCAATGCTTACCCGCAAAGGGGCTGCTTTGATAGTTTAGAAGTCAGAATTGTTGACCGACTGATCTGTGCACTTGTCGAAATGACGAAAAACCTTTTGCAGCACATTGTGCTGTCGGCAAGTTTAGTGGTGCTGTAAACCTGCATAGCACAAAAAGTTATTGTGCATGAGCAGGCTACAAACTGACTTGTAGGCACTGGACGAACCACTGCGGCCTAAACAGCCAGTGAATGCATTAGGCTCTATGAGACTAGGCAAGGATTTGCCACAACTACGTTTTAAACATAAGTGTGATTAAAGTGCCTATGTATTAAAAAGGTTTGGCTATGATCGACTTAATTGCAGTGTACACTATTTAAATACCTTACTTCCTCATGTAATGAATGCACTCTCATAATAAATGCACCCCCAACTTCAGTCATCATAATTTGGATTTTTTTTTGTCTCCTGCATAATAAACGCGCCCCCTACATTCATCCGCTGTAGTCGGGCTAACCGACACCTGGCGCCTTCTCACCCGTCGGATGTTGGTTCTCTTCCGTATTTTGTATTTTGCCGAGCTACCTCGGCTCACCCCCCCCCCCCCCCCGCCCTTTGCCCGTTGCCGCGTGCCGTATTGTCTCTCTATCTGTGCGCACCACATCCCCCGTCTCACCTGTGCACCATAGCGGGGTCACGAGTGGTGCCAGTGTAGAGACATCACAACTGGTAAGCACACAGCGAGCAAAGGTCACGGAACTGGCCACGCCAACCGACTCGGGCAGTTTCAAAAAGCCCAACCACGTGCACGCGATTATCGAGCGATGACGACAGGATTTGCTGTCGCGAAGGGTCATTCGTCGCTATCGCATAACAGATTTTTGGAAAACCAGAAAAAATTGCACGTCGTCCAGAAAAGATCGTGATGATTTCCGCAACATGGTAGCACCCCCGAATCTTGCTTCGTTTGTTATTAAGGCGTAGAGGAATTTCTCATGTAAAAGCGAGGTGGCGGCTGTATTTTGTCATTAATCTTGTCATCGACAGTTTGTTTTGATGCTTCGGGGGTAGCTTGCTGCAATGTTGGTTACTTGCTACCTTGCTACAATGTTAACGACGTCATGGTTGTCATGCGAGGTTGCCACGAGGTTGAGAAAGTGGGTTGTAGCGTACGCTTTTGGGCACCTCTTGAAATCACAGCAAATACCACTGTTGTGGTTAAACGATTGCGAGAAAAGATAGCCGCAAAACGTTTTATGGCATGCGCGGGCGGCCCGGGGACAGCTTGCAAAAGATAGCGACATCGACCACTGAAGATAAGTAAAGTGCAACACAGAAGCTATTTCCAAACAGTGTCGCATATGTCATTTGTGAAAGGCCGAATGACTTAACTTTTTTGTGCATTACCGTATTTTTCGCCCTCCTAAAAGAGTTTTTATAAAATTAAAAAAAAACGCACTCCCCACCTTTGCTCCTATTTTTCGAAAAAAAAAAAGTGCGTTCGTTATGCGACTAAATACGGTACTTGGACACTGGCATGCTGCTTCTGATATCATTTATAAGTGAAACATATGAGTGCGCCTTGCCAAACTGAGAGAGAGACCTTTGTTCTGCAGTAGACTTGTGTGGCCTAAAAGCTAATCATTTATTGCAAGGGAAAGCTTCTGTCAGTCGATATTCTCATTGTGTAAATAATTACTGCAGGTATGACAGATAATTTCAGGAATCTTGTGCTTTAAATAGTCTATTCTGTTCTTCCATTGAATATCTGTAATTGGTCATATTTTTACGTATTGGTCTTTTGAATTTAGCTATCACTATTGTGGTGCCACATTGCTGCTGTAAGTCTTCATGGACTTGTTCTTCATTGCAGGGATCTATCCATGACACTTTGTGATCCATATGCAATCAACTTCCTCGCGCAGTCGGCTCTGAAGATCATCAACCACTTAATTAACATCGAAGGACTTCCTAGAGTGAGACATATTTATAGCCATCTTGAAATGTGGAAAAGACTGACATTCTGGCATTTGCAGGACAACCAGGTCCTGGTACTATTGCTGCGCATGTTGGCTCTTGGGCTTCAGGCATGGGACATGATCAGTACCCAGCAGTACAAAGAGCCAAAGCTGGTGAGTTACAATTCAATCATGAAAGCCACGCCTAGCCGTACCAGTGTTCTAAGAGTTTGTGAGCTGCCATAACGAAAGCAGTGAATGTAGCAGTAATTATCATCACCACACTCTAGCGATGGCTAACTGTTGCAGTTCTCTCTACTAGGGGTGTGCGAATATTCAAAATTTCGAATATTTTTCTAATAGTGCTTGCTATTAGATTTGATCAACACTGTAATTTTACTTCAGTCAAACACTGCTACAATGAAACTGATAAGCGCGCACAGTGGTGGGAAACATGTGCCAGCCTGCACCAACTGGAAATCATTGCACCATACTGCTCCAAAAGAATATTTTTTAGGGGCGAAGCTCCTTAAAGCGGCACCTGTTTGTCCCTCATAGTAGTGTGTAACATGTCTTACGCTTTGACCTGCAAGGTGGTGCTGGTGGGAGATTTCTCCTGTGTGTTGTTGAACAATAAAGAATTCGCAGAATGCACGTTAACTAAAAGCCCAATTCTCCCGTCTCTAATTCCCCATTAGCATCCATTGGCATGTACATTGAGCACTATCTGACGAGAAAGGGTTGCTACGTTATACTCGCTGGGCGTAACCTCCTTAGTTTTAGAAAGGTTTAGCGAGCGTTGGGCTGCAGTGCTATGAATACAGTGAACTAGTATATATCATGAACTCGAGGTGGTTAAAGGTGGGAAGTAGACGCGAAGCACAAGCTGTAAGAAAGTGTGCGTGTGCCACCTCCCGTTTAGTCTTGGAATGTCCGCTGGATGGCGGCGCTTCTATATGCGGAATATATGATGAAAAGATGTGAGATGGTGGTACTTCGAGTGTTGACTAGATGGACGAACAGACACACAGACAGATGCATGGACGGACACACGGACGGCTGCACGGACGCATGAACGCATGGACGGACGCAGGGGTGGATGCATGGACGGACGCAGGAGCGGATGCATGGACGAACGCAAGGATGGATCATCATTCCAATAATCATTCATTCTGTGGATATGCTGTGATTTTTTGACTAATATGCGCCATTGCTGTGCCACAAGGTGGTTTTGGAACCGAATGTACTGTTGACAGCAGTTCTGTGGAATGGGCATCTCCATTCCATTCCAATTTCATCAATAATTCCAACTTGCCGTAATTTGATTCTTTTAAATTCCTCGAAATGAAAAAAAACTTAGCCCATTCCCATTCCAGGAATGGCCAGGCAGGTCAATTCCATTCCTACAATTCCTCAACGTAAGAAAAGCATATCTTGATAGTTTTATCAAACTAAGAATGATTGTATAAATGTAAAGCTGATGTCATCAGATGCATAAGAACTGCAAAATTACGCTAAACACGTTACCACGGTTGAGAAATACAGTCGAGCCCACATATAATGGCCCCACTTAAAACAAACTTTTGCTTAAAACAAAAAATATCCACGTGACCATGAAAATATACATTGGTTGAATGGTTCAATGGCACAAAATCGCACTTACAACGAACGTCTCCGAGCGCCGGTGATCGGTTACAGCGAACAGAGTCGGCGCTTTGTCGACTTTTCGGGAAACCAGATCAGTCATCGGCGAGATGCCTATACATTCTTATTGTTAAATGCTGACCCTGCCTCCGCGCCCCTCTAGTTGCAGCTTACCCCGACCGCTTTTTGTTACGCACCCCTCCGTCCTTTGTTCCCCCACTACTCTGAGCACCTTGCATCACCAGATGAGGCCCGCTTTTCCACACTGCCACCGATCTTTCGAAGACCGGTCGGCCATCCACCCTGTTTTTTATCGCTGGTACTGTCGTCGGCATCGCCGGCCAGGAGTGACCAGACCATTTGCCAACATCGGCCACCGACTGTATCCGGTCGTCTGCGTCTAGTGCACGCGCGTACGCTACCCCACTGACTCTGATAACAGTGGAAGCTTGGGCTAGTTGGTGCGTAGTCATATTTGCAAGATGTTTCAGCACGCGAACAAAGGAAAAAGGACAGGGTAGACAGAAAGAGCGCTGACTTCCAACTAACTTTATTTCTCAGAGTGGCAAGAATATATACTGCTAAAAAGGATGATAACAGAGCATGAAGGTAAAATGCAAGCCTAATCTACACATCAGTAACAAAACACGTGTGACGGTTCCTCTATTGCCTCAAAGCCCAGCCAGGTAATCACGTTCAGCCTGTGATAAAGCAATCGATGATGTGCTTACACATTTATCTCCTAGCAAGTGTATTTTTTCGGCTTTGATAATTTCTCGGGTAAGCTGGTCCCTGTGCCTTGCCAATATTGAGCACTGATCAAAGAGGGGGGTGCACCCACAATCTCGGCAATGAATGCCAAGATGCCCTTGTACCACATTGTGCACATTGTTTCGGTGTTCTCGGAGGCGGTCATTTATGCACCTGCCGGTTTGCCCGACATAGATGCACCCACACGTCAGTGGAATCAAGTATACGACTCCCACTGTGCATGGGACGTAGCGTGTCATGTGCGCGACAGAGCACGAGGCAGAATTCGCACCAGGTGCATTGACCCGTTTGCAAAGCCTCTGCAATTTTTCCGGTGCAGAAAAAACGACAAGAACGTTGGCGTCTCGAGCAATCTTTTTTAGCCTGTGTGAGACGTCGTGCACGTAAGGCAGTACGACAGGCCGGCTCTTTCTGACAATGTTTCGCTTATCCGGTTTGTCGCCTCGCTTCAAGACAGGGACCAGCTTTTCCGCCACCGAAACGAGAACATGCGCGGGGTAACCAGCTTTGGTAAGCCGCTCCACTTGTAGAGCAAAGCTGTGGTGTACCATGTGGGGGCAGGACTTCTTTAAGGCATTGACAAGGCAGGGGTTAGCAATGCCCCGCTTGACCTATTTAGAGTGAGCTGAGCTGAAAGGCAGAGGTGGCTTGCCGCTTCTTGGTTCATACATCCAGCAAACATGTCGGGATTCTTGCAAAAGCTTCACATCTAGAAACTTCTGGTTGTTATCAATGGGTGATTCATGGGTTAGAACTAGTGGTTTCAGGCACTCTCGGAAAACAGTCAACACGTCAGAGGAAATGGTCTGAAAATTTTGACTATCGCATTTCAACAACACTAAATAATCATCAACAAAACAGCAAACCTAAAAAACTACAGAGTCGTCAAGCTTGTTTGACTAGACACGATCATGATGTGCTAGAAATATGTCACTGAGAATGGGTGCCAAACATGAACCAATACATATTCCACTTTTTTGTAAGTAGTTTTTGTCTTCCCATGATACAAAAGTGGCCTTCAAATAAAAACTGAGTAATTCTAATAAGCTGCTGTTATGAATTCCAGTACGCGTTTGGAACTCTGATGATATTAACCTGTCTATGGATTCCTCTACACATTTAAGTAGTTGTTCATGCGGCAAAGAGTAATACAAGTCCTTGATATCCACAGACATTGCCTGGAGTCCTGTGTTAGTTCGCCCAATAATGTCAATAACAGCGTCAGAGTTCTTGACCAAAAAAAGATCGTCTATTGTTATATGTTTTAGCTTTTCCTGCAAGAAAAGTGCTACAGACTTTTGCCAGGTCCCCCTTTCTGTTACAATGACCCGCAATGGGCAGTCAATTTTGTGAGTTTTCGCAGAAAAGAACAGGTCAAGGCTAAGCTTTTTGCAATTATCTATCGCCTTTGAAAGCTTTTGAAACCACAGGGCCCCAGTAAGAGTTTTCGCACTCTTCTTAAGCTTATCCAGACCAATCTCATCATTCTCGTTGAAAAGAGACTGCATTGCCTGCATAGCTTTCGCCTTAAACATTAAACGATGAAGAACCGCAAAACCACCCCCCTTGTCAGCCGGCAGAAGTGACAAGGAATGTGCCTTTAGGTACGCGACAGTGCTTCCTGTATTGACAACTTTGTTCGAAGTCTTACATCTCGAGAGCACCTGCACGCCTTGGGCAACACATCTATCACATTCAGAGTCAGAAGCACGACGGGCGACTTGCCTGACCAGAGTGAGGAGCTCGTGCGGTGTTCTTGAAGGTGCCACCACGTACTTTGGTCCGAGGCATAGGGTGTGCTTAACGTTGTCGGGAAGAAAAGCATCCTTGAGAACATGCACACGGTTCCTAGCAGCTGGAGACTTTTTTGGTGTGATGGCCCGCAGGTAACTGAGCGACTGACGCCACATGAACTCGACGTTTCGGTCTACGAGGCTTAAACAGAAGAAGTGTCGTGAGCTTGAGAGCTCACGACACTTCTTCTGTTTAACTGCTGTGCGTTCCTTCCCTAGGATTTGTAGTTGCAGGGCCTAGGATTTGTAGTTGCAGACGAAAACTACTTACAAAAAGTGGAATATGCATTGGTTCATGTTTGGCACCCATTCTCAGTGACATATTTCTAGCACATCATGATCGTGTTTTGTCAAACAAGCTTGACGAGTCTGTAGTTTTTAAGTTTGCTGTTTTGTTAATGATTATTTAGTGTTGTTGAATGCGATAGTCAAAATTTTCAGACCATTTCCTCTGACGTGTTGACTGTTGTCCGAGAGTGCCTGAAACCACTAGTTCTAACCCATGAATCACCCACTGATGACAACCTGAAGTTTCTAGATTTGAAGCTTTTGCTAGAATCCCGACATGTTTGCTGGATGTATGAACCAAGAAGCGGCAAGCCACCTCTGCCTTTCAGCTCAGCTCACTTTAAATTGGTCAAGCGGGGCATTGCTAACCTCTGCCTTGTCACTGCCTTAAAGAAGTCCTGCCCCCACATGGTACACCACAGCTTTGCTCTACAAGTGGAGCGACTTACCAAAGCTGGTCCCTGTCGTGAAGCGAGGCGACAAACCGGATAAGCGAAACAGTGTCAGAAAGAGCCGGCCTGTCGTACTGCCTTACGTGCACGACGTCTCACACAGGCTAAAAAAGATTGCTCGAGACGCCAATGTTCTTGTAGTTTTTTCTGCACCGGAAAAAATTGCAAACGGGTCAATGCACCTCGTGCAAATTCTGCCTCGTGCTTTGTCACGCACAGGACACACTACGTCCCATGCGCAGTGGGAGTCGTATACTTGATTCCACTGACGTGTGGGTGCATCTATGTCGGGCAAACCGGCAGGTGCATAAATGACCGCCTCCGAGAACACCGAAACAATTTGCACAATGTGTACAAGGGCATCTTGGCATTCATTGCCGAGATTGTGGGTGCACATCTCTCTTTGATCAGTGCTCAATATTGGCAAGGCACAGGGACCAGCTTACCCGAGAAATTTATTGAAGCCGAAAAAATACACTTGCTAGGAGATAAATGTGTAAGCACATCATCGATTGCTTTATCACAGGCTGAACGTGATTACCTGGCTGGGCTTTGAGGCAATAGAGGACCCGTTACACAAGTGTTGTTACTGATGTGTACATTAGGCTTGCATTTTACCTTCATGCTCTGTTATCATCCTTTTTAGCAGTATATATTCTTGTCACTCTGTGAAATAAAGTTAGTTGGAAGTCAGCGCTCTTTCTGTCTACCCTGTCCTTTTTCCTTTGTTCGCGCGCTGAAACATCTTGCAAATATGACTCTGATAATTTGCGATTCGTTTCGTGTTTAGGACTTGTTCTCGCTCACTTCGCACTCAGCTCAGCATGTCCTCCGCACACGTGCGGAACCGCGAAAATGTCTGTTAATTTGCGCAGAACAAATCGCGAACTATCAAAGTTGGTGAGGCCATGCAAACCCACCGGCGCAACAAGACGATTTTTTGACCAGGGCCGCCAATTCTTTGAACACTGCCGCGCGCACTGATCTAGGCGGCCGTGCTTTGACTTCTGTGTGCGCAGGCACTCTTTAAAGTTTTTTTCTACATGCGAGTTGCGCGTTTTGCATACCTTTCAAGCAAGCTACCCAACCTGTGTCCTTCCCGTGTGTTTTGGTTTTCAAAGTTGCCCTCCAGCAGCATCCTCCCCTCTCTTCATTCTATCGCAGCTCTTTGCCTTTGTTCTCTCGCAAATCTGCTCTCCTCTCTAGATCACAACTTCTTCGCCCGTCTCCACCGCTCCGCGACGCCAGCCACGCTGGCTCGAATTAGTTTCGTTTTCTCACTAGAAACGGGCCCAGAGCTTGTTCCACGCGCTCGGCATGTGTGTTGCATGTACGCGTCTTGCTCGCTCTTGGTGTGGGTGTGTGGTCAGTATGGCGGACTAGAGGACTTGCACGCTTTTTCCTGCTGCTCAATAAGACGTCGAAAATGTGACCGCTTGGCTTGAGCGTAATCCGCGTGTTACGTGCCGCGTTGTGGAGCGCTTGCTCATAGCTGTTAACCACCTGGCAGCCAACTTACCGCTTCAGGGGTCCTGGTATTTAGCTGTGGAAATGGTGAATATTTCTTGGGCGGCGGTGACGGCTACGTGCATGTGAAACTGTTTTTGCGAGGCCGACTTTGTTGACGTCGGGCCCGAAGCCGAACCTGAAGTTTCCGAACAGGATCACTCTGGCATCGATTTGTGGCAGCGCGTTGTCGACTCCGACCTGGGAGAGTGGGTGGGACATCTGTTGCGATGGTTTAATTACGGCTTATGATGATGCCGACACTGCGGAACCGTGCACGGATTAGGGCATTGTGAATGAACTACGTGGCGGGAGCAATTTGGACGAATTGGATTGCGAGAACGACGAAACTTTGGAGCCAGTGCCTCATGCAGCTTATGCCACGGGCATCGGCAAAAGAGCACCCTGCCGTTTTAAATGAACTCGAGACTGCCCTTATCACTTCTGCTCTTCAAAACACGTGCGTCACGGACTTTTTTGGGTAAAAAAAGGTTAGTGTTCTCGCTTTCAACTTTTTTAAAAGCTGTGTTTCATTTACTACCAACTTCGGGATACAGTGAACGTATGCCGCTCAAGCTCAGGTTTGTTATAAGCGGGCTCAAATGTAGTAGCTTGGTGACTTATCTCGTGCAGTACAACCACACTACTACTTCCCATAGGGACAGTTCTCCCACTACCTGAAGTATTTGCATGGTCAGCACAATCTTCAATAAAAAGAGATAGTAAACGGTTAGCAGCTCATACATTTGCTTGTTTCGGGCGTATTTTACTACCTTCGTGGCATCTCTTTACTATAGCCAGCAGCTAGTAAAGCTTGAAACTTTTGCCACTACTAATCAGGAATGCTTTCTTGGTCCTTTTAACACGGTAACTACTAAGGCACATACGTTGTCAGATCTCTCATAAACACCATCTTATATCTTGCAATAATCGTTCGTGGCACTATTAAGAAAAATTTAGGGCATTATTAATTTTGTTAATTACTTTGGAATAACGATTCCGTGTTAGTGATGACACGCATACCATATTTACTCACGTAATGAATGCACTTGCATATTAAATGCAACCCCAAGTTCAGTCACCAATTGGGATTTTTTTTTTCCCCGTGTAATAAGCGCACCCCTTACATTCATCCGCTGCAGTCCCGCTAACGACACCTCGCACCTCCTCACCCGTTGCATCTCTTCCGTTTTTTATTATTTTGCTGACCCCTCTCGGCCTCCTCAGCTTGCTCCCTTCCCCCCTTTCGCCTGTTAGTGCATGCCGTATTGTTATTCTTTCTATTTGAGCGCAGCACGTCCCCCGTCTTTTTTATCTGTGCACCACAATGGAGTTCACAAACAGTGGAGTTCACAAACAGTGCGAGTGTAGAAACATTGCAGCTGATAAGCACACCGAAGCACACTGCGAGCAAAGGTCACGAAACTGCCCACGATAACCAACGGTGGCTTCTTGCAAAGACGAAAAAGCCCAAACACGCGTCCGCGTTTTTCGAGCGACGATGACAGGATTTGCTGTCGCGAAGGTTCATTCGTTGCTATGGTGTCGCAGGTTTTTGGAAAACCAGAAAAAATCGCTTGTCGTCCAGAAAAGGTCGGGATGATTTCAACAACATGGTAGCAACCCCAATTCTCGCTTTGCTTGTTATTCCGTGTACAGGAACTTCTCATATAGAAACGAGGCAGTGGCCGTATTTGGTCTTTTATCTTGTTATCAATTGTTTTATCAATTGTTTGTTTAGATTTTTGTGGGGTAGCTTGCTGCAATGTTGGTTACTTGCTACAATCTTAATGGCAGTGTCACAATTGTTTTGCGAGGTTGCCGCAAAGTAGGCAAAGTGCGTCGTAGTGTTGTAGCGCAGACTTTTGGGCGCCCCTCAAGATTACAGTAGATAATACTGTTGCGGTTAAACGATTGCGAGAAAAGATAGCTGCAAAATGCTTTTATGGGGTGTGCGAGTGGCCCGGGGACAGCTTGCAAAAGATAGCGTCATCAACCACCGAAGATGAGTAAAGTGCAACAAAAAAGCTATTTCCAAACAGTGTACACATATGTCAATTGTGAAAGGCCAAGTGACCAAACTTGTTTTTGGATTACCGTATTTTTTGTCATCCTGAAAAAGTTTTCAGAAAATTAAAAAATTGCACTCCCCAACTTTGCTCCGATTTTTCGAGAAAAAAAAGGAGTGCATTGCGGAGGCACCAGCTGTGCCTTCTGCAATGGTCGGCGGCAGTGATTGCTAACGTGCTGACGATGGTATTGTAGCCCAAGGGCAGCCAAGTACAACTAAGTCTGCTTGTCCCTAAGCACAGAATGAAGCATGGCATTATTGAGGATTTTCTTAGCTCGTCTAATTCAAATACACTTCATTTTCATTTCGTGACCATTTTTTCAGACTGTTAGGCCTTTTGGACTTAATGCGAAGATTGCTTAATGTTATAGGCAAATTTCATTTCTTTTATAATATTTAGTTTCAAATTTACTGAAGGGGGCAGACTGGTCTTAGAAATTCTTTTGTTTATTTCTTCAGTGATCTTGATATAACTGCACAGGATTATGCAGTTTTTTCTGCTTATTTCAAATGTTTAATTATTTTTCCTGTCACTCATCTTGTTCCTGAGATAACGTAAGTTCACCCCCTATTGTTTAAGGCCATCATAGAAAAAAAATGCTTAATTAAAAGGGACATTTCAACTATGCCAACATGAACTAATAACTATAGATTTAAAGTACGCAAGAGGTTTTTGTTTTTAGGCCTTTCTTGGTTATTTTACAGCAATAGTAACTATCCATTTTCAAAAGCAGTTGGAATTGTATTACACTTTTGATGAATAAATAATTGAAAAGACTTGTGCTTAAAATTCTGCTCCCATACTTGGATTCTACACACATACAGGTTTCCATTGCAAAAAGAATTATTGTTGTACTTGCCCTAGCTGCAGAGATATTGAGGCCTCAAAATTGAACAGTAGTAAACTTACTTTATTGAGAAAAATTGAAAAAAATTGAAAACACATAGCTTCTTCAAAAAGCAACTATCATGGTGCACATGTTTTGCAATCTTCATAAAGGTGCCCACAAATTCATAGAAGAGCTTCTAAGACGGGTGCCTGCAAATTATAAAGAAGCCCAGAAGTCGGTTCCCCATTTTTTTTGCAGGTTGTGCATGTTAACAGTACCAAGAATCGAGATAGTTAGATTGACATTACAAAAAAAATTACCACTTCTTGGTGTGTGAAAATTTGCAGAGAGAGAAAAAAATACTTGCAGAAACCAAATATGTCAATTTTAAAAAATTAATTTTTTCGTCACCTTTTGGTCCCAAAGACCAGTCTGTCCCCTTAATTGAAACAAGATTTAAATTAGGGGGTGCAAATATTTGGAAATTTTGGGCATTTTTTTAGCAGTGTTTGGTATTCAATTCCCACTGGAATTTTTAGTATTCCCCCCAATCGCTCTCGCCACGTACTTCATTCACAATGCCCCAATCTGTGCACGGTTCCGCAGTGTCGGCATCATCATCGGCCATAAAGAAATCATCGCAACAGATGTCCCACCCGCTCTCCCAGGCCGGAGTCGACGACGCGCTGCCACAAATCGCTGTCGCAGTGGCCCTGTTCGGAAGCTTCAGGCTCGGCATCGGGCCCGACGATCGACGAAGTCGGCCTCGCGAAAATAGTTTCATGCACATGTAGCCGTCACCGCCACCCACGAAATATTCATCTCCACAGGTGAATACTGGGACGCCCGAAGCGGCAAGTTGGCGGCCAGGTGGTCAACAGCTATGAGCAAGCGCTCTGCAATGCGGCATCTAACACGCGGATTACGCTCAAGCCAAGCGGTCACACTTTCCACGTTTTGTTGAGCGGCACGAAAAAGCATGCTAGTCCTCCCATAGGCCATCATGACCACACATGCACACCAAGAGCGAGCAAGACGCGCACACACGTGGAACAGCTCTGGGCGCGTTTCCAGTCGGAAAACGAAACTAATTCGAGCCAGCGTGGTGGGCGTCGCGGAGCGGCGGAGACGTGCGAAGGGGTTGTGATCAAGAGAGAAGAGAACACTTGCTAGAGAAGGGCAAGGAGTTGCGATAAAGCACGGAGGAATGAGATTCCTTCCTCCATGTGATAAAGTGGGGGAGGATGTGGCGGGAGGGCGACTTTGAAAATCAAAACACACGGGAAGGAGGCAGGTTGGGTAGCTTGCTTGAAAGGTCCGCGAAACTCTCACGTAAAAAAACTTAAAAAGAGTGCCAGCGCGCGCAGAAGTGAAAGCATGGCCACCTCGTTCGGTGCACGCGGCGGCATTTCAAGAATCGGCGGCCGTGATCAAAAAATCGTTTTGTTGCGCCGGCAGGTTCGCATGGCGTAAAGAACTTCGATATTTCGCGATTTGTTTCGGGCAAATTAACTTCCGCACACGCGTGGAAGGCATGCTGAGCCAAGTGCGAAATGAGTGAGAACAAGTCGTAAACACGAAACGAATCGCAAATTATCAGAGTCGGTGGGGTAGCGTACGCGAGTGCACTAGACGCAGACTATTGGATACAGTCGGTGGCCGACGATGTTGGCAAATGGTCTGGTCACTCCAGGCCGTTGACGCCAATGACAGTAGCAGCGACCAAAAACAGGGTACGTGGCCGACCGGTCTTCGAAAGATCGGTGGCAGTGTGAAAACACTGGCCTCGTCTGGTGATGCGGGGTGCTCAGAGTAGCGGGGAGGACAAAGGACGGAAGGGTGCGTAACAAAAAGCGGTCGGGGAGAGCAGCGACTAGAGGGGTGCGGAGGCAGAATCGGCGTTTAACAATAAAAATGTATGGGCACCTCACCGATGCCTGATCGGTAGCTGAAATTGGTTTCTCGGGAAGTCGGCAGACCGCTGACTCCGTTCCCTGTAACCGATCAGAGGCGCTCGGAGACGTTTGTTGTAAGTGCGATTTCATGCCATTGAACCAATGTATATTTTGACGGTCGCGCGGATATTGTTCGTTTTTAAGTGAAAGTTCGTTTTAAGTGGGGCCGTTATATGTGGGCTCGACTGTAGTATGCTTCACCTCATCACACCCCCATATTGTGGCAAAGCTGTGTTCTATGCTCTGTCATGGTCACAAATATATTGACTCAAGAAAATGCTGGTTTGGAGATGATAGATGTTGCAGAGAGGGGGGTAGCTCATTTTACGCTGTTTTATTCAATATTTATTGCAACTTTTATTCAGCAGTCTTTTCCTGATGACACCACTGCATGTCATTTTGCATTAGAGCCACCCACAGTTGGCTGCCAAGCTAGCGCGCGCACCGATGATTATGACTGCTCCCTCACAAGCAAAGTTCACAGTTGCTGCTCGAGCGGCACCCCTCCCACCCTCGCGTCTTATCATGCTCATTCAAGATGGCAGTCCTCCCAAGCGGGGGGATGTTAGGGTGCCATGGTGCTCGCATCGAGTGATGTTAACGCATGCACCCTTCAAGTGACAGAGATGGGCTGGCTGATTTGTTCCTTGTTTCAGCCGCATTTGTCGGCCCCGCTAGCACACTTTTACACGCGGGTAAAACACACGATGCGATGATGTATGTTATCTATTTCGACTTTATACGGACCATGGCGGCGACAGCAAAAACTCTTTGAGAGTATCCACATAATTTCTATCGTAATAATAAGGCTATTGCATCAGTTTAGCTCGGTGTTTGAGAAATACAGCATTGGCCAAATGTTGTTTCCCAAGTGCTGTAAAACATGGCGACATCTGATCTGAACGTTCTCTCTGACTGCTCCAAACTTGCTCGCAAACGTTTTTTTGGCGGCTCCGAGCCTGTTACAAAAGACACTTTTGCCTTCTCTCAAACCCATGACTCGTTCCAACCCAGTAATTCTAAACCGAGTGACATAGAGGATGTGCTTTTCTGTCTCGTATGAAGCGTGTCTTTGCAGTCACTAGCGGTCATCCACATTTTGCGCTTAAAAAGCTGTGCCAGCAAAATGCGAGAAAGCATTGCAAAGCTTTGAGTTACGAAGCAAGTCGAAGGCAAACACTTCATGGTACTGTCACAGATAACGACATGTAATTCAGCAAACATGCTTCATATGACTCTCATATTAGCTCTTTGATGGCTGTTTCTCGTTGTTCACTTGTATTTACCAGATTGTAGATAGGTTCAGCGAAGTGGCAAAAAAAAAAAAAAATTGTGGTCTAAACTGTCTGTGACTTTTCTGTTGTCCAAATGAAGTGCTTCCTGCTCAGTGCCTTGATGAAAGTGTCCGATGCATCCATTTCTACGACAAGGGATTCACGCAGGCAGTGCTGCAGCCACATTACAGTAGTACAGAGCTACGAATTGTGTCCGTTTGTTGTGGTGTCATTCTGTATTGATGAAGTCTTAATCACTGCAGCTTTGTTTTGTGTGACTAGTATGATGGCATTTACCTCAATTACTCGCGTAATCCTCGCACTTTTTTCGGTGGAAAACCGATGCAAAATTGGGGGGTGCTAGAATTACGCTAGGAAAACTTTCCACGAAAACGTACAGAGCGAAAAAGAAAACGAAGTGGCCGCAAATCGGGATTCTCACACCAGCAACTAACAGCAAGCTTTGAGAAGTGCTAATTAAAATTTACCTCAACAATAAAAGCAGAGATTCAACACAAGGCAAGATTTACTTGAGACACAAAAAGTGCTAGCAAATAGTCGAAAATTACTATACCATACGCAAAGCTTGTGGCCGTTGCGGGCAAAGCGGTAGCGTCTGTCACTCAACAGGAGCCCTCAAAAGATAAGCGTAGGATGTCAGTATTGGGCTGATGACTATTTAACAGAATCGTCCGCAGTTTCCTTCTCAAGAAATAAAGTTTACCATCAATCCCAGTCTTATGCACATGGCAGGCTCAATGCGTTTTGGTGGCTTTCAGCTGCCATCACCAGTAGCGAACACAAAACTCGTCTTCTACGAAGGGTCTACCGGCGGCCCTGTTGCCATTGTTTAGTGCGTGATCAATCACTTCCAACTTGAAAGCAGCCGTGTAGCTTCAGTATCGCCCCATAACGTGACAAGATTACAGACACAACATACAAAACATGCCGCAACGTGCACTTGCTGCTCTAGCTTGGCTTGGATTGGATTGAATCTTCGTGCAATAATAGTACGCTTGATGCTTAAGAGATGGTGCCAGATGGTGCGCGCTATCATAATCATTGGCTGGAACAAGCAGACGACATTACTGTGACAATTTTCGGGGGTGCGTAATACTCGAGGAAAAAAAATCTTATTTTTGTTGGGCGATGTGGGGGGTGCGAGAATTATGCGAGTGCGAGGATTACGTGAGTAAATACGGTGAACGTCCCTGACAGCGAAACTTTTCTTTCCTGCGACTTTTTTACAGTAATTTGAAGCTTTGCACCTTGTAATGCTGAAATTGTATGGTAAATGCTTTAATGCATTGTATAATTAATGTTAGCAGCGTTACTTCGGGACGATTTTGCATAAATTTGAAACGTCCTAAATACCGTAACTAGCGCCCCACAGTGGAGCAGCGTCTGAGACTGTTTTCAATAGGGGAACCCACGTGCGGGAAAGAATGAAATAATGTGGGTGCTTCGAGCGTGTCCCCCTCAGAAAAAAGAAAAGCATTTCTGGCGTAAGAAGCCAAAACTACCTTGAGAGCAGCCCGACAACAGAGCGAGAGGGTTGACGAACTATAGTCCTCGCTGGGTGCCAGTCGGGGTATTCTGCGCGCCTCGTGAATGTTGACCCTACAACGTCACAAGGGGAGTCCCCGTCTACGCCTAACCACAAAAATTGTCGATTGCACCTGAATACTCGTAAGAGCATGCACCCTTACTTTAAAACCAAACTAAAATACTTTCCAGGCTACGCTCGCCAGTAACAATCGGTCAGAGGTGGCCCCACATGCAGGGCTATCAAATAACACAAGCATCTCGAGTTTCCTAATTGGGTGTCAGGGGTTTTTAAGTGCACTTTTATCTAGTAAGAACAGAATTCGAAGCATTGCAAGTTTGTTGCCTTGGTTACGTAAACGCAGTGCACTGTGCGCTATGCAAAAACAACTTTTGCTGAGCGTTATGTGAAGAGCAGTGACAAGTCGCACTAAATGTTACAATTGACTTGCTGCAAATGAAGATAGGACAACCCTGATAGCTTCATTTTTTACTTCGTCGATCAGCAAACTGCCAACCACTGTTGTGACCAAAGCCAGACCAGTGGGATCAGGTTCTACACAGCTTTCATCTGCTTCAACCACATCTACTGACGTCTAATTCAATCATGTACATTGATATTTTGCTTCACGATGGGGATGCCATAAATGCTGAGGCGATGTAGTGTGTCAATGCTGTATTGATGTGCATCATTTCGGGCTCCCACGGCATCAACTTTTTTGTTCCCATCCTCAGCTGCAGTCACGAATGATCAGCTGGGCAAAGGCAAATTGAGGTGCACTATTTTCTATGGCCGCACTTGTTTCTTTTGAGATAAAGGTTCATGTTAAAGGGGCCCTGCAACACTTTTTGAGCATGGTCAGAAAACGCTGCCAATCAGTAGTAGAGGCTCCCGACAACACGAGAGCCAAATAATATAGTGCAGCACGGGGCCTGGAATTCAGAATGAATTATCTAAGTCAGCTGAAAATTGTTTTTTCCTCTCTCGACAAATGAAGGAAGACGCTCGAAAATTGCTCGCAGAAAGCCCATCTATCAGCCATTGGCTGATTCGAACATGGCGCACTCGGTCGTTACAGAGATCGCCGCGGGAGGCTGCGACTTGTCTACGCGTTTGCGTGCGATTACACTGAAAAAGCCACATACGAAGAAGAAAAGTGTTCAAGGTCACGAGGCGTGGGTGACGTATTTTCTTTGCCCCTGCCATCTCTCCCTGCTTAGCTTCCAGCGCTTTCGTTGGGATGAGAGAAGAGAAAGTGCGATTGCAGCATGGGAGAAATCTTTGTGACTCCACTCGCACTGGACGGATTCTTAAAAATTTTGTGGTGTTGAGTTTGTGAGGCAATAAGCTCTTCTAGTGAATTCATTCCATGGTTACTTGAAAAAGTGTTTCAGGGCCCCTTTAAAAGAGGGCCAATACGATATGCAAGTCTTTCTCATCCAAGCCAAAGTAAACTCATCACAGCAGCAAAACGCAACACTGAGGCATGGTGTGCGAGCTGAGAGTATGTTAGGAGAGAGCATGTGAGGTCTACTTTTTAGCCTCTACGAGTGAATCTCACAGAAGGCACATATCTTTGTACCTGCTTGTATTCGCACAGCTTGACTTGCCTTGAAGTGATAGGCAGCAAGAAGTTCACTATGATTGCTGCAGCGGTGGAGTTTTCTTATGCCAGTGTTCTGACAGTGAGCGTCCGCTGTTGCCGGTAGCTCGCATTTGTGTCTGCCTGTGCGCACTCGACACTATTGTGTAAAGGGGGGACATGGCAATAAAGAACTTCTTCATTTATGAAGATTAAGTTATGAAGTTTGCATTGCTGATATGAATTGTTTGTTGTGCTCTCGTCATAACGGAAATCGGTTTATAGCTATCTGCTGCTGTTTTAGTTGTGGCACTTTATAAACCCTCTTTTTCATCCCAAAATTAATTAAATAGGCATAATTTTTGCAAAAAATAGGCATAGTTTTTGCATTGACCCATGCAAAACATAGATTGGGCCCATACAGTCAACTGCCAATTTTTCGGACCCTCTAGGGAGCGAAAAACCGTCCGAAAATTCGAGCAGTTCGAAAAAATGAATGCAAGCAAAAAAAAAGCATTATTTTACTGATAATTTTCAATGCAAGCAAAAAAATGCACCATTTCGCTAATGTTTCTCAATGCAAGCAAAAAACGCACCATTTCATTAATATTTCTCGAATCAAGAGGGTCAAGGTCAAAGTATGTGATCACATTCGCCTATATCTCAGCAAGGGTCATGTCATCACTCTACACCGATGACAGCGTCATCAATGCTCGCATCAATTCGGCAGTCGTAGGTGGCGCAGGCATTGGTTCCTCTTTTTCGACATCGGAGTTGTCTGAATCCGCCATAACCTGACTGACTATTTCGTCCTTGGTTAGCTCTGCAGAAGTCGAGCTTGTTGTCAGCGTCGACAAACCGCTCAAAAGTTATTTCTGTGGGCATGGAAGCACCAGCAGAGCAGAGGTCGTTGATAATATCGTCCATGAGAGGGCACAAGTCAGTCACGCTGTCGCTTTCTTCAGGCAAGTCTGCTGCCTCTGTGTCGAGTACGAAGCCCGCGTGGCGAAAGCAGTTGCGAAGCAGGTCTTGCGTTACTGCCTTCCATGCGTCCGCAAGCGTTCCTACAGCAGACCTAAGGTCAACGCTGTAGCCTTTCCCGTTTTCCGAGCATAGCTCCATGCGGTTGAGTATACGTGAACGGTACAAAAGTTTGAGATTACGGAGAACACCTTGGTCCATCAGTTGGAGGATCGCACTCGTGTTGGGCGGCATGAATTCCAGCTGGATAGCCTTCAAGTTATTGATGTGACCATGAGCAGCGCAGTTGTCAACGAAGAGCAGGACACGTCTGTTGTGTTGTTCAAACTTCCTGTCCAACCTGCGGACGTAACTTTCGAACAACTGCTGTGTTACCCATGCCTTTTTGTTGGCTTCGTATAACACTGGCAGCGTTGCCCCTTTAAAACACCTCGGGCTCTTGGACTTCCCAATTACTCACAAAGGAAGTTTCTCGCAGCCAGACATGTTGCTGCTGACAAGAACGGTCAGCCGTTCTTTGTTATGCTTGCCACCATGGCATGCGTCACCAGCAAAAGCAAGTGTTCTTTCCGGCAGCAGCTTATAAAACAAGCCAGTTTCGTCGCAGTTGAAAATGTTGTCAGCAGAGAACTGCTGCAACAAAGACTGGAGTTTTTCACTGCGGTACTGCGCAATAACTGCACTGTCGACGGCGCCGCTTTCGCCACACATCTTCTTGAACTTGAGGTCATTCCGATGCTTAAAGTTTCTCAGCCATCCATCACTGAACTTAAAATTCGTGATGTCCATTCGAAGTGCGAGAGTTTCCGCTTTTTGTTTCAAGATGCAGCCCGAGACTGGCAACCGCTTGGCAATCACTGAATTAAGCCACACGACGAGACCGTCTTCAAGCTTTGAATTAACACCTTGGCTTGCATTCATCTTTTGGGCACCAGACGGTTTTTCGGCCGCTTCCAAGATCTTGTCCTTGTTCCTCAAGAAATCGGAAACTGTTTGCTTGGAAATGCTTAACTCCTTGCTCACGTCAGCCTGTGATTGGCCACTCTTCACTAACTTAATAATAGCGGCTTTCTTCTCCATCGTTAACCGACGGTACTGTTTTCTGCGCTTCGATGCCATCGGCGAGGACGACGAAGGCGGAGTGGGGGCCATCGCAGGCAAGCGAAATCCTCACGATGTGAACAAAGGAGTTTGCTGATGTGTGTCGAAGCACCTAGGCTTAGCGTTGCAGAGCACACTTCACACAATCGCACAACCACGCACTAGGCTAGCCAAACACCATGTGGGCTACGTAAACAAAACGGCACGACGGCAGGCAACGGTGCCTCGGATACTCCAGAGGTGGCGCTGGTAAACATTCAAGATAGCCAGGGTGGCCAGACCAAATAGGTGTGTGACGGTTAGTTCTAGTTCGAAGTGGTGAAACGGGAACCCAGAGTGGCACGCACAAGCACAAGCGCTAAAGCGAAAAGAACTTTATTGGCGCCAACAAAATTTCCGGGTGGATATTTCGATTGTCAGCGAAGCACCCTTGCACAATAAACATGGCCAGTGTTAGGAATCTCTGTGGCTGTGTGTGTTTCTCCACTAACGATCAAGGAGTTCAAGCAACAGATGCCGCCACAGTAGACTGGTGCGCTCATTTATGCGATCGTAATCGCGTGTGACGCAGTTGTGGTGGTTTCCACTGGAGGTCAGTGGTGGTTTTCGACCTTCCGTCGCGTCAAAAAGTCCGGAAAATTGGACTCCTGGGGTTTGGAGCATCCGAAATTTCAGATTTCCTTATACATTGATTCTATGGGGCTCCTGGCAGTGCCGCTAAGATGTCCGAATTATCGGGCATGTCCGAAAAATCGGCAGTTGACTGTATTCACTTGAGCCCATTCTGTGTTTTGAAGCTATCGCTTTATTTTTGTAATATTCAAATAAGCACACAATTTTTTTTTTATATCTTGTACATATTGTCTCACAACTTTTACAAAAAGCCAGTTATTAACTCCTCTTTTCAGCATGTAGATGAATATACAGATTTACGGCACTCACCAATGTCTCAGGATCTAAGGGCAGTAAATGGAATGGCTATATATTTCTATTTGTTATAAAATGGCATAGGGATAAAGACAGCAACTTATAAAAAAAAAAAAGCTGAGGAAATGAACTTTATAGAAAATGCAGCTCAAAGCTAAGAAAACCGAACTCTGATGAAAGCTGGCTTTATTTCTCATTAGAGAAATAAACCTTTGTGGCCATCTTGAGTGCCGATTTGTTCTCTTTAAAATGATGCCAATATGATGGCGATGTGCCTAAGGAAAGCTGCAAATTTGCATTTTCTAGAGCCTAATTTTCGCATAGTTTTTGATGACAGCACACTAGTAATACAGTACACTCCCGTTTTAAGTTGAACTCTGTTAAAACGAACAACACTGGTGTGTATGTTTGGTTTTTCGTAGACTCAATTTAGTGAAAATCTCTAAGACGAACCGTGTAGCAGGCCTCTTTTGTTAAGACGAACTCTTGCACTGACCAGGAATTACGGGAATTCTGTGCAAAGATTATAGTCTTGATGAGGGCATTCAGGCAGAAAAGAGAAAGCAAAATAAAAAATTACGGCATATTCATGGGGTGAATGATGATGAATGGGCGAAGCTCCGGAGGGATTCATCGGTAAACTGTGAATCTTCCGTGTGATTCGCCCAGTTGATCATCATGTAAAGACGTGAGAAACGCTGTGTGTGTATATATACACAAATCAACTTTTATTTGTTCTTAGACGATGGATGGCTTGCGATGTCCCTTCATTATGACGGCTTTATGGTCTGTGAAATGAAGGGAGAGCGGTTCCTGTATAAGATCTCGCGTCTTTCATCAACTACAAGTACCGCTTTCTAGTTTATAACATCTTGCATCTTTTCATCATCAGATACAAGTACCACCATCTAGTAAACACTACAAGAACTAAACGAGAGGTGGCTACATACAGGAGACGGTACCGCCATCTAGTGAACACTGCAAGAACTAAACTAGAGGTGGCGACATACAGGGGACGGTACCGCCATCTAGTGAACACTGCAAGAACTAAACTAGAGGTGGCTACATACAGGCTACAGGGGACGCACAGCCCACGCCCTAAGGAGCTTCGCCCCTAAAAAAAAACTTCGAGGTGTAAAGAGTCGAAGCTAAATAAAAGCAAAGTGCGATGTGGAGGGAGAAAACGAGATAAGTGGAAGCCCATAAAGCTGGTATCTCCCTCACCCCTAGCTTGTTGGTGGAGAAAGAGCCGGCTTTATGAGAAAAGAAAGCAACTAAAAGCATTCGTCCTTTTGTATTCTTCTCGCGTTCATTTCCCCAAGTGGAGTACAGTGGAGAACAGAACAACACAAGAGCTTGGCTAGAAGGGAAAAATTCAAGGGAAGGGGAGGGGGGGCAAAAAACAGCCAAATGAAAGTGAAAACGGGAATAAAGATTGTCTGCGCATTATAATAATGTACAACCGAAGCTAGATAAGCGGCACTGTGCATTATAACCACGTGCAACCGAAACTAGATATGTGGCACTACTACTCCCATTAGAAGAGTCAGATGCATTCTCATCGCCATCACACAACAGCGCTTGAGCACGTTTTGGCTAGTTTGCATTGTTTTGGCTAGTTTGCATGGGGCCTGTGCGCGCCGTATTCAATCATTCCAGCGACTATAGGTGGCGCAGTGGAAGGTCGAAATGGCAGACGAGACGGTGATGTCATGAGCATTTATGTTAGCGTCGCAGAACGTGAGGACGTGTTCATTGGTTTATGACTACTGTGAGACCTAACTGCGTCCCAGTTTTATAACAGTGTGACAGCTTCGGAGCACGGCTACATGGCGCCGGCTGTGTCGCTGGAATGGCCAAATCAGTTCCCAGTGAAATGCAGCAAATTGTGATGCGCTATTTTCATTGCGAAAGTGCACGTCAAAGGAAGGTAATTTTGCACACTAAATATAGCTCCATCGTGCCTTTTTTAGTGTGCCCAAGGCTTCTGATAGTGAGTAGTATAAATGAAGATCTTCAGCTGCATGTCGTTCTGGAGAAGTTACTACGGGCTGAAAATAAGAAAATATTCTAGCCTCAAAGAGAAGCTTGCAGACTCATGAGCAACTTGGCGTATATTTTCTTTGTCAAGGTAGCAGTATGCAATGGAGGCGTACTTAAATGTGATAGCAAAGCCAGTAAAACAACCTCTCGGAAGAATAATAGCTTTTTCATTCTTTGAAGGAAAATGCTGCTTGTCTCTCCCTCCTTAACCTTTTCTAGTCGTGAAAATAGGGTTGTGCTGTAGTTTTATTTTTAAAATTTGGTAATTTAATTATGAACGTATTATGAACTCAGGAAATCGAGCACTCGTTCGGTGGTCTAGTGACTAAGGTACTCGGCTGCTGACCCACAGGTCGCGGGATCAAATCCTGGCTGTGGCGGCTGCATTTTCGATGCAGGCGGAAATGTTGTAGGCCCATGTACTCAGATTTGGGTGCACGTTAAAGAACCCCAGGTGGTCGAAATTTCTGGAACCCTCCACTACGGCGTCTCTCATAATCATATAGTGGTTTTGGGACGTTAAACCCCACAAATCAATCAATCGAGTACTCGACTCGTTAGATTAGTGTAAATACTCTACTCGAAAGCATAGTTTTTATCAAGTTGAGCCAAATAAGTGCTTTTTCCTACTCCTTTCCTCCCCATAATAACCATACTTCATTTAGTGTTTTCAAGCAGCATATTTTGGCATACTTGGCATGTTAGCATTTCTGATAAGACGAACGAATGATTGCGGTCTCAAGTTCGTCTTAAAGGGAGTCAACTGTATGCCTTTATTTCAACTTATACTTCTCATTTTGGTCTAATATGTTACCATGATGTGAAAGAGGGTCTCGGGACTGTAGAGAAAAAATAATTGAACGAGTACAAATTCACCATTCCCATTGTCACATCTCCCTTTAATTTAGTTGTTGAGTTTGTGTTTACTACAAGTTCATATTGCTCTTAAAGCCGCTATTGTTACTTTATACAGAATTTCAATCTCTTGATTGATTTGTGGGGTTTAACGTCCCAAAACCACCATATGATTATGAGAGACGCCGTAGTGGAGGGCTCCGGAAATTTCGACCACCTGGGGTTCTTTAACGTGCACCCAAATCTGAGTACATGGGCCTACAACATTTCCGCCTCCATCGAAAATGCAGCCGCCGCAGCCGGGATTCGAACCCGTGACCTGCGGGTCAGCAGCCGAGTACCTTAGCCACTAGACCACCACGGCGGGGCAATTTCAATCTCTTGCTATGCATTCATTCCTTCACTCTTGCACCAAACTTCCATAACTAAAAATGTTTCACTGAATTTGCAGTGAGTTCTCTCAAGTGGTTATAAAATATTTTATTCGGTGTGCTTATCATGTGGTGAGACACTCACATTAGAGCGTATACTCCGCACGTGCGAAGACATGGGCAGAAGCTTCACACTGGAGGAGTGGGAGATGCTTCTAGGCAGTCCCGCTCTCACTAATCAGCTCACGGCTATCCAGCGGGCCCGCGAGGTGGCCTGCAGGCTTGGCTTGCCGGTCGCTACGTGGGACTGAGCTGGGTGCGTGACTCAGTTGGGTGCCGCAGGACCAAAATAAAGTTATTTTCCTTCCTTCCATTGGTGTGCATTTGACCACCTCTTCCTTCTTCTTTTCTTTTAATGAAATAAACACTACTGTGTACTGCTCGAGCTTGATTAAAATGTTTTTCTTAACATGCTTTCCTAAAAGTGACTGCATCGGGTGACATGCCCCGGTGACGGCCTTTCTTTAGGCCAAAGGTATGTGACACTCGATCTCTGCAGAGGCACTTTAGGAAAATGGGAGAAACTTTGGGAATTAGAAATGTCAATTTGATTGCCACACTGGGAATTCAATGGGAATTTATTTGATTTAATTATATCCTGTTTTATGTTATTGAGGTTAGTTTTTTTTCATTTTTTTTTTTGTTTTCAGCATGTCATGACTGCACTGCTAAGCATTTTATATTCTATTTGGGTGGCACAATGACCCAATCAACGTCCAATCCTGTTGTTTTTGTGCAGGATGTGCAGCTTATCACCAAGTTTCTGCCTGCCTTGATGTCTCTGATGGTTGATGATCAGGTAAAAGTATTCTTTGAACTTTGGCTTTTTGACCAAGTCTGATATCTACTGTGCAGTGCACCTAGCTGGAGGAGATATTGCGAGCGATACTATAGTACTTCAGAGTACGACTGATCGTGATACAAAATGAAGCTTGACAACTAGCTGTCTTACAAAAAACAATACTTCCCTTGCAGTAAACAGTAAGTGATGCCCAAATGTGGGAGATAAAACTTTTTTTACCTCTAAAACATGGCCAAATCTTGAGATAAGCACAAGGCAGCAGCAGCACAGTCAGAATAGGAAAAAGACTTTCTGTAAAGCGCCTGTTTACGTTCCAGGTTAGTTTGACACAGTTTCATTATCTATGCTACTAAAATTTGATTAACCCAAGTGCTTTGAGGGCTACTAATGCTGCCAATATTGAAAATTTTCTGGAGATGCATTATACTATGTAGGGGCTGCCCCTACATAGTACATTATACTATGTAGGGGCAGGCAATCTACAGTGTGCATAAACACCTTGTTGGAAACTACATCGGCTGGCCTCGGTGGCACTGTGCTCAGCCACCCTGTGCAAAAACGAAACAAACAAACAGAACAGCAAGAGTAGGCTTTTCTTTCCTTTCACTGGGTGATGCAAGTTGTTTCGGTCTGCTTCAGACCCGGGAAACTCTAGTTGAATTAAATCAATAGCATTCTGTTAATAGAAACAAACACAGACTGGCAGGTGTTAAACTATTAGTTTATTTGTCCTGTCGTTACACATTACTAAACAATTTGAGCTGATTGAAAACCTCAACTTTTTTAAAGTTTTAGGTTTACGCTGCATGGCAACTTACCATATACATTCGACTATGGGCGGCTCCCCCCAACTTGGCAGTCCAAATTTCAAAAAAAAAAAAAAAAAAAAGCTATCCAGTAAACGGCAGCATCGTTGTGTATCGCGAATGGCACATTTCACAAGAGCCATAAGATGGCATTAGCTGTCCTGCGGCTTCGTTACATAGTGCTATCTGTGAGCTTCTGGTGTCTATTAATAGACTATTTAAGGCAGAATTTAGATGCCACCACTCTGTATCCATGGCAGCGGACCACCATTGGAAAACACCGACTGGACGATTAGGGATGGTGTCACTTCAGCTGGTCTGCTCTTAGATTTTAAACACGTGGCGTGCAGTGTCCACGAACATTATTATAAAGAGTTCTAAAAAGCTCAGCAAGATTATCAGTGCCATGGATGGCACTGAGGGCAATTGTATACATGAACGTGTGGATGACCTAAGTAGCAGCGAGCTAAGCCCAAACTGCAACACCGATGAAGTCATCTAGCCAAGATGTCTAGAGCTAGACTATATATAGCCAGATACCCCGTTATTAGGTATACGGTATATGGCACGACTAAATAAGTTTTTTCATATGTGGATCGACAAGCGAACAGAAAATTTACACTTCTGTGGAAGGGCTGCCCCCCATATAAATCTCAAAAAAAAAAAGTATGGCCCTTACAAGAGTGTACTAATGCCTATTGTGTTATACTGTTGTGTTGGCTAGTGGTTTGATACTGGCTTAGATGGTAAATTAAATAGTTCCTGCAACACTTAACTGAACAATCATCAAATGACTTTGCTGTCAGTTTTTTAGCTCACAAATCACTGCCGCAAAAATTAGAATCCACCAAGTACGAGAAGAGTGAAAGGTTGTACACTTCAAAGTGCTTTTTCTTTCCTTTCTTTCTGACAAGGGTGCTGGAAGCTATGAAAGAAGAAGGGGGTGGCAGAGGGGGCAAGAAGCTATATTGAACATTTTTTGGCGGTATGAATAATTGTGTGCTATTTTTGCTGCTAATTCTAGCAGACTATGTAGGGAAGTGCCGGCATGTGGTGCCACCCCATGGCGACGGCAGGAACTACACAGCATGAGAATGCTCATATCGTCAGATAGCTATGTCCTTCCCTCCAATAATGTAGGCCTGTCAGTGATGTAGTTTGCAGAGAGATAGCGAGTGATTTATATCTGTCTTTGAATTGTACTTATAAATTCTCTGTTCCATGCAGTGCTAAATATCATACCTGCCAAGTCTTCTTGATCATCCGGGATACTCTCCAATTTGGATCATTTCTTACGTCTGTATGGTTGTCATAAAAATCTCCCGGAAATCAAAATTTCTGTGCATGTCATGTCTAGATTAACAAAAATGCAGGTCAATCTATCCACACTTTTTGCAAACGTATCGCATTTTGTGAACCCATCGCAGTGATGCGAAACCAGCAGATACGAATTCGCAAAATTCCCCAGCCACACTTCATTGTGTCCACTGGGCCGAAATTCGTATGCTCTGAACACTTTATCGGGGGGGGGGGGGGGGGGGTGATACTAACTTTGGTATTGAAACCATCGAACGAAGCACAAAAACAGCGTCGGAAGTACGATGCGCGTGGCCAGCGCACGCACTGTCTTCTATGCGTGTGGTTGTTTGCCACAACCGCTGTGGATGAAACCATGGTCACTCTTGACACGATCATGTATGGTGATGATGTAAATGGCAGAACTCCGAAAGTGTGCTCGTGTCTAATGCTCGGCCAGTCCAGCGCCTCCTCTCTTTTGTCAATGCCAGCCAGATGTGCCCGATCGAGCCGTTCACCACCCTCTCCTCTTGCCCTTTCCTGCTCTCACCCAACCCCAGCCTTCGTGAGTGCTTCGCTGTCATGGGGGAGAGAGCCTCACTACAGTAATCGTATGAAATAATCTTTTGTTCACTTGCATACAGATCCGTGGGGCGGCGTCTTGTATTCCTCGTGTTCATAATATTCGCCGTCATGCTGGCTCTGTAAAAGATACGTTGTTTTGAAATAACGGGTCGCCGTTCGTGGCGCTATGGGGGCAACCGATGGGGAAGCGTTACTGCAGCGCACCTGCATGCACCAACTTTTGAGAGCGGTGTGCTGCACCGTGGTGGCTTTGCTTTGAGCCACGTAGAAGGAGCCTGAAGGTATAAATCTGACAGACGTATGATATTGATGTGAAAAACACGCCTGTCGCATCTCTCGGGGAAAGCGCTCGGAAGCACGTATAACGCGAGCAGCACAACCCCTCATTTAGCGCCTCATGACGACCATTCCCTGAATTAAGGCGTTCCGACGGCTCATGTTGAGAAGCACGCGTTTGCACTGGCACTGAAAAAAAAATAGAGGAGGTGTTGTCTGGTCAATGTGACGCCGCTTTCCACAAATGTTGCAGACAAAACTGTGGCAAGTTCAATCATAGAAAAAAAAAAAAAAAACTACGCAGTTTTGAAGGCACTTGCGTAGTGGATTGAAAATGAAACTACCGTTTGCTGCAGCTGCCTCACACGAAACTGCTACGAGCTCTGAGGGCATGCGATCTACGAGCTCTGAGGGCATGCAGTTAACGCAGAGGTTGATTAAAGGCACTGAAAACATTATATAAAGCTTAGAAGTGTACTGGCGTTCCTCTCCGAAGAATGTAGTAACGTTGCCCCATGCTTTCGCAATAGCCAGCTGCTTTGTCCCTTTCGTTCACATGTGTCCGAGGAAGACATACGCCAGTGGTTTCAACAGATATGATTTTGCTGGTTGTTTGGAAGATGCGGACTTTCAGCAGTAATTGAGTGCCCCCTTTGAGACTAGCACCTTAGTTAGGAAACCCTACCTTCATGTGTTCGGCCACTCCAAGCCATTATGAAGCCACAACACTGATGTTTATGCTTGCGATGTTGTATGGACCCCCCACCCCCTCCACAGTTTTTTTAATGCGAAACATTTTTTAGCGAACTGTGGTGACTTTGAGCGTATCAATCTATCTAGTATCTAGCTGCCTACGACATTTAGATTTCCTGGCCATCTCGATAATGGTAGCGATACCAAAATTGGTATGGCATAACGTGACTGCATGATGAGCATAACTGACCTGTCATAACATGAAAATCATGACATGTATGTCATGAATGTCATAAGTTGCATTTTATGGTCTTGCTGCTCTTTCGGTGCTTTGGTGCTCATGACATTTTGCAAAACTGGTATGGTATGACATGACTGCATAGGGAACATAAATGACAGACCCTAACATGGAAATCATGGCATGCATGTCATGATTTTCATGTTATGACTAGTCATGACTACATGTTACGCTCATGGTGCGCTCATGGTCATTTCGCTAGCTTCACATATACCAAATTTCGTATCACGGGACGTGAATGGATGATAAAGATGCATGAATGGTGCAAACATGATAATTATGGGATGCGTGTTATGTAAGAATGTGACTACATGCCACGCTTATGATATGCTTGCGGCCGTTTCGCTAGCTCCACATATACTAAATTTGGTATCAGGCGACGTGAATAGACGTCAAAGAAAAATGACACGTCCTCACATAATAATCATGATATGCGTGTCATGTAAAACATGACTAACATGCTACGCTTGTAGCATGTTCGCAGCTGTTTTCCTAGTGCTCCACTAATGCGAAATTTGGTATTATGTGGAGTGTGCAGACATCGAAGGTAAATGACACGTCCAAACATGATAGTCATGGCATGGAAGTCATGTGCGGAATAATTTATGTTCACCTCGTAAGGTTGTGCTCATTTCAAAGTTACACATTCCTACTTGGTGCTTCGCATACCATCGATTCCCACGGTACATGGAATCTGCCAATTTTTCTTTCCCTCTGGTGCAAAATCAAGGAACAAATAAATCAGTGCGCCCCCCCCCCCCCCCCACCAACAACTGGAGAAATCTTCTGGATTCAGAATCCTTGCACTTGGGAGGTATGCAATGTTAGGCTCACATGTTCATAAAAGCTTCAGGCATAGATCGGCAGTGTTTTCTGACCATGTTCAGAATGCATTGCAGGGCTCCTTCAAGTCATCTGAGCCAGTAGTGGGGCTGCAGCTTCAGGCATAGATCGGCAGTGTTTTCTGACCATGTTCAGAATGCATTGCAGGGCTCCTTCAAGTCATCTGAGCCAATAGTGGGGCTGCAAAGCTACTGAGGTATTCAGTTGGGCATTTACAAGCGCTCTAGAGCACTCTGAGAAGTGGCTGATCATTCCGTTGGTAAAATTTGAGTGCTCAGACTACTTTTGGTTGGTTCTTTTGGAGCGTCAGCCTCTAACTTAAAGCGCTCCCAACTGCTCAGTCTTCGAAGTGAGAGTGGGGCGTGATTTGACCTGTAGGACGGATCACAAGTCAGCCAATCATGTAGCTAGTGGCAGGTGAACGAGGTGAGCAGTGCGAGTGCACTTTTCAAAAAGGGCCATCACTGAGCACGGAAACTTCATGCACATGCTTTGTTAGTGACGTTTTCGAGCATGTGTGGGGCGAGTTCACATCTTCAAGGCTTCACATACACTATGTCAATAAGGAGGTGGCTATCGCAGGCAGCCTTGTGATTTGCCTTGAAGGTAGCAGCTTCGACGAGAACGATCGCCAGATTTTTTGCTGAGCTCAGAAGGCTTTCACTACATCCAGACATATCAGAGATGTTCAGTGAGCTGATCAGCGCCATTTGTTGACGCGGCGCAAAAATGTTTACCCAGCAGCTTCTTGCGCTGGCTGCAGGTTGGCGCTACAGGCACACTGCTCTGAGATCGTTGACGTATCCGGTTGGTATGCTGCCTCTCGCGCTCTGATTGCGAGCTGCCTGGGCATCTGGCGACTGCGAGCCAGAGGACCAGAGTGGCCAACCGAAGGTGCCATAAGTTATAGGGCATGTTTAAACCTCTCCACGGCACTTTTTCTCTCAATCAATGACTATAAATAGGTGGGTACTGGTGACGACTCCTTAGTTTACTTGTCCTATTATGAAAAAAGTAGTTCTGTGTACGTATATTCCCGATGCGGGAAGCTCCTTTGAATTGGGATGCAAATGGCTATGCACCCGCCTGATCTTGCTGCTGTCTTTCATGAAGGCGGTAGGGTGGCGAGCGGGTGGGGAGTGTGTCTGCTGCACTCGGTGGTGGGAATGACTAAGCGAGTTAGTGTGCAGCACGCGCGGCACAGTGCGTGTGCTCCCACTGTGCTGGAAGCGTGCACCTCTATTCTTGTTCGGTGCACTTACCCAGTGCAGGGAGCTTCGATCGCAGCAACAGTGAGGACCGGGCCTAAGGAACTTCATTTCTAAGAAGCATGAATGTGCAATGGTTGCATACCAGGAAGCACTGTAGAGTGGCCAATGAATGGCACCATCTGTAATGAGCTGTATAGTGTCATACACATTTTTCACACCTATGTGTGAGATGGCATGTTTAAATGAAGCTTTCTTCATCAGTTCTTTTGTGGATAGGCTGGCTATGCAACAGGATCACTTTTTCAAGTAAACTATTGAGTCGCTACATAATCACCTTTATGGAACCACCAGGAGGCTCTGTAGTGCTAACGAAAAAATGTATTATAGAATTTTCTTTTTTATAGTGCAGTAATTTCTCTCCAGTTCTGACTGGCAGGATTACCATAAAGTAAAGGGTCTGTTTCTTCGCAAACATGCAAAAGACATGGGAGCTCTATGTTGCATGTGTGTAGTGTGTGATGCACACCCAATTTTCATAGGTTCAAAATAAAATGCCCTTGATTACAGTGTAACCTCGTCGCACACTGGATATGCTTGCAACAGACATTCAGTTACTGCATACTAACTTGCAGTGTTATGCTGACCTCGCTTTTTGTTAAATTGATTGAGCTTCGTTTACTACGGAATGACATGCTTTGGCCGCAAATAACTCACACACACGAAGTAAAGGAACACTGAACGACAAGCACAAGCGGCACTACTTCCAACTAAAGTAGACCGGGCGCAAACCCAGACTTAAGTAACAACATACAGACATGCGCAGTCTTCCACAGCCTTACGCTATCCAGCTATCAAACAAACGACATGCTTTGGCCGCAAATAACTCACACACACGAAGTAAAGGAACACTAAACGACAAGCACAAGCGGCACTACTTCCAACTAAAGTAGACCGGGCGCAAACCCAGACTTAAGTAACAACATACAGACATGCGCAGTCTTCACACAGCCTTACGCTATCCAGCTATCAAACAATCTCTTCTCCGATACGTACAACGTCACCGACAGTTCGCTCATATACCTTTCACCTTTCTATTTCATGTAATAGGCTTCCATCAACTCACGCGCAGTTTATACCTACTTCTACATAGAATCTTAAACTCCTTAAAATGTGGTACACACCCGCAGTTTTTAAAATGCACAGGCAAATGTGCCAAGCCATCCTTCATTAAATTAAATTCATGCTCCCTAACCCATTCATTATTACAGCGCCTGGTAGTCTTGATGTACGAGTTGCCACAAGAAAAGGGAATCTCATAAAGAAAGCCTTTGGCACATTTCCCGTACATCGAGCAATGTTTCTTGCCACAACCCTGGCGGCTCGCCTCCCCCCCTTCCCGAGCAGTTTTCGGGCAAAGCTGAGGCAGTTTTACTGGCGCGGAAAAGGCGACAGGTACCCCATACAGGCCTGCTACCTTTTTCAGGTTGTGGGAGTCCTTATGAACACAAGGAATCACTGCAGGTGTTACGGTTTCAGTTCCTTGTTCTCCCGTGGCAGCTCTTGTATCTTGACTTTTTGCTTTCCGCGAAAGCGCTTCGGAGACCGCTGTCAATAACGAGTCAGGGAAATTCGCAGCTTGAAGTCGCTGGATCTGGTTTTCGAATGATGCCTGCATCATCTGCGTGCACGATTTTTCGAGAGCAGATCCCAGGCAGAACATAGCAATACCACGCTTTACTATTTTTGATTGGCAAGAGTCATACGGCATTACCCCTTTCTTGGCACGAGGAAAATATTGCCAGCATGTTTGCCCGCTATGGAAAGTTAAACAGAGATCTCAAAATTTCAGGGTGTTTCCTTGCGGCAGTTCTTGTGTAAAAACGAGTTCTTTTCTGTGAATCCTAAAAAAATTTAAATTATCATCGCAGCGCATCAAGGAGCCTTGTCTGTTGAAGAGAATTAAAGTCATCCATATACCTAAAAACTTAGCAACGTTCCAGGTGCTATCGAGATTAAAAGCTTCATCGAGCAACCGGTCAACACTAGATAAAAATATATTGCACAGCAGCGGCGCTATGCAGGATTCAATGCTAGTGCTGCGTTTCTGCAGAAAAAGCTGCTTGTCGAAAAATATAAAAAGTACTGCTTAGGTAGGCTTCTAACAGAGTTAAAAAGTTATTCACCATTACACCAGCCGCATTTTGAAAGGGTATGACGCCAATTTCTTCTATGCAGGATCTCACCGAAGCCTATTACATTAAAAAGAAAGGTGAAAGGTGTATCAGCGAACCGTCGGTGACGTTGTACGTATCGTTCTACAATACAGCTTTTTCGCTTTCGCATATCCGCTAGCGCGATGGTCTTTCCCGCCAAGTTCAAGGCAGAGTTAAGCCTGGCGATGAATTCCAGCAGAAAGCGCAGCTGCGATGTGCATGGTCGCGGTGCCCGATGTATCAAAGTACAACATGCTCGATCACGAGTACAAAGATCTGTCCCGCGATGGTGTTCATCGCAAGGTCCGAAGCGCTCATAAGCAGAACTTTCTCTCCAACGAGTCAATGCTATGACAGTCGGTTCGAGACGTGTGCGTGCTATGTTCCAAATGAGTATGGCGTGCGATCGTAATTTGAAGACTGAACGTTTGCTTGCAGCTGCCTTAACAAACCGTGAACACATAACTAGCGCAATAATGTCACTAAGCAATGCGATTTTACTCAGCCGCAACCTGGCGACGCACTAGAAGCAGACGACGCTATCGTTAAGGTGTATGCAGCACAAGCATATGACTAGCGAGGCGTACTGGAGCAATACGGCAGAAGCAGCCAATCAGAATCCTCCAAATTAATTTCAAACATGTGCTTTTTGAACACGGTATGCTCGTTACGAAATACTTTTACGACGAGCCCAGAATAGTGGTGTACAGTTCTGCCGTTGCAAAGCCATAAATTCTTGAAAAACGCTGTTTTTTTTTGTGTGTGTGTGTGTAAGAGAGAGAGAGAGACTTGAGGATTTTCACCACCTCGGCAGGTGCAAAAACTTTGTACAGCACTTCTACGTAGTTTCCAGTAAAAATATTTTGGAATGGTCTTGAAAAAAAGGCTACACACACTAAAGAATAATTTCCAAAAAAGCAACTTTTTTTATGCCCCATTGAGTACAAAATCATGACTTGTGATTCTCTTTGGTTATAAGAGACCGATTCAGTGTTTTCATAAAAGTCTCTTGTCACAGTATTTGGATTTTACATACTCTTTTTACAACAAACCAAAATCCTCTCCATTGTGGAGGTCTGTTGTAATGAGATTATAATGTGCATTATTTCCAAATTTCTAAACTGTCCCCTATGTTGACAGCATGAGAAAGAATGAAATACATGTTGCTATTACGGAATAGAAAATTTATTCTTGTGGCCATTCCTATTGTGTAATGCAGTTTTGTGCTTTAACATGACATGGATATGCCTGAATTATATGGGAATTTCAAGATCATTACCTTGACAAGCTTGGTTTACACATAGTTATTTCAGAAACTTTGGAAATGTGTCTGAGGGGTAGATTTTTTCCTATTTTCTGTGTGTGGAAACTTTTCCTCATTAATATGCAGCTGAATATTTCCCATTGTTTGCAGTTGTCAGTCACGGGTCTCATGCACGTAAATACGCAGTGCAGCTATCTTTAACATGTAGAATAACTTCTCTTTGACAAGCTTTCATAACGAAAGCTCTGCATCACCCTATGTACTTCATTGGGGCAGATACAGTGTCCAGTTTGCAGTCAAGGATAAAACAAGCTTACACATACTCTGAGCAAAGTTTGCTCTGTCATTTTGTGGTAGTGAGGACACTATATCTGACCCCTCTTGATGATAGGCCAGTGCGAATGCTGTGTATGTGGTTTAGGTAAGTTTTGTACTTGCTGAACTTACAGGCAAAATTGTGTCTTTGTTTCATCAGGAAAAAGGCATGCATTAGATTCAAGTAACTATGGTACATACCTGAAAAACGGGCAAGTACTTATACATTTGCAACCTGAGGGATGGAGCCTAAATGACATTTGCCTTTTGCGTTTGCACTAAGCTGTGCTGGCACACGTAATTAAAATAGTCGTGAATGAAGGCAAGAAATAGGCATCTGAACAGCTTAAGAGCGGGGAGTTAACTGGCTTTTATTTACCTGGAAGGTTCTCATGCCTGTCGAATTGGCGCCTGGCTTTGGGACCAACGGTGGGAAGTTAAATGTATGTTCACTACAAATGCTTGGGTCAAGTTTAATCTTTACCTTGTTCTTTTTTTTTAGGTACGAAGCTTGAGTTCTAGACTGCCCCAGGATGACCGAGAGTCGGCAATAACGACGATTGAGCACTCAGGACCACCTCCTGATGCATATCAGGCCTACGTTCAGGAAAATGCTGTGGCCAGTGTGCTGGCACTCTACTACACTTTCCACACTGGTTGGTATTCTTTGTGTGCCATTACCCTTGTGTTTGCTTAAAGTTTCCCTGCCAGATTTGCATTCCCCTACGTTGCCGATTAATAAAGTAGAGGAAGTGAGACGTTATGTGTTCATAGAATGGAAAATTTATTTTCGTGGCAGTTCAAGAGCTTCTATGATCCAGTTTTCCTGGCGTTAAAATTGTTTCTGGAAATCCCTCGATAGCCTGCATATCCAGGATTGTTACCTAGAGAAGCACTATCAACGCAGAATAGCTTCAGCTGGTTGGAAAGCTCATCTTTGATATCTGGATATTATCAAGTTTCTAGTCTGTGAAAACTTTTCCTGCTCAACATACAGCTGAAAATCTCCTCCCTTGGTTTGCAGCACTTGCAGTCCCAGGCCATGAGCTCGCTAGAGTGCGTAATGGAACTATTTTCACCGTGCAAAATAACTTTCCCTTGATGTGAACATTCCTAATAACTGCGACACATTACCAGTTGTGGCTCACAAGAAAACAAACAGGACATGCACAGCTCAGTTGTGAGCGAAAGCATCTGACGTGAGCTCGGAAGAAAGTGGGCTCTGTCACCATTATGTAGTGGTGATGACACTACTTCCCGTAATTACTCGAATCTAATGCGCACCTTTTTTTCGGTTAAGCGAGTTCATAAATCGCATGCGTTAGAATCGAGTACAAAAAAAATGAATACGGTCATTCTATTGCCATCGGCATTTTCAAAATATCCGCCCCCTACGTGTGTCGGCATGGCGCGACAACCATTTCTGCCTATGTGTTTCCCATGTGCGGCACTTCATACATGTGCTGAGGAGGTAGTCATCTTGTAGTGCATTAGCATCGACGGCATGGAAGGGCCGACTCCAAAAACTCGAGCGCACCACGATGCCGCTTTTAAAAAAAAAGTCATCGCGTGTGCAGAAATGGAGGGGAAATCGGGCCGCATCGTGTTCGTTCGGAGTTCCCGAAACGTGCATGCGGGACTGGCGGAAACAAAAGCAGAAGATTGTCGGCAGCAAAGCTTCACGCAAAGGCTTCAGTGGACCACAGCAGGGTCGGTTTCCGCAAATTGAAGAGCTGCTCGCCGAGTATGTGCTTGAGCAGCGAGCGGCACAGCGGCCCGTGACGACAGAACTGCTCCAAGTGCGGGCTATGCAGTTAGCCTTAGAAAAAGGGCTTATGCAGAGCCAGTTTAAAGCGGGCAGGTGCTGGCTAACTTAACTTTGTAAAGAGGACAGGCTTTTCCCTTCGAAGGCGAATGGGCATATGCGAAAAGTTTCCGGAGGAGTACGATGAAAAGCTTCACGGTCTTCAGAGGTTCGTCCTAAACTTGCGGCACAACAACAGCTACCTGTTTGGGCGAATCGGGAATGCCGATCAGACGCCTCTTTACTTCAACATTCCTAGCACCACAACCGTCGAGAAGAAGGGGGCGAAGCAAGTTCGCGTGCTGACATCGGTCCACGGTAAAACTACAGTAACGGCAATACTCTGTTACACGTCAGATGGGCACAAGCTTTCCCCGTACCTCATATTTAATTGGAAGACGCTCCGGAAAGGAGTTGTTTTTTCGAGTGGTGTGATCGTGCGGGCCAACGAGAAAAATGGGCGCACGTTGCAATCGATGTCTTACTTTTTTTTTCATCGTCGAAACCGGGTGCGCGTTACAATCGAGGGTGTGGTAGAATCGAGTAAATACGGTACTTTTCTGATGGGAAGCTTGTTGTCAATTCGGTTTCAGTTTAATTTTCATGCACAGGATATTCTTATAATAGTGTAGACCACTTTTAACGTAACCGCTTATAGTGCAGAACCGCTTACAATGCGGTCTTTTTATACTCCCGTCTACCCTCCCATAGAACCCCATGTATGCGCATACCGCTTATTGTGCAGTCCCCCAAGATAAAAAACCGGTTATGATACGGTTGCTGGAAATCGTTTGTGACAATTGCGGTACAGTGCAGTCCACTTATAACGATATCGAGAAAACCTAAAAATATGATCGTTATAACCGGTGATCGTTATATCTGGACTGCCGCCAAAAAATCGTCGCCGGACGTACCTTTTGTAGCTCCAGGCTTCATTTCGCTATTTTCACCAATTAATAAATATTGTAGATAGTAGGATGTCAAAAACAAGACTTTATTTCTTACTCCGAAGAACGCATCACGGGTTCGCTAAGGAAGAGAGACTGACCGACGGCGGGGTGGGAGCAGTGGGAGGAAGAAAGGACAGCCAGAGGTACACAGCCGGAATGCCAACGAGGCCCCGCCCCGATGCCGCCGCGCCGCTTTGCTTTTCGCTTTTTTTATTTTCTCTCTCTTTCCCGCGTTCGTTCGGCAATCTACGAGTAGCTTGCCGTTGTAGAAGGCGGGGAGCCGCGGAGCGCGGCACTTTGCTTTTCGCATTTTTTTTTTTAAATTCTCTCAGCCTCTCCGCGGTCGACGCGCGGTGAGGCGCAAAACGTGACACAGCTGGCGCCATCTGTAGGGCGTTGCGCCAACTCGCGATGCTCTCCTCGGCTTTTTGAACGGCCGGGACGCGCTGCCGGCGCTGTGCTGCAGTGGCGGCAGATACGTACTCGCCTACGCTAACTTTTCGATTTGTCTCGGCATAGTTCGTTTCAGAGGAACTTATCAATCTAAATGTTACGATTATTCTGAATGAAACATGCCGTCCACGGCAAACTTTTCATCGTTGTATCCGATATGCGGTGGATAACATATCGTTATATATGGTTTTTTTCCCCATAGCCCCAATGCATAAAATGAGACTGTTAAGTCGACCCATCGTTATAACCGATATATCGTTATATGTGGTATCGTTATAAGTGGACTGCACTGTAATGAGTGCACTTCTGAAAGGAGGTGCGCTGGGTGCGCTGCTGGGGAGCGAACGACGAGGTCGTTACGGAGGAGAAGAAGGGTAGACTGAGTGAATGAACGAAAGGCGGAGCGAAGAAAAAGATAATGAATTATGACCGCGGAACACTGTGCGGGCTCGCCGATTAAGGGAGGAGGATGGTTGCCTCAGTGACCGATAAGCCTTTGCACTGGCTCTAGTGCTGCTACAGCTTACTACTTCGCTAGCGTGGCTTCGGCCGCGCGCCGCTCAACGTGGCACGTGCGATCTCGTCCTTATAGATTGCATGCGCGATGCGCCTAACAGTTTCCTGTCGCAAAAGGCATCGTTATCGAGCTTGCAACAAATATCGCGTTTGCTTACTCGTCCGTAAATTAGAAACCTATTACGGCTTTATCACGCACGCTGTTCTTGGTTCACTGCTAGTGCGATCTTATTCACGCCGAATCTTCATGTTTTGGACAAACTTTCCGCGACAACATACCAAACAGCAAGCTAGGCCTAATTGGCATTGGTTGCGCTTCGATCGGTAGCGGTTCCGTGAATCTAGTTGCGGTTAGGTATCAAATCATCGAAACTCTTTGCGGTAGCCGCACTTGACGAGAAAGGTACATATCGTTAATGAAAATGAGGGCGGCACATGTAGCGTTCAAATAGTGGTTCGTGATGCAATTGCGATGTCTTAATTTGGGTACGGGCCTGTGAAATCGAATGGTTGGCATCTTTCAAGGCGTCAAATTCTGGCCGTGATTCGACATAGTTTCTGTGTAATGTGCATAATCGAGGCGGTCTGATAGTCGGCGAATTCCCACAATGGTGCTTTCGTTTGTTAGACACTCGCCCTCCCCCTTTTGGGTTCATTTCATTGGCAACGCGTGTCCTTGGACGTTAAATTTTTTTTAACATTCAGAAATTTAAATGTTAGCAAGCACGCATCGCATGTTTCGATTCTCGGACTCGCAAAGCTGCATGCTCAACAGGTTTTGTGCAAGTGCGGCTCTTGAAAAATGTTGTTTTGGTCATAGTGCGGATATTCGCGACTCCCGCGACTTACGTTATAAGCGGTCTATACTGTATTAGTTCATTTTTCAGATGGATGTGCGGTCAGGACAAGTGCTTGGGTCAAGTTTAATCTTTGCCTTGTTCTTTCTAGGTACGAAGCCTGAGTTCTTGACTGCCCCAGGATCACCTAGAGTCGGCAGTTTCATATTCGTGTACAGGATATTTTTATATTAGCTCATTTTTTGGGCACATACGCACTTTTCATTCAATTTTTTGAAATTTGAGAATAAAGATAAGTTCACACTTAAACTACCGTATTTACTTGCATAATTTACGCACACCCGATATTTAGCCAGCTTTACTTCTAAAAAATAATGTATTTACTCCAATACTGTGCGCTCTTTGACCGGCCGGAGCCAGCTCGCCAATGTGTGAATAAAGAAACTTTGGATGGACTTTTGTGTGCATCGGATGGGCGCGCCCCTGCATGACTCTTGCCGAGCAACAAAATTAGCTGCAAGTGCGAAGTCTCTTATTTCGAGGGCTTCCCTTGAACTATGGTCTCCAGATTACCTTACCCAAATACCCATGTTGACGGACTGTCAGAACTGCGTGATCGTTTGCCTCCGTCTCCCCACCTCTTCCACCTTGAGAATTCATGCTCGTGCCACGGCATGGACAGTTTTTCGCAATGTGGTTAGTTATTAGGAATCACTTCTAGCTAAGTGTGGTGGGTCTTGTGTAATATTCTTGTCTTGCCCCCCTCTCTCTCTCTCTCTTTTCATTTAAAGCTCGTCAGCGGGATCGAACTGGCGTAATGAGAGTTCTGGGTTCGTTGGCGGGAGCTGAGGGGCAGCGGGCCTACCAGGATCCATTTCTGCATACACTGGTTGGCCACCTGGCGCTCATGGCTGATGATTTTGCCCAAGAGGATTTCTGCACAGTTGTTTTTGATGAGTTCTTCCTCAGCGGCTTGAGTAGCAGTGCTTCTGGAGGCAGCACAACGGCCGCACTTCCCACCACGGAAGTGAGTTCACCTTTTCTTTGCCTGCCCATTGCTAGGTGGCCGTGATGGCGCATGCATTGACTAAATTTGCACATGCTGTGTTCTCTTGCAGTGCAGAATAGAAACTGTGGAGAGATTTTCAGTGTCGTTAACCTCTACTTGTTTGGCTATGGTGAGACCAGTGCGTGGAATGAGCTGGTGGGCCTCATGTAATAGAGGCGTAGAGCTAAGTCTCATGACATCAGTGCTTTATTTGGCAGCCTTTATTTGATTTAACTTACCCAGTACACCGACACATAGAACAATTTTTGTAGGTTTAAACTATGAGGTTCAGAACTGTGAACCTAAATCTTGTTAATATGCAGTTCTTTTAACCCCTTAGCTGCTCTTTTTTTTTTTCCGAATTTAGATGAAAAAGTGCCCATTTTTTTGTTTCATATTTCGATTCTGCTTGTACTGAAACGTAGCTAGTTGATGTTGAAAAAATATCTTCACCACATACTTACTCAAATCAAAGCAAAAAAGCTCATTTCTGAACAATACCTAGAAAGCGAGCTTCCTGCTGCTAATAAAATTGAAAACTTTATAAACAGAACAGTTTATCTTTCTTCACTTGTGTAGGCTAAGTACCCTTGGGGTATTTCACTCGGGAAGCTTCGGGACTGGGCGGAAAATTTCAAAATGCAGAATTATGCAAGACTGCTTCACTGGTGGGCACTCGCGTGCGGCATGTTCGCGTGCGGGCTGTCTTCATCACCACCAAAGGAGCTACTCATTCACCGTCATCGCCGTCTACACTTCCGTACACAAGATAAATATCTGTGCACGAATCATCATCACTCAAACAAGATGACAAAAACTAATAGCTTTTTTGTGTTCACGGGTCAGGTATGAATGAGTCACTGTCACTGCACACCATCTTTCTACACAAAAACCGCACTCTTGCCTCAGGAGAAAACTAAGCCCTCGAGAAAATGCTGCCAGTTAGCGGCTGACACGTGATTTAGCCAGTAAATGCGCGCTTCTCCGCGGGAACGCTAGAGGGAAGTACCTATTCCGCTAGGATGAGTTCTACTCGTCCAAAGCAGTTTGGTGACAGTTTCGGCAAGACGAGCTCTGCTCGTCCAAAGCAGTTAACGGGTTGACAAGAAAGCATGACTTCAATTCTAGCAAATGTGTAACAATGGAACCAGCAAAGTTTACCCTCAGAGAATTAGAATTCATTTACACCTAATGTGCATTACCTTCATTATAGGCATTGTAGGTGGTAGGTGGTAAGCTGATAGGCTTTTGTGCATAGAAATGAGATGAGTTCACTAAGAAGCAACATTTTTTCAGCTTGCTTAGTTAGTACTGACCTTGGCATGTTTAAAGTTAGTTGTTCGGATTCAGTTCACAAAAAAAAGCATTCATGCATTAATATAAAAGTGTGTTAATTCAGATTTAACAGGACTAGAAAAAAAATGTCCAAGTCAACTGGGCACTGAATTACTGAAAGCGTCAAGAAAACAGTAAACAAATGTCTGTTACATCAATACATTTTCATTTTCCTAAATGCATGAATCCTGCATGTATTTTGCATAAGAGCAGCACAAAAGTGCAGTTTTTGTTATCTTACGACTTTGTTTAAAATCGGACCACGGCGCGAAAACTGTGTTTAGCTAGCCCAGAACATGCTCCGCACTTGTTTCTTAATATTGCCACCACCAACACTCCCAAGCGCACGTGAAGATAGTTTTCACGGGGAAAATTGCCGGCAACTGATTATTAGTCCATGCCAGCTTGCGGACTGTGGCTGAAAACTCAGCTTCTGCCATGTTTCAGTTCATTCAACAATGAGTGGGCATTGCATCAACTCAAAACAAAGCACTGCTAAGTGCCGGAAATGCACATTAGCAAATTCATGGTTACTAATGGAACTTGTTTCGGTGGTCCGCGAAAGTTGTTTTTGCTTTTTTGCAGGTCTTTGCTGTCCAAATAAACTAGGTTGTGGCCAACTATGTCCGAATTAATGAGAGTTTGATGCCATTAAAGAATGCAAATGCTGGCCGGAGCTGGAGAACATGTTCTAATTATACTATTTTCTGAATTAACAAGGGTTGAAATAACAGGCTTTTACATTATTCGCTGGCCTTAATACAGTACAGGCTCTGTATTTAGAGACTTTTGGGCAACTTTTGCTCTTTAGCGCCAAACGGCAGTGCATTTTTATTCAGAGGAAGGATAGTACAGAAGACTCTAGTTACACGAAACCTGAAGGGACCAGGAAAATATATTTTCTTTAACAGGTACTGAGAGATGAACAGGGGTGTAAAATTCAAGTACAAAAGCACTCTTTATAAAGGCAGTTGGATCATTTAAGCTGTAGTCCCGTGAAAGAGATCTCAGTTTACTGAGTACTGTGTAGACTAAATTGCTAGAGCCTTTCTCCTGCTCTCTTGTCCTCGTCTTATTTTACACGACATTTTTTCTCCACATCGAATCCAAGAAAATGTTCTGTGGTGCTAAAAATCGCAGTTTCATAGTGTTCTTGTGTTTCTCGGTGCAGGGTGCGAGCAGTGCTGCAAGGCATCTCCTGCGCTTGTTATGGCATGTGCATGCAAAGCTTCCTCCTGCCAGACTTCAAGGCCTCATGAAGACACTGCAGCCACTTGTCCAGGTGAGTTGGAATAGACAGATACTCTATTTACTCGCGTAATGAACCCACTCGCATAATGAACGCATGTTCCCGCATTGGTTCTTAAAAAAAAAAAAATTTTAAATGTATCTGTTAGTTTTATTTCAGTGTGATAAGCAGTGACGTGGACAATTGAAACACATTTAAATCACGTCATTATATCACCGAATAATGATGCAATAAAAGTTTAAACATAATTTAACAGCCATGATTAAACTGTTATGAGAAGTGTGAGGACTGACGACGTCAATCAAAATTTAGAAGTTGCGCCTTTTACTACAGATCGCCATCTGTCAAACACAGAAGAAACCCCTTTGCTTATACAATAACACCTCGTTTATCTGGATCTCATTAGCTCTGATTCAACGCACAGTCTTTGTGAAACTCTGTATACTTCAGGGGTGTCAAATGCTCGTTAATTCGAAAAGATTTAGCCACGCACCGGTTAACTTAGACAACTCTAGGGAGGGCTATCGGGGGACTCCATGCCTTGTGTCATGCGATCTCGGTCATTTCGGAGTAACCGAAACTGAATGAACTGCAGCAGAGTATGATCATGATGATAGTAAATGAGAGGGAAGTGGCTAGGTGGCATTAGTCACAACCCAGCAAAAGTGCTTGGGCCGCTGCCGCATCTGAGAAAAGCGGAACGCGTGGATGACAGGACGGTTTGGGCTTCCACGCCCCCACAGCTGCTCGCTACACAAACGATGCTGATTTCTTTGTGTTGCGACTCCATGCACGTAGCGTTCTCCGTATCGCAAATTTTCCCCTTGAAAATGCTTCGTAAAAGTTTAGAAACTCGCACGTTTTTTGAACACCAGAAACGCTAGAAAAACGGGAGGGAGCGAGGACTTGGACTGTACTGTTGGGCTCGTTCTCCAGCTTGCGGAAGGGCATTTTTTTTTCTATCTCTCTTTTTCATGCTTTTTCTGCATTACCATCGGTTCTAAAAGCAGGAACGAAAGAGCCAGCAGCCTCCTCATTTTCATTTTGCCTTCCTTCCCCCGCCCGCCCCTTTTTCTTTTTAAAATTCTCTTTTGTGTGTTCGATCAGTCAACTACAGCCCAAGCCTGTTGTATTTTCTCAGCGTACCACAGCTCGCACCTTTTTTACATTGCGGCTGTCCTCGTAGGTAGCCATTGGCGACTGATCACGAGCGCAAATTATCAGAGTCGGTGGGGTAGCGTGCGTGCGTGCACTATATATATGCAAATGATCGGATACAGTCGGTGGCCGATGCTGTTGGCAAATGGTCTGGTCACTTCAGGCCGGCGACGCCAGCGACAGCACCAGCGATCAAAAACGGGGTCGATAGCCGACCGGTCTTTGAAAGATTGGTGGCAGTGTGGAAAAACGGGCCTCGTCTGGCGATGCAAGGTGCTCAGAGTAGTGGGGGGGGGACAAAGGACGGAGGGGTGGGTAACAAAAAGCGGTCGGGGAGAGCGGCAACTAGAGGGGGGCAGGGTCAGCATTTAACAATAAGAATGTATGGGCATCTCGCCGATGCCTGATCTGGTTTCCCCGGAACTAGGCAAAACGCCGACTCAGTTCGCTGTAACCGATCAGCGGCGCTCGGAGACGTTCAATGTAAGTTCGATTTTGTGCCATTGAACCAATGTATATTTTCACACTCACGCGGATATTGTTCGTTATAAGCGAAAGTTCATTTTAAGTGCCCGTTATATGTGGGCTCGACTGTATGCTGCTTCTTCGACACTAGCGCCATCTCATCGGCCACGCCCCTGTGCAATCCTCCTATACAGTAGACTTGCAATAATTAAAACACTGATAAGTCATACTTTTGGTTAATTCAAACAAAATTCAATTTTATGATTGACCCTATATTCTTTCAATGTATTTGAAAGCCTCTTAAGGGGAGATACTACCCGAAAAACGATTTTCTTTAATAAGAGTCTGAATTTAACACAAATTGGCATGCTAATAGAGTTTTTTCACCTCTTTTCAAATATGTCATTTATTTTCATGTAGATTGCTTGGTTTTCTTTCTGCAGGTCAGATACTGCAAAACTATAGCCATTGTTATGCAACAATTCTGACCTATAAAAATTTGAGATAAAGCATGCAGATATAGCTGACTATGATCCTTTAGAACTGTAGAGTGCAAAAAACTATATAAATTTTGTGTGTAGAAAAGGTGAAATACAATAATAAAATAGAAAAATTTACTATGGCTCTAGTTGCCAAGGGTTTTCAATGTTATGTAATTTTTGAAAAACATAATCAAGCAGCACTGACAATCTGAATAGATAGTTGCACTCTATGGGCCTTCATCATGCTATGTGCAAAATTTCATAGAGGTATGACAATTCTAAGTATACGAACTAGCGTGTATAAGAAGCACAGATCACACAAAACTGCAAAAGGAGAAAAACGCATTTGAAAGTTCGAAACTTTTTTTTTTATCACAGAGTTGTTAGAAATGCATAATCTTTGGCCATAATGTTCAACAGAACTTTGAAAAGCACTGCAAGTTACTAGAACTGTCCTGCAGCATAGGTTGTGCCCTCGCGGTCCTTGCAAGCACTCTCTTCTAGCCGTGCCCTTTTCACTCCACGACGACGGTGGGCCCTTGCTTCTGCTGTCAGACGCTCGGACATTCTCTTGATGCGCCTCGCAACGCGGGAATCACTGAAAGTAACTAGATCTCTAGATGGCAGTATGTTGAGCTCTTCCAGGATGTGCTCGAAAGTAGCATGACCCTTGTTGAACCACATGATTGCCATAGCTGCGGCAGTCTCGACAACCGTTCGGGAGACAAACTTAGTCTTGGGGCAAAGTCGCCAAATTTTGCTGTTCAGGGATTCCGATGCGTTCTGGGTTTTCCCTTTGATGCATCGAGCAAGGAGCTTCTCATCCGTTAGCCGCTTATAAATGGACAAAACAGCCAATCCCTGTGCTTTTGTCAGGAGAGGTGTGTGGCGTGGTACAGGTTCACCAAGTGCTTCAGCGCATTGATGTTTGCACCACGACTCTGTTCCTGCAGGGCAAAACTTGTGGCTGCCAGCATTGTCAGTAGAGCATGAGTGGAAGTACGAAGCCCATGCTGCAGTGTACATATCCCGTACACTCCCCCTGTTGCTTGTTATGGCAATCTGATAGTATGTTTGGAGCTTCTGAATGGCTGGCTCTTTCATTTTCTGCCCTCGTGGTAATGGCACATGCAGCTTCCGTAGCGCAGTGCCAAGTCTCTTGGCCACATGATTAGTGCAGTCTTCTTTTTCTATATTGACAGCACCATAGACTTTTGACTCTGCAACTGCACTATATGCTTTGCTGTCACCGTCACTCAAGAATGTCATGAAATGCAGTGGGGTGTCATAAGTCAATATTCTCTGCCAAATGCGCATTGCAGCCTCCGTTTCCATGGCATGGGAGGAACAGTCTGCATTTTTTTCACAGACTGGGCCATGGAATGCCTGCCACACTTCCTCGTCTGGGCCCATATCCTTGTGCCTACTGCATGTCAGGCAGTAATTTGATATGACCCCGAAGTCTAAGCAGAGGCCAGTATCTAAGGAGATAACTGCACCAATCTCGTTGTGGCTTTTGTGGCCCCTCTTCTGCCAAGTGCCGTCGAACATAACAGCCACATCAGTTTTGCCTGCTTCTTCTTTCGTCAACTCTCTGAATCGGCCCAAGTTTTCACTCACAGCTGCCATGGCAGCGGTGTGCACCTTCTTTGCTATCGAAAAAAATCCTCGGTGGTGCATTGGCTTTGGGAGTCCAATAATGGAGCAAAATCTCGACAATTGCTCATGCCCAATGCCGACAGCGCGTGCAGCCACCACCGCCTTCACATATACAGCGAAACTATCTCGGGAGCTCCCACTGTTGTACCGTTGGCTCACTCGGCTGCTGCCGTCCGCCGTAACACGCAAGAACAGTCGCTGAACATTCGCTGTTTTCGCAATGAAGTCCGAGGAGTGACGAAAGTCCCTTGCGCTTTTCTGCCGGCTCCCGAACGGCAAGTTCTTGAATACCGCAAGCAGGGCATGCCGCACCTGCCACAAGTGCCGTCAGCAAGAGGGTGTCGCACAAAACTGTCGTTGCACAAACCTCATCGCGCTGTCTTTCGTCTTTTTCGAAGAAGCCGAGCTTCTTTTCCGAAGCACTGACGAAAGAAAGCGCAGTGTCAATCCCTTCATCGCAGCCACTGTCGCTCGCGCACTCGTCGATGCCGCCGTCAGGCCTAGCACACGTAGGCGCATTCTCATTCGGCGCCGTCGTTCGGGGCGCTTTACGCCGCCTTCCCTTGAACTTGTGCTTCGTTCGAAACTTCTGCGGTCTCACGTTGCACTTTTTCAGGCTTGTCATCGCAGAAATATGCGTAGACGTGCAGAAAAGCAGACGGACCAAATGCTGATGGCCGCCACCAACACAGCTGACAATGACTCGGTAGCCAATGGCGATGCGGCTTAGGGTGCCGCGCGTTTCAAACCGCTCAAACCACGTGATAAAAAGGCCTCGTTTTTTATTTTTTTTTTTGCCCATGTACGAAACTGGCAGTCATCGGAGCTGTAAGAAGAAGGCCGGACGCAACTTTCCCAACCGATCGCGATGGCGGGCGGCACTGCGACGGGGAGCAGCGCGCAGTCAAAGATGGCCAATATCGGCGCAAATTCACGAAATTTTGAGCCACCACGATGCCTTCATACACATTTTTTTTGCATTTTGTGGTTCGTATTTAGTTTTGAAATTTTCACAGAGGAAAGAGGAAGGTTTGAAGATTACAATGCAATAAAAATCAGAAATACGAGAAATTTCGCTAAAAACGCGATTTTTCGACTCGCATCTCCCCTTAATTCAAACTCCATCATTCGGTTAATTTATAGTTTTTGCAGGTTCATACCAGAAAATATCTGCTCCTTTCCCACTACTATTTAAAAATTGGTGCTTATATAACCTTAAAAATGAGAAATAAGCACCTGAGGCCTTCTAGGAAAAAGGCTTTGCAAGTAACGAAATGTTTGAAATGAAGCAAACGCAAGGTAAACTTAGATGCTTCTCAACTGTTATAGGGAGCATTGTGCTGAATTCACATACCTATAGCAGTGAAGCAGTTGGCAATTCACGATTTCAGTGACGCGATAGCTGCACCCATTGTGCCAAACTGCGCCAAGACGGCAAACCTGCTACATGCTGCTACATTTCCTCCTTTCTGCACCTAATTACAAAATGCTATTGAAAAAACGGGTGCAAGACAAAAACAGACAACGCGCAGTTAGGCGTGGCCTGTGACCTTCCAATGTTGCCACGTGGGAGGAAAATGAGGGTCCGGCTGGAGGGGGAAGTGGGAGGATGCGGCCGGAGGCTAATTTATGGGAGGCGCAGACAATTGTCCCCAGATCGGTATAAATTAGCGTAACCTCCTGAAAATGTACCTTAGACGGAATGGCTTGCTGCGAGCCGGTGTTCGAGGCTTTAAGCTAATCGTGTTTGGCATGTGGATAGAAGACAGCATCGCGAATCCGCTGAAAGCTAGAAGGGCAGTGAACTAGTGAACTAGTTTAAAACTTCATTGTAACTCATCGTTAAAGGTCAACTCAGACTTGGCACAAATATTAAGGGGGGACGCGGCTTCCTTATCAAGAAATAGCAAAAAAAAAAAAAATGATTTTTTGAAGGTCAAGTTTTCAGTTTCTGGAACCCTTTTTCTATTTGATTCCAAAATATCTACCCTGAAAATCATGAGAAGTGCGTCAGAAAATTCGTTTTACCCTCCTAAGTAGCGAAAATGTTTCTGGAAATCTCGAAAAAAAGAGCGATTTTCAAAAAAATTATAGCTTCGCGATGGCGCGGCTAGGAGCCAGCTTCTTGGGCTCATCGAAGAGAGTATTTCTCGCTTCAGCTGGCTGGCTCCTCCCTTTGAAAACAAACACACAAAAAGCTAGTGTTTGAAGGTTGTTTCGAGGCCCTTGATTGGCTGTGGCCGCCATGTTACCCCAGCTTACCTCGCCATTGTTAACGATTTCCTCTATAGAGGAGGTCGTATCATTGGCCCAATGTAAACGCTGATGCTTGCTCTGGGAGATCGTCGTCTGCTGTATATGTGTCGCGAGGACATGGCTAGGATATAATTTCGCTTTAGTTAGGAACCGTAAGTAGATGCTCGATCAGACTACTATGTGCGGGCACGTGGTCCACGAGCGTGGCACATCGGAGTTGTCTAGGCCCAACTGTGCTGACGGCTAGACAAACTTTGCAGGCAAAAACGACGTACAGTCGAACCTCGATATATCGAACGGCGCGGCGATCGCGAAATAGTTCGATATATCCAGAATTTGATATAAAAAAATCACGAAAAAAATGCGTCAACAGCTTGCTGAAAACAACCAACGAACCGTTCAAGCGTGGTGCAGTAAATACTCACTTGAAGATTCAAACATAGTATTTATTGTGTTGGTTTAAAATATTGACACACCTCGATGGGCGCATGAAGAGGAAGAGGTGGAAGCGGTCTGGCTCACGAGCAGCTCGGTCGCCGGTTTTCTGGCTCTGAGCTGTACCGATCTCAACCATTTCCTGTAAATAAACGCGTTCCTTCGTCACAGTTGTGGTGGAAGGTGCTGGGTAAGCCAGCTACTGTCAAGCGAGACCGGAGAGCAGCCGTCTACTAACGACGGAACCGCAAGAGCACGAGCTTCGCCGCAGCCGTCGACTAGCGGGCTTGCCACCACTACCTCAAGATATGAACTTGGACGGAGACATCCAGCAGCCGGTCGCGAGGGCGCCGTCTTTCCACTACCGAGAGCCACGCACATTTACAGGAAAACCTGGCGATGACGTTGAAGAATGGCTCAGCCACTATCAACGGGTGAGCCGAGCCAATGGCTGGAATGCGGCCAGCCAGTTGTCCCACGTGGGTCTATTTCTCGATGGCAGTGCTTTAGTGTGGTTCGAGAATCACGAAGACACCTTGACAACATGGGACCAGTTTATGGAGGAGATCAAGAAGTGCTTTGGCGACCCTGCGACGAAGAAGAAACGTGCAGAGCAAATGTTGTCGCAGAGAGCTCAAGCTTGTGGTGAGACATGCAGAACCTACATTGAGGAGGTACTGAAACTGTGCAAATGTGTGGACACCAACATGACGGAAGAGGACAAGGTGGGCCACATTCTCAAAGGAATTGCGGAAGACGTCTACCACTTCCTTATCGGCAAGGAGAGTCTTGAGTCTGTGGCCGATGTGATTGGGCACTGCCGAACGTTTGAGGCCCTGAAGACTCGCCGCATCACTACGAAGTTCGGACGCCTTGCCAATGTTACGACCGTCGCCACTGTCGATGTGTGCCAAGACTCCGTGCCTACCGACCTTTCGTCAACGATTCGCCTCATTGTACGTGAGGAACTTCGTCGTCACCTTTACGCGCCCTTGAACGCCCGAGAACCACCGTGCGATACACCGTCCACAAGTATCAATGCTACGAGTTTCGAGGAGCGCGGCTATTCCAACAGACGTTCCTTCGTCCACAACTGTGACGAAGGAACGCGTTTATTTACAGGAAATGGTTGAGATCGGTACAGCTCAGAGCCAGAAAACCGGCGACCGAGCTGCTCGTGAGCCAGACCGCTTCCACCTCTTCCTCTTCATGCGCCCATCGAGGTGTGTCATTTCCCCCGTTCGCAGACGATGCCCACTGGGCGAGTCAATAGGAAGGTTGGTGGTGATATGGCTTGAGGCGCGCGACGTGTGTCAGCTGTGTCTTGCTAGAGCGCCGACCATTGCTTGTGACGCCGGAGATGACGTATGTGACGTCACTGAGACGGTCAATGACTACAAATGGTCCGGAGTAGTGGGCCAGAAACTTTTGGCATAAACCACGTTTGCGGACAGGTGTCCACAACCACACCAGGTCACCCTTTGTGTAGGCAACGGAGTGATGGTGGGCGTCGTACCGGGTCTTGGAGCGCTGTTGAGATGCAATGGTTCGAAGGCGTGCGACGCGACGGGCTTCTTCAGCGCGGCATAGTGACTCGGCAACCGATGTTTCCACATCTAACGTAAAAGGCAGAATGGTGTCGAGGCAACTGCGGGGGGAGCGGGCGTAGAGCAGGAAAAAGGGCGCGTACCCTGTTGTCTCGTGTTTCGCGGTGTTGTAGGCGTATGTGATATAGGGCAGTACTTCGTCCCAGTTTTTGTGCTTGGCATCAACATAAATTGACAACATGTTCGTTAGCGTCCTGTTGGTCCGCTCTACGAGGCCATTCGTCTGGGGGTGATACGGGGTTGCGTGGCGGAATTGGCTGGCAGACAGGCGTAGGATCTCTTCAACGACGTCAGCGACGAACTGACGTCCCCGGTCGCTAATGACGACTCGTGGAGGGCCATGACGGAGAATGATATGCCGAAGCATAAACTGCGACACGTGAAAGGCTGTTGCAGTAGGTATAGCCGCAGTTTCTGCGTAGCGCGTCAGGTGGTCGACGCACACGATGACCCATCGATTGGCACTGGCTGAACGCGGAAACGGACCTAGAAGGTCGACACCAACAATCTCGAAGGGAGAGCTAGGAGGTGGTACGGGATGGAGAAGTCCGGGTGATGTAGTCGTGGGACGCTTGTGACGTTGACATTGTTCGCAACCCGCTACGTATTTTTCTGTGTCGCGTCGCATCTTGGGCCAGTAAAACCTTTGCTGGATGCGATGAAACGTTCTGGCGAAGCCCATGTGCCCACTGGTTGCGTTGTCATGGCAGAACCGAAAAATTTGGGGACGTAGAGTGCGTGGAACTACCAGAAGCAGACGGGCGCCTTGGCCAGAATAATTCTTCTTGTAAAGGACGGCGTCATGGACTACAAAAGAGCTTGAACTGGCCGGGTCATTCGCGGAGGCAAACAGGTGATCTAAGCAATGATCCTCGTGCTGTGCTGTCCGGAAAGCCGCGATGTCAGGAAAATGAGAGTCAATAGCTGTGATAAAATCGTCAAAATTATCAGCTTCACACTCGGTCGTTGGTAGAGGAAGCCGTGACAGGCAGTCAGCGTCTGCGTGGCGATTACCGCTCTTGTAGCGGACCGTGAAGTCAAATTCTTGTAACCGTATGGCCCATCGCGCAAGTCGACCAGATGGATCACGTAGGCTCACCAACCAGCAAAGAGAGTGATGATCTGTGATAACTGAGAAACGACGACCGTAGATGTAGGGGCGAAACTTGTGTACGGCGAAAACGACGGCGAGGCACTCCAATTCGGTAACCGTATAATTACGCTCTGCCTTGCTCAGGGACCGGCTTGCATAGGCGACGACGTGTTCAGCATTGTTGTGTCGTTGAATAAGCACCGCGCCGAGACCAACTCCACTGGCATCGGTGTGGATTTCCGTGGAAGCAGAGGGATCGAAGTGGCATAGTATTGGCCCGGAAGTGAGAGCGAACTTTAGTTGCTTAAACGCTGACTCACAATTTGGTGTCCAGTGGAAAGGGACGTCCTTGCGCAGCAAGTCAGTCAGTGGCTGGGCCTTTTCAGCAAAATTAGGTACAAAGCGGCGAAAATAAGAGCATAGGCCCAGAAAGCTTCGTAGCTCGCGGATAGACTGTGGCTGCTTAAACTTGCTGACGGCGTCCACTTTCTGCGGGTCCGGTCTAACACCAGCTTTGTCCACAAGGTGTCCTAAAACCAGTGTTTGCCGTTCACCGAAACGACATTTTTTTGAGTTCAGTGTCAAGGCGGCTTTCTCCAAACATGTTAGAACAACGTCAAGGCGATGATTATGTTCTTCAAAAGTTCGTCCAAAAATAACCACATCGTCCAGGTAACATAAACAAATTTCCCATTTAAGGCCTCTCAAGACGGTATCCATATAGCGTTCAAATGTTGCCGGAGCATTACACAAGCCGAACGGCATAACATTAAATTCAAATAGACCGTCTGGCGTTACAAAAGCCGTCTTCTCTTTATCAACTGGATCCATGGGAATCTGCCAATACCCGGATCGCAAGTCTACCGAAGAAAAGTAGGAAGCTGAATGAAGGCAGTCAATTACGTCATCAATGCGGGGGAGGGGGTACACGTCCTTCTTGGTTATAGAATTGAGACGCCGATAATCAACACAGAACCTCCAGGACCCGTCTTTTTTCTTTACCAAAATAACAGGCGCAGCCCACGGACTTGACGATTCTTGAATTACACCAGTGGCTAGCATCTCGCCAACTTGTTCAGCAATAACTTTGCGTTCGGACACGGACACGCGATAGGGCTTTTGTCGGAGAGGATGAGCAGAGCCAGTATCGATCTTGTGACGAGCGCGCGTGGTCGGTATCTGAGCCCTAGGCACCTTCCGTGCAAAATCAAATACTTTAGCATGTCTCGCCAGCAGTGCAACCAGGTCTTTGCGCTTCTGTGAGGAAATGGACTTGCTAACCATTTTTGAAAATTCAGCTTCCATACCAGAAGTTTCCGGACCCGCCCTTTCAAGATCGCTTAAAGCTCCAATGCAGGTGCTGCTCTGCTTTTCGAACAGGGCAAGGCGCATACCAGCCGGTAGTACAACCGACTCGGGTGAGCTGTTTATCACCCATAATTGAGCCGTCTCGTCTGCGAGAGATACAATGCATCGTGGTACAAAGATGTTTTTCTTGAGACAAGCTACAGGCAACGGCTCAATCACTATGTCACGTGAATTCAAACTCGAGTTGGTTTCCGAAGTGGTCACTTGTACGCTGGCCGTGGACCACGCTGGCAGAAGTACATCTTTAGCTACAGTGAGGTTACCTTTCTCACAATCAGGCTGCTGGGCGAGAGTAGACAACAGAACCTCACCTGCTCCACAATCCACGGTCGCACGACACTCTCGCAAAAAGTCTATGCCAAGTATAACGTCATGCGTTGATTGAGCCAGTACTGTGAATTCCGCCTTGAACGTTTTACCGGCAACACTAACAGACGCAGTGCAGACGCCGACAGGACGCAAGAATGCGCCGCTCACTGCCCGAAATGTGGCAGGTTTGTCCCAGTGAAACATAACCTTACGGCCTAGTCGTTGCTTAAAAACTAAACTCATCACGGAAACACTTGCGCCAGTGTCTATCAATGCCATCGTGGGAACGTCGTCAACAAGTACCTGAACCTTATTCTGAAGCATAGAAACTGGTGGAGGCATTCTTTGATGAAAATCGGTACGTCCAGCGACCTCACCTCCGTCGGCCGCGCTGGCTAGTTTCCCGGTGGCGGAGACGACATTCGTGACCGGCGCCGTGGAGATGGTGACCGAGGTGGACGGGTGGTGGGCGGCGTTAAGCTGCGCACAGATCCGGGCGAATCACTCCGGTTGATCGGCTGGTAGGCGTGCCGCTCGTCAGTTGGGTTGGGGGGCCAGTAGGTGTAGTCAGGCCGTTGGCTTCGTTGTGCAAACGTCGCGGATCTCTGAGGGAATGTCGAACGTGGATTACGTCGCATTGGGCAAAATCGGGCGATATGTCCACGAACACCGCACTGGTAGCAGACGGGCCGTTCACGGGGCATAGGGAACGTCGCTGGATGTTGAGGGTACGCGGCGCTCTGTTCCCACTGAGACGCAAAAGGAGGTGGATGGCTGTTGTAGCCGTAACGACTGTGGGGAGCATAAGGCGGCTCTACATAAGAAGACGCCGGTGGTGGAGCCCTTAGCTGAGGGCCGCGGTTGGAATAGCTGCGCTCCTCGAAACTCGTAGCATTGATACTTGTGGACGGTGTATCGCACGGTGGTTCTCGGGCGTTCAAGGGCGCGTAAAGGTGACGACGAAGTTCCTCACGTACAATGAGGCGAATCGTTGACGAAAGGTCGGTAGGCACGGAGTCTTGGCACACATCGACAGTGGCGACGGTCGTAACAATATTGAAAAAGAGTAGCCTGCTTTTTGTTGGCCATGGCGTGTTTGACGACTGCGTCTTCAATATAGTCCAGGCGATCCATAAGTGATAGGCCAGTGCCTTCAATCGCGCCGCAGTGGCAGCGCACAAGGGCCAAGGCAGCTATGACCTCAGCTGATGTTGGGAGCAGGGCACCATCAGCGCTTGCGGGATCCACCTCGGCAGAGTCTTCATTTGGCTCCTCAACAGTAGCTTCGGCGACAATCTCCACATCCGTGAGCTCCGCCGTTCAGAGTTGGGCCTGTCACGCACCACAGCGCGCGACAGGCCTAACTCCGAAGAGTGCGCGACAGGCCTAACTCCGAACGCACGAATACTGAGAGCTCAACGACCGATGCCTGCCGATGCTACAGGGGAGGAGCTTGCAACAAGTGCGCAGTGTGCCGTTGACACCATATAGACTGCAACGACTGCAAGTTGCAAGGCTGCGGCGTGAGTCCAGGTGTAAAGCGCGCACATGGCGCGCCCATGCCGGCTCGCCTGACTGCTTTTCTTTTCCCGGCGGCAGCGCGGGCCGCATCCGAGACAGTCGTCTGCGTCCTTTCTCTCCTATACTTTCCTCCTCAATCTTTACCTCCCACTCCGCCTCCCCCCGTGCGAAGCCGTGTCGGTGCCTTCGTATTAGAAGAAAATAACAGCTCCACGCTTTTCTCTTCACTTTCCTCATTCAAGAACCTCTACCGCAAGGCTGCGGCGCGCGTACGTCGCTACGTTAAAGTGGCACTCTCTGCGCCATCGATGTGTGCAGCATTCATAAACGCCCGCCGCTCTACCGCTACTTTCGAGAGTTGCGGGAAAGCTCGCCGCCTGTCAATGGAGCGCGGGCGGTTTAAGGTGGCTGAGTTCGATATATCCATTATATGTCAAACTTTGTTCGAAATAAAAAATCAATAATGCATGCGATTTTCCGCGTGATATAGGAACCTTTCAATATAGGCAATAATTTGTTATATCCGTGTTCGATATATTGAGGTTTGACTGTACTAGCGCAATCGTGGAAACGTGCTTCTTTGCAGGCAACGAAGCACTTCACTCGCTAGCTTCACGGAATCGTGGACAAACATTTTACGCATTGGCAGTGGACCCCACAGTCAAGCTCGTCACCCCCCCCCCCCCCTTCATCCACTGCCAAAATTGCACGGAACAGCGGCCAGTACTTTTGCGCGTCCGCACTTGGAAATTCGATACCAAGTGCAGTGCGCACCGATTTTTTTGTCATCGTAGCCACACATTTCGCGCATCATCACTGAATGCCGCCGCCAAGTGCATCACGCACCGGCTGCACTGTCTACGCGGTCATGCACTTCACTGTCATAGAGTGCTGTCAATACGCTTTTGTGATGCGATTTAGGTGGGCTTGGGGCCGTACTTGGTATCGCCGCGAGCATCTATGAATGTTCTGAGACAATGAAAGCCTCGTAAATTAGCGTTTCTGCGATCCCTAAAAACTGAAGCTCTTCGGGCGACTGCCGTGCTCACACCACGTACTGGATCGAGACTCGAGCGCATCTGCAGTGCCAGTCCTTGCTTGGTGAATGAAAAAACACGACTCTCTGCAGCTCTTGACAAGATGTCAGGCAAGAAAACAACCAACTAGTCAACAGCTCTTCTGCAATTGAAAAAAAGATGAAACAGTGTTGCTAGTCTTCAATATAAATTTCATAGTTATTTATTTGTTCTTCAATGATAACAGCTCTCCTACATTATTTTGGTGGCCAGAATGCAGAATCAATTTGTAGCTGGTTGAATCTGGTATTAAAAAATGCTATGGAAGGTTTAAAATTAGTTTATGGTAATATTCAGTGATGTTGTGCAAACATCTCCAAAGATCCATTATTGCACAGAACTTCTTAATTCAAAAGCGTTCCTCGTTAGTTCACTCGTTTGCTTCGCACGGTCAGTGTCCCATTTGACAGTGAGCCTTAAAAAGGGCCAGTCAACAGGCTCTGACTTTTTTTTTACACCCCCCAAACAAGCTCGGTAATTCATAGAGTAGATTGCAGCAATCACGTTTTTTTTTTAATATTACAGAGCTGCGTGCCGCGCAGAGCCTCTATTTCAAAAAACAATTCCCCCGCTCCTTTCCTACGTCTGACTAATGCTCTTTGCACGTGTAGTGACAACAATTCGGCGAGGTGACGCAGCACGCAGCTTGTCGATTGGTCTAAAGCAGGTCTCAACAAACAGTAGTGAAGTCAATGACAGTTCCTGTTCCCACCCACTGCTACGACAGAGCTATTCAATCATCCATGCATCGAAATCAAGACACTTCACTGACCGAGTTTTTAGGAGTGAGCAGATTGTCGCGCTAAATGTTGATCAGCACACCCACTATTAAGCGCATTATTTGTGTTTTGTGTTGTTACTCTCACATGGCGCGACACTCTGCTCCCAAAAAATCGGACTCCAGAAAAAACGGGCCAACTTGAAGTTCAGATTTTGGAACACACTTTTGCTGCAAATCGAGTGACTGGGCTGCGCAAAAGCATCGGCAGCGGGCAAACGGTAAACAATCAGGCATCACAGCAAGCGGAGGTGCGTTGTGGCTGATCGAGTTCAACGATGACGTGAATCGCTAACGCCTTGTCCCATTGCCAACGTGGGCGGAGTCACGATGGGCCACGCCTTCCCCTCCCTTGAAGGAGAAGGGTGGCGAGGCCGCACAAAACTTTGAAAACAGCTTAACGCGGTGTTCTAGCTTCTGTAACTTCCTTAATATAGCACGTATTTGCAAAATGTTTGTAGTAGCATGCTCACGAAGTAAGTCTTTATATTTCTCTTTACAAAAATTTTTTGAGATTGGGATTGTTTACTGGCCCTTTAAGCTGCTCCAAATGCATTTTTGGTTGCTCCAGAAGTTGTTTTTGCCGCTCCAAAATGCATTTTTGACTGCCCCAAAATAATCTTTGCCTGCTCCAAAATGCCCTTTTTTGCTGCTCCCAAAATCTGCTCCAAAAATCTGCTCCAAAACAGCTCAAATCAATCACATCATTGCGATTTCTTTAAAAGGTCTCATCAGCAGTAAATGGCCAATAAACTTGTGGATTTTACTCCTCAGTTTTCTGTTCACTATGTGCAGTTAGAACTTAAGAACACTTCAAAAAGTTTTAAATGTGATAAAATCAGTGCCTAATCATAATGTGTGGTGTCACCCCACCCAGAGTCATATATCTGAGAACTTCTGATAATTCAAACTTCTTAATAATTCAAACAAAATTCTGAGGTCCCTTCGAGTTTAAATTAACAAGAGTCGACTGTACGTGAACATACACGGACTGTGCGTACTGCACCGCACTGAGCTTCTGACATGGCGGCTATGCACACGACCGCAGACAGATGGCAGCAGCTTTGCATGTCGTCTCTAAAAAACCGTGCATTTAAAGAAAGAAAACAGAAAGAGGGAAGAGGTCTCATGCTCCTGAGGTGTACGTGGCCTACCTTCTTCCTTGATGCCATTCCTCCCTGCTTAGTTTCCAGTGCTTTCATCAGGACGAGAGATGAGAGAAAGGAATCGCAGTGAGTGGCAAATCTTTGTAACTCAGCTTGTACCAGATCAATTCCGAAATTTTTTGCGGCAGTCCGTTCATGAGGCAACAAGCTTCTTTAGTGAATACATTCCATCGCTACCTGGAAAAGTGTTGCAGGGCCCCTTTAATAAGCTTTTCACACATAGCACATTTTGATGTTGGCACACAATCATCGAGATTTGGAGGCACTGGGATCAGATCGCCAGTAAAATCTCACTTCACTATGGGAAGCATGGCCACATCTTCGATGATGATGAACCCATGATGCAACAGCTCTGGGCAACAGGCACAGATCTCCAAAGCCGTACTTTTGCTAACTGTATGCCTAATTCAATTTCTAAAAGATGTTGTTGGTGTGATGTTTGAATAGGAAATACAGATCTTGAAAGCTATGCTTTGCTTGCAGAAACTGGAAACATGTCAGAGGGGTTGTCTGATAAATTTGGGGTGCCATCATTTTGTGGGAAAGAAATGCAAAATCCTGACTACGCAATTCTCTGGCACAGTCGTAGTGCAAGTGTGACCAATATGTCATGAAGTATGGTATGATAATTACCTTGTGCTGTGTTTTTGCAGTCCAATGAAGGTCTAAAGCCAGCAGTTGAAGCCTTGCAAGACAAAGTGAAAGATTTGACTCCACCAGCACCTGAACCAGAATCAACTGATTCTCCTCTTCTAAGTGTACCTGTGCCAACCCCTATTTGACAAAGGCTACACCAGAAATTCAATGCATTCTTTGGTGAGTAAGCAGAATTTGTCACATTACTGTCTACCTCACGTAACAGACACAAGCAGTTATAAGGACTGTCTACCACTCTGAAAAATATTATGAATTGTGGGGCAAATAAGAAGATTGTTCATCGCATCGGCAGCAATGATCATGCTTTTGTCCCATGAAAAAGGCATTATAATTTTATTTCGATGTTGAAAGATTGTTAAAGAATGACCGCTGGGCGTCACCCAATAGCGATGAGGTTCAATCTACTGGCAGGACAACAAATCCTTGCAAGTGAACTCATATTGCTTAAAAATAAGCATGTATAACTTAAAATTGTATTATACGTACCTGAAAAAGCTTTAGGTTGCACCAACGAGTAATTTTTGCTTTTTTTTTTTTTTTTTTTTTTTTTTTTCCCACGGGTTCAAAGAAGCGCTTGGTGGGACTGCCGGCAGCGCTTTTGCCTGCTTGAATGCTTGGCAACGGCAGAGAAAAACAGGCTCTGCGTCCGATGCCGCTCATAACACAAAGAAGTGCTTTGGGCATAAAGTGCACATGAGTATTCACCAAAGTTCTGCATTGAAGCAAGTTTTGCCGACACGTCTTGCTTCACCAAGGCGTCAATACTGGCTCTTATATTGCATATTCAATGCAGGACACCTAAACATAACCGAAATCCGTTTTGTAAAAGATGTCTCATGTTTGTTTTAGTAGGACTTCTCACATGAGTGGGATCACTGCAGTTCGCAGGGGTGGAAGTGCTGCATCAATTGCGCCATTCAGCGCCAATCTGATATGCTGCGCATGAAGGGCAATTTTCACGATAATTGTAGATTGGAAGTATAAGCCGCCAAATCTAACCAATTACAAGAACCTCGATACGAATCTTAAGGTCACAAATACTCATAATAGCCAAAATTCGTATCATCGAAACAGGTGCAAAACTAGCTAAATTAACACTGAGTCAGAGGCAAACTGATTTAGGCACTTGAAAAAAATTAATTTTTTGGAGAAAAAAAATCTTTGATGTCTGTCTATTTCTTTTTTTTTTCGTCAAGTCACTCATCAGACTTTTCTGGAATTCGCAAAAATGCATGCGTGTCTCGTCACTGATTTCTTCAGCGGCTATAGTTAGCCTCAGGACGTCGAGCGCGTGCAGAGTTTCAGCCGCTGGTGGTTGTCCTTCGTCGTCGCCCTCGTCTATTTTCTTGCTATCGTCGCTGGAATCTACAATCTCACATGTGGCCTCGTTGAGAATATCTTCCACCGTGCATGCACCACATATGGCAAGGTTGTCATCCGCCGTGCAAAAGTCGTCAGCTGAACACCCAGCATCAAGGCATTCTCAACCCTCAATAGGCTTTTCCGACACTGAAGGGACCTCTAGTACCTCTTCAGGAATCCTGAAGAAGCCGCATTTACCACAGCAGTTCGCAATGATAGTCGGCATTACTCGATCCCAAGCCATCGCGATAAAATGGATGGCGTCCAGGGGGCTTATGCACAGGCCACCTCCGTCTTTTCTGTCAATTTCGGCAAAAAGGCAGCGCACTAGAAGGCTCTTGAAATGTGGCTTGACGTGTTTTATAATCCTAGCATCAAGTGGTTGCAAGTGCGTCGTCGTGTTCGCGGACAAAAAAACCACCTTGACCTTTTTAAGAGTCATTTGCTTTGGGTGGGCGGCGCACTGGTCAACAATAGGAACAATCTTTCTATTCTTGCAGGCCACAGGAGCGACAAAACTTCTTCGAACAGGGCCGCCGTCATCACGCTTTTTTCTTTGCCCAATAGACGCATGCCAGATCGCTCGCACCCTTGAAACACCGAGGCTTTGGAAATTTGCCAACTGTGGTCAGCTTAAGTTTCTCCGACCAGTCGGCGTTACAGCACAAAAGAACCGTTATTCGTTCTTTGCTTCTCTTGCCTCCCTGGCACGCTTCACTTATTAAGGGGGCAGACTGGTCTTAGACATTTTTGTTTATTTGTTCAGTGATCTTGATCAAACTGCACAGGGTTATGCAGTTTTTTTCTGCTGATTTCAAATATTTAATTATATTTCCTATAACTCACCTTGTTCCTGAGATAACTGAAGTTCACCCACTATTGTTTAAGGCCGCCATATAAAAAAAGTGCTTAATTAAAAGTGATATTTATGATATGCCAACATAGACTAATGACTATAGAGTGAAAGTATCAAAGAGTTTTTGTTTTTAAGCCCTTATTGGTTATGTTACAGCAAAATGAACTATTCATTTTCAAAAGCAGTTAGAATTTTGTTACAATTTTGATGAGAAATTAATTAAAAAGGTTTGTGCTCTAAATTCTGCTCCCATACTTGCATTCTACACACATACAGGTTTCCACTGCAAAAAGAATTATTGTTGTACTTGCCCTTGCTGCAGAGACATTGAGGCCTCAAAATTGAATAGTCGTAAATTCACTTTTTTGAGAAAAATGAACAAAACTGAAAACACACAGTTTCTTCGAAAAGCAACAATCATGGTGCGCATGTTTTGCAATCCTCATAAAAGCGCTCATAAATTGGTAGTAGAGCTTTAGACACAGGTGCTGGCAAATTATAAAAAAGCCTCAAAGTCTGTTCCCCATTTTTTTGCAGCTTCTGCATGTTAAACAGCACCAAGAATCTGGACAGCTGGAATGACATTACCAAAAAATACTACTTCCTGGTGTGGGAAAATTTGCAGAGTGATAGAAAAATACTTGCAGAAACCTAATATGTCAATTTTAAAAATGTATTTTTTGGTCACTTTTTGGTCCCAAAGACCAGTCTGCCCCCTTAAGCAAAGGCTCTTCTCGGGCTGAAGGTTAAAAAACAGGCCCGCCTCACCTGCGTTCAAAACATCACGAGGCTCATACCCCGAGATCAGCGACCCCAGCTTCGTGAGCCAGTCGCTAACAACGGTCTCGTCAGCCTTCTTAGCTTCCCCACTGACGCTTTTGTAAACGAGACCGTGTCTTGTCTTGAAACAGTGCAGCCACACACCTGAGGCCTGAAATCTGTCGATGTGCAGAGCAAGTGCGATCTCGTGGGCTTTCTCACGCAATACTTTGCTATCAATGTTCACACTGGCGGCAGTAAACTCCTTGAATTAGGTCAAAAGAGCTTCTGCAAGCTTCACGTGTAGGGCGGTCTTTGCTTCGTTGACGCTGAACGAAACCACATTTTTCTTTATTGTGTCCCACTGTCCAACAGTGCTCAATGTCGACGTAGCAAGGCCTAGCTCCTTAGTCAACTCCGTGCGTTTTCTTTTGGGATCCTGATCGACATTTCGAAGAATATCTAGTTTTTATCAAAGGAGAGAGTCTTGCGCTTGCAAGACAAAGCTTGCTGCGACTCCACAAAAAGGCACGACGATCACAACAAAGAATATACGTGTGCTCGACTAGGCAAGACAGTGTCGCCAGCCTCTGTACTACAGTAGCCACTGTCTTCGCACCAGGGAACACCTACCACCAAGCAAAACAGAGATTGGATTAGATTGGATTTGTGTCTCTGCGGTGGCCATCTGTAGCCTTCAAGTGAAAGCTCTGGCCCACTCCGGCGTCTGAGATTGCGCAGATCTTGGAGTCTGTTGCCTGCTGCTCGGAGGCGACTCTGGCAACGCCAGTGGGGTAGGGTTTATTCGTATCAAACGACTCGGGTAAAAATTCAGTTCGTAACAACCATGGTCTATTACATTGTAAATTAATGGGCCTCTTCCGAAACCACAGAAACATTCGTATCAGCTCGAATTTATTATCTGCCAAGATCGTATCATCTAAATTCTACTGTACTATAGATAAACCTGGATCTAACAAAATTGATAAACTCCCAGAAAAATCCGTTATAAAGACGATTTCGTTATACAGTCGAGCCTGCTTATAACGAACCTGAGCGTGACGCGGCATCCGTTCGCTGTATCCCGAAGTTCGTAGTAAATGAAACACAGCTTTTTAAAAACAGTTGCGAGTGAAAACACATACTTTTTTTGCCCCAAAATGTCTATGATGTACGTGTTTCGAAGAGCAGAAAAGATAAGGGCGGCCTCGAGTTCATTTAAGGGGGGACGTGGGTGCTAAAATTTTTTTTTAATTTTTTGCTCGATCTTGACCAAACTTCACTACCTAAGCTAGTTTTTCATGCTGATTTCAAATCTCTAATTTGTTTCTTAATATTTCGAGTAGTTTAGAAAATATGAAGGTCTGAATCTAAATAATTGCATACTTTTTACGGGACTTCTTGAAAATTTATTCTTGTTAAATCCAAAAAGTGAATGCATTATCCCAATGCTGGAGACTTGCTGTAGGGGGTGATGCTATTTTTATCCATTTGAAGGCTTTTTATAAGCAAGAAAACGGACGAACACTTATGGTCACTATATTACAATAAATTTCTCTCACTAAAATCTTCAATGGTGATTTTCGAAGTGATGCTAGAGAAATAGAAATAGCATCACCCCCTAGATCATGTCAAGGCGAATAAAATGATACCAACTTTGCCGCATTCACTCAAGTTTAACATAGGAAGAACCCCCCGTAAGGCCGAGTGCAATGTGCAAAAACATCGAACTGAGAAAAACGCGTTTGAAGTTTTTAGCAACTTTAACTTTTGCTAAAGTGAAGCTACAGCGATATTAATGACATCATTCTGTAGCTCTATATTATAGGATGAATGGCCATGCTAAATTTCACTGTACCCACCCAGAATACTGCTTACAGCTTGTTCTAGAACTATAAAATAGTCTTTGACTCAGCATGAGAATTATTATTTCTTTACTTTGTGGTCGTTCCAGTGCCTTGCAAGTGAAAGGAACACAAAAAAATCATGTAATAATGTTGTCCTTGGATAGGCAATAGATTTACACAACGTTTAGGTCTAAAACCAAGAATATTTATCTTTGCGAAAATTCTCATTGAAAGTCTTTCCTTTATTGAACTGCTGTCGAGATGCTCTCTTCGCGATTTTTGCAGCGTGCCCTTGTCGTTCTCAAGGCTGCGACGCACCAAGCTATTGCCAGCGCTGTAGCCCAGCTTCTTGGCAATTTCCACGTTGCTCTTGGTTGTGCCTTGGTTGAAGCGGCTGATGGCTTCGGCAACTGCCCTTTCAATGCTCCGCAAGGATGCATGCCGAGTTTTGGGGGCCTGCTGCCAAATCATACCATGCAGGCTCTCACTTGGGTTCTGGGTGATCCCCTCGCTGCACCTTTCCAAGAGGGCATTGTAGCTCAGCCGCCTAAACACAGGCTTGAATGCCTCAGTTACGAAATCAGGCAGGCTGTCCTTGTGTGGTGGCGGCTTCTCATTTTTCGCAAAAGCTCTTTGAAATTTGCACCAGGATTCAGGGCCTTCAGGGCAAAGGTCATGCTTTGGTGCCTCGTCAGTTGAAAACATGTGGTTCAAAGTTGCTAGAACAGCCTTCTGCATACCTGGAACATTGTTCCTGTGGCTTCTCAATTCGTAGCCATAGTATGAGGTGATCTTCTTTATCTTTTGTTGCATAAGTCTGCCCTTTCCACCAAGTGAGCCACCTTGAGCTTTTTTTTTTCTCTACAAGGGTACGTAAGGCAGCTCCCATATGCTTGTGTACATGATTTATGCAGTCCTTTTTGGCCACCTTTATGAAGCCGTACACCTCTTTTTCTGTGAGTGCATGGAATGTCCTGCTGTCGCCGTCCGACAGCATTGTCGTATAACGAAGCTTGTGCTTTTCAAAAGACCGCTCAAACAAGCGTAGTGCTGCCTCTACTTCCATCTGGCCAGCATTACAATCAACATTCTTCTGGCACAGAGGGGCATGCTGAATGAGCCAGGCAGAATGTTCTGCTTCTCCTTCCTTGGGTCTTGTGGTGCAAGCCAGGCAAAAGTTCGATTGCACGATATGGTCTATCACGAGGCCACTATACATCTCAACAATGCAGCCAACACATATATGCGAGCTATGTCCACGCGTAAGCCAGGTGCCGTCATAAATGACGTCAACGTTTCCGGGCACGTTGCCGAACTCCGCATAGAGCTCCTTGATGCGAGCAACGCTCGCGGCTTCGCATTCGGCAGCAGTCGCACAGCAGGCTTCTTTTATTATATTCATGTGGCTTTGGTAACTCTTGTGGTGGAGCCCTCGATTCAAAATATTCATCCTGGCGAAGAAGTCCGACAGAGCCGTTGCCCCCTTGCCGATACTGTTGATGGCCTTCGTGGCACGCATATTAACTTCAAACGGCCTTATTTTGGCGTCGGTCTCGTCGGCTATCTGTGGGAACGAAAAACGCTCTTCGCGAAAGTCACAACTGCCGCACGTGACTATGAGCTTCGAACACAGCCCGTACTCTTTCTTGGCCTTTGAAATAGTGACGCTTCTTTTACCGCATTCTGGGCACGCGACAAGTGCAAATAAGAAGCATATCGCCGGCAGATCAACAATAACAAATTCTGTCCCGTTTTCTTTGCCACCATCCTCCAGATCAATATCTAGCAACTCGAACTTACGTTCCGTCGCGCACTGCGATGCGAGTGATGCCTTCAAGCCCGCTGCATTTCTTGCGTACTCAGCAAACTCGCCCGCCGAATAAAACGTCGTGTCAATGCGGTCTAGGATGCTGCTGGAATTCAAGATGACGATCCGACGACGACACAATCCGATGAGGTGCTGCTGCAAGGCACAGGAGAGTGCACCGCTTCGGACACAAGCGGCCGCGGCTGCGCGCCATCGTCGGAATGCGCCGCTTCGGCGGCATCAGGCGAAATCGGCTGCACGTTGTCGGCTGCTTTCTTATGGCGGGCGTTCCATGGGCGCTTCCGTTTCTTGCCGTACGCTTGGTGCGTCCTCTTCTTTAGACGAGCATCTCCAATCATGCCGGCAAAAGACGGAAAGTCGGTGCGTCGATCGCGTAGCACAAGCAGGCACGTGTGGGAAGCAGACGAACAACGTGCGCGAACGGGAACCGGCGGCCGACGAACAATATACAAAAAAAAAGCGCAGGCAACTTTGGCTGCATCAGCCAATGGGAAGCGAGGAACAGGGGGCTCGCCTGGTGAGCGCGTGATCCGGCCAATCAGCGGCCCGGAAGGGGGTTCCGGAAAAGGGGAGAGGGCAGCCGTTGTGTTTAAGCGACGCCATTCTGAAGGGTGGCAAAATGCGCACAAAGGAATCAGCTTCAACTTCATAATCATTGGACTTCATAATCAATTTTAATTCATTTACTCATCGAATTCAGCATTCACAATTTGAGGACACGTGCTTATAGGTATAAAAATTTCAAATATCGCATTTTTTCAAAATCGACTTTTTGGCCATTTTTTACCATTCTAAGACCCACGTCCCCCCTTAAAACGGCAGGCTGCTCGTTCGCCGAGATCCGTGGCATAAGCTGCACGAGGCGCTGACTCTAAAGCTTCGTCGTTCTCGCAATCCGATTCCTCCAAACCGCTCTCGCCACGTACTGCATTCACAATGCCCCAAGCCGTGCACGGTTCAGCAGTGTCGGCAGCATAATCGGCCATAATTAAATCATCGCAAACATATGTCCCACCCGCTCTCCCAGGTCGGAGTCAACGACGCGCTGCCACAAATCGCTGCCGCAGTGGCCCTGTTCGGAAGCTTCAGGTTCGGCATCGGGCCCGACGATCGACGAAGTCGGCCTTGCGAAAATAGTTTCGTGCACATGTAGCCGTCACCGCCACCCACAAAATATTCATCTCCACAGGTGAATACTGGGACACCCGAAGCGGCAAGTTGGCTGCCAGGTGGTCAACAGCTATGAGCAAGCGCTCCGCAATGCGGCACCTAACACGCGGATTACGCTCAAGCCAAATGGTCACACTTTCAACATTTTGTTAAGCGGCACGAAAAAGCGCGCTAGTCCTCCCGTCGGCCATCCTGACCACACAGGCACACCAAGATGCGCACTCGCGTGGAACAGCTCTGGGCGTGTTTCAAGTCGAAAAACGAAACTAATTCGAGCCAGCGTGGCGGGTGTCGCGGAGCAGTGGAGACAGGCGAAGGAATTGTGATGAAGAGAGGAGAGCAGACTTGCGAGAGAAGGGCAAGGAGTTGCGATAAAGCACGGAGGAATGAAAGATTCTTTCCTCTGTGCGATAAGGAGAGGGGAGGATGTGGCGGGCGGGCGACCTTGAAAACCAAAACACACGGGAAGGAGGCAGGTTGGGTAGCTTGCTTGAAAGGTCCGCGAAACTCTCATGTAGAAAAACCTTGGAAAGAGTGCCAGCGCGCACAGAAGTCGAAGCATGGCCGCCTCGCTTGGTGTGCTCGGCGGCGTTCGAAGAATCGGTGGGTTCACGTGGCCTAAGGAACTTAAATATTTCGCGATTCGTTCCGAGCAAATTAACAGCCGTTTTCGCGCTTCCGCACGCGCGCGGAAGGCATGCTGAGCAGAGTGCAAAGTGAGCGAGAACAAGTCCTAAACACGAAACGAATCGCAAATTATCAGAGTCGGTTGGGTAGCGTACCGCGTGCAGTAGACACAGACTATCGGATACAGTCGGTGGCCGACAATGTTGGCAAATAGTCTGGTCACTCCAGGCCGGTGACGCCAACGACAGTACCAGCGATCAAAAACAGGGTACGTGGCCGACCGGTCTTCGAAAGATCAGTGGCATTGTGAAAACACTGGCCTCGTCTAGCGATGCGGGGTGCTCAGAGTAGCGGGGGGACAAAGGACGGAGGGGTGCGTAACAAAAAGCGGTTGGGGAGAGCAGCAACTAGAGGGGCGCAGAGGCAGAATCGGCAATTAACGTTTAACAATAAGAATGTATGGGCACCTCGCCGATGCCTGATCGGTAGCCGAAATTGGTTTCTCGGAAAGTCGGCAGACCGCTGACTCCGTTCGCTGTAACCGATCAGCGGCACTCGGAGACATTCGTTGTAAGTGCGATTTCGTGCCATTGAATCAATGTATATTTTGACGGTCACGCGGATATTGTTAGTTTTAAGCGAAAGTTCATTTTATGTGGGGCCGTTATATGTGGGTTCGACTGTATGTAGGTTCGGTACAAAAATTCAGAAAACAAACACGCATATTGAACAAAAAAGGGACTGAAGGCAGAGGTATCCTAAAACACTTATTTTACGGAAAAAAAAAACTGCATTATTATTGTGATAGCAATTATATGGACACTCTCGGCAGGTTTTCGCCATCGCCGCCATCTTCCGTAACAAGTCCGAATTGATAACTGACCCCCGCCTATCGCAACTTTCACTAGCGGGTAAAAGCACGTGAGCGCTGCTGTAGGAAAGAATAAATGAGTCTGCCCATCCCTATCGCCTGGAAAGTGCATAAGGTAACATCTCCCGCGTTCTAGAACTGCCGTCGAATGGTCAAATAGAAAGTGAACCTCCCATCTTGAACGAGCATAAAACAACGCTGAGAGGGGGGTGGGGATCACTGAGTAGCAATAATGAACTTGCATATTTTAAGGACGGTCGCGATCGCTGGCACACTTGCTATCTCGAGGAGTATCAGTTTCAATGCGAAGAAACTGTGTGGACAGAGCACTTCTTCTGGAGTGGCCGTATTTGCTTACACTAGCGTTTTGTAGGAGCTCCGCGATATGGGACTCAAAAGAGTTTGTTGCCAGCCTTACTTCTTGTAACATTCCATTTTTTTATCACGTTCATTTGCATTCCACTTAACGTGCCGTCGTGTCGCCAGAACTAATGGGCTAATCGCGAAAGCTACCAGCCTGCATAACTCGCGGCACGGCGCTAGACGGAAACGCGTGACGAGTCAACCTCCAAAGATCCGTCATCACCGTGGTTTCGAAAAGTTTCCATCAGCGCCTAATCTGACATCCCCTTGGTGGTAACGACACGGTTGGCCGAAATTAATATAAGAAAAGTCACGGTTTTGCCGCAAGGGCGAAGCAATGAATGCGAACGCAACTACTGGGCATGTAATGCTGAAATCGGCAAGCAGATCGAAGCGTGCAGCGTGCTGCTCAGGCACAAATGACGGACGAAAACAACACAGGACAAGAGCGAACAACGTTCACCGCTCGACACTTAACGCACCACATATTTGATGTTAACCAAAAGCGTGGCACTGCCAGCGCGCAAAAGTTTTCTTTTTATTTTGGTTTGGAGTGCGGGGGGGGGGGGGGGGGGTGGCACACCCACGCATGCGCCCGTGAAAACGGCAGCAACGCCGGCTTGTGTGGTGCAAGCCCGCCTCGCGTTCCCCCACGCGCAAAAACTTGTACTCACTCCCACTTGGTGCACGGTGCGTGCCGCCGCATCATTCATGCTTCGGCGACGGAAGATGCATGCTCTTCCCAAAATCCGGAGCAAAATTCCTAGATTGTCGGTGGGGAAAATTCGTTATATCAAGGTTGTCCCACTGTTACTTTGTTACATAGAGGTTGCAAATACATATGCTTCTATGGAGCAACGGCGGGGAATAGAAAAACTTTGTTATATTGAGGAATTCGTTATATGGAGGTTCGTTATAAGTAGGTTTAAATGTATTATCGTCTACCGAGCAACACACTAAGCTTTTGCTACACCAAGGAAGTAGACTTATTCAGTGGAGTTCGATCAGATTCTAATTCATGGTTTTGCAAGTGCTTGTCTCATTGCTATTATCGCCCTGGTTTCCCCGCGAAAGGGGTGGCACAAATACAGTTGAACCCCGATATCACAAACATGGATATAACGAATTATTGGCTATGTCAAACTACCGACAGAAAGTATCAAAATTGCATGTATTTTGGCATTTTTATAGCGAATGAACTCGAGCATGCAATGAATACCGTATTTTTCTGTGTATAAGTCGCGTTTTTTTTCTGAATTTTTCGTCGGTGCGACTTATATGCAGTCAAAATCGAGTTTGATGCCGCGGCTTCGGCCGTTTCGGCGCTTCGGCAGCCTGGATATCGCCGTGCGCCCCCTTTTGCCATGCACAGAAACCGCATTTTACAAGATAATAAAAACAGTGGTTAATTAACTCTCTAGAAATGAAACAGCTGATGTACCTTAGCACTGAAAATAAATACTCAAAGAGGGGTGAAAATGTGCAGGGATTTTAAAATTTTTAAATTTTGAAAGGCGAGTTTGGATTTCCGAGCCGCTTCCTTTGCCGTCACTTCCGTCTGCACTCGTGGCTGCTGCTTTGGTGCGCGCGTCGCATGTGTTGTGCCAGTCCTAGCGTGTGGCGTAGGCTCAGCGGCCTCGCTAATCTGACAACGGCACCATGGCTCCACATGGAAGGCAAAGTCGGCGAAGTTTCGATGCCAAGTTCAAGCTGTGCGCAGTTGAATTTGCCGACGAACATAGAAATCGTGCTGTAGGGAGGGAATTCGATGTCGCCGAAAAAATGATCCGGGACTGGCGCAAAGCCCACAACGCCCTCCGCACAATGAAGTCTACAAAGAAGGCTAACCGCGCCAAGAAGGCACGCTGGCCGGACCTTGAGTGTAGCCTGCGAACGTGGGTGCTGCAATAGAGAGCCGAAGGAAGAGGCCTATCAACAGTGCAGCTGTGCCTGAAGGTGAAGGCTCTGGCAGCGAAGACAAACGCTGTGGGGTTCAATGGTAGTCCGTCGTGGTGCTTCCGCTTTATGCGGCGGAATCAGCTTGTGATGAAAGCCCGCACTACAGTGTGTCAGAAGCTTCCTGACGACTTCCAGGCGCAGCTGGAATGCTTCAGTTCATTGGTGCGGGAGGAAGTAGCGAAGAACAACATCAGCACGAGCCACATCGTCAACATGGATGAAGTTCCGTTGACCTTCGACATCCCGCTTGGGAGAAGCGTCGCCGAGAAAGGCCAAAAGACTGTCACAGTGAGGACAACAGGCCACGAGAAGTCACACTTCACCGTTGTGCTCGCCTGCTGCGCAGACAGCAGCAAGCTGCCTCCCATGCTTATATTTAAGAGAAAAACCTTGCCGAAAGGTATTTTTCCTTCTACAGTGGTGGTTCAGGCGAACACAAAGGGTTGGATGGACAAAGAAATGATGGGTGTGTGGCTTGACCGCTGTTTTTCACGTCGACCCGACGGATTCTTCCACGTGAAGCCAGGAATGCTGGTGATGGATAGTATGCGGGCACATATCACGGACGTTGTCAAAAAAAAAAAAAAAAAAGATCGGTTCGAAGAATTATATGCCTGTGTAAGGAAAGGACACAAAAGTGCTGTGTTTAGGTACGATTTGTGGCTAAAAGGACTTAAAAGCGCCGAGGAACGCCAAACCAGAACTGAAGAAGACGAGCGGAGGGCAGGTGGCACGAAGGCGATAACAAGAAATGAAAAAGAAGAGAAGAAGAGGGAACATGCGGAAAAGAGCTCGAGGGTTGAGGCCACGAAGGCAGACGAAGCGGTGCGCCGCTCCAGAGGACGAGTTCCTGGCAGCGTTCCTGAGCCGGACGTGGGACCGGTACGTGTCGGCCAGGTCGAGCTCCGGTGTCTGTTCGAGGTCGAGTCCATCGGCCTGTACAAGGTCCAAGGACGGGGCCTGCTGAACGGCTCCTGCTTGGGTGCAGTGGCCGGGAGCAGGTTCGTGGGCGAGGCCTACCGGGTGTGGTCCTCGTGAGCCGTGGCCTGATCCTGGACCTCAGGAGTTGCGACCCTGACTGCTGGGTTGGCCGCAATGTCCGACTCAACGGCGCTGCACACGGTAGCGCATCCGTGTGCCGTCAGCCGTTCCAGCCGTGCCACCTTTGCCCTCGCGCACGTCGACGACCGCATCATGTCGGGACGACGGGGACCCAAACTGTAAGACAGCGGTTTCTTCTTGCGAACCGAGAACTATACGCGCTGGACACTGAGTAAGCGTAGCCGCGAGCTCTCCGCATAATAGAGGTCTGACTCTCGTGCAGGTGGCGTGATGCTTGGCGTGTAGGGTTGGATATATAGTCTTATTTTCACCTGCCACTTCCTTCTCGAGTGTGCAATATAAAGCTTTTTTTTGTTCGCATCAATTGTTGATGTTAATCCTTTCTCGTCTGCTATTAACAAACATATTGACGAACGTCCTTAACCATCACAAATTCTGGCGTCCGCGACAGGACTAAGCTCTTGCGTTACATCTGAGAGCCTCACGTTGTTTGTTTGTGGCGGACGAGAATGGACGACAAGAGAAAGCTAGTTGAGCTAGGGAAGGAGATGGGGCTGAGTGGTGAGGCTTTGCTGGCATGGGTGAGCGCTGAGGAAAAAGAAATGAGGGACCAGAGAGCGAAAGATCGAGAGGAGGCACGTCTAGATGCACAGGTGGAGCATGAGCGTGAAATAGCTCGCATGGAGGCTGAAAGGCTCCTGCTCGAGGAGCGACGTCGTGTCGCAGAAGCGCAGCGTCCGAGCACGAGTTCTGCGGACGATAGTATGGGTGGTGGTCAGAGTTTCCGCAGCCCACACAAAATGATTTCGCTCTACAATGAGAGTAGGGACGAACTGGATGCGTACATCTAGAGATTTGAGAGGGTTGCCATGAGCCAAGGCTGGCCAACCGACAAGTGGGCCCTGTCACTGAGCTTGTGTCTAATGGGAGAAGCCTTGACCGTGGTAGGACGGATGTCTGCAGAAGACTCTACGGACTACGCAAAGCTCAAGCAGACGCTCCTCCAGCGGTTCCGTTATACAGAGGAGGGATACCAGAAAGCGCAGCATGAGAAATCATTGGAAGATGCGCCTGATAATCAGGATGAGAAACGTTGTCATGACATGTGTGATGGGACCCAAAGCAACGCAACTTGCGACAACGGGTCAAAACAGATGCCAACTGTGAAGGGCTATCTCGAAGGGAAGCTGGTTACCGTATTGCGGGATACCGATTGCAATACAGTAATGGTGAAACGATCACTAGTTCCTGACTGCAACTTGACTGGCAACACCCGTACCATTCGCTTATTGGACCGATCTGCAAAAGACTTACCAGAAGCAGAGGTGTACATAGATTCTCCATTTTTCAGAGGTCAGGTGCTTGCTGTTTGTATGGAGAATCCATTGTATGAAGTCGTGCTTGGCAACATTGCGGGTGTACTGTCAGCTTCCCAACCAGCCCCGAAGCAGCCAGCAGGACGTCCAAAACTAGCACAGATTCACCGTGATCCAGTATGCACTGAAGAAGAACCTGAAGATGCAACCTCATCAGAGAAGACGACAAGATGACATGTCGGCGGCTGCAGGAAAAGAAAGGAAAAAGCCCAGTGAACTGATTGTTCCTCGGATCCAACCCCTGGATATCAGCCGGGAAGCGCTAAAGAATTTACAGCACGCAGATCCCACGCTGGAAACCTGCTTCGCCGCATTGGGGAAGATCATATCTAAGAAGCCAGCAGTCACTGAGTTTGTGCTGGTACGCGAAATTCTTTTCCGGCGCCACCGCACGGCAGAAAGGCGGGACTTGGAGCAACTTGTAGTACCCAATGATCTTCGGAACACCGTAATGAAGATGGCTCATGACGGCCTTCTGTCTGGTCACCAAGGGCAAAGAAGGACAACAGACCGTGTCCTTACAGAGTTTTATTGGCCGGGTGTACATGCTGATGTGATACGGTTCGTGAAGTCGTGCGACACATGTCAGAGGACCGTGCCTAAACACCTCGTCGGACGAGTTCCATTGGGAAATATGCCTATCATAGACACACCTTTTCAGCGGGTCGCCATCGATATTATTGGCCCTCTGTCACCAACGTCATCCAAGGGCAACAAGTATGTCTTAACGATGATAGACTTCGCTACGCGTTACCCGTATGCGGTGGCACTACCGAGCATCGAGACAGAGCGCATAGCGGAAGCACTAGTAGAGATGTTCTCCCGCGTTGGAGTGCCCCGTGAGATAGTGAGCGACCGTGGAAAGCCGTTCACCTCGAGTCTCATGCAGGAACTCTGTCGGCTACTTTTATTTCGTCAGCTACCCACAACGCCTTTTCACCCCATGGCCAACGGACTTGTGGAGAGATTTAATGGCACTCTCAAACAAATGGTTCGCCACATGTGTCAAGAACGGCCGCAACATTGGGACAGATACTTGGCTCCCCTGCTCTTTGCATACCGTGAAGTTCCCCAAACGAGCCTTGGATTCGCGCCGTTCGATCTCCTCTACGGCAGATTTGTATGCGGGCCAATGTCGATCCTTAAGGAACTGTGGACAGGGGCCAACATCGATCCTGAAACGAAAACAACATACGAGTATGTTATAGATCTCCAGGAGTGACTGCAAGACACCTGCAAGGTGTCTTGCAAGGTGTCTTGCACACGAAGAACTCCTGAAGGCGAAAATGACACAGAAGAAATATTACGATAGGAAAGCAAGAGTTCGACAACTATCACCCGGAGACAAAGTATTGCTGTTGCTACCATCAGATAAGAATAAATTGATCTTGACATGGAAGGGACCCTTCACAGTGCTTGAAAAACGCAGTGACTATGACTACGAGATAGATCTCGGAACACGGAGAAGTCTTTTTCACATTAACCTTCTCAAGAAATACCACGAAAGGGAGCCCGAAAATGAAGCACAACAAGCTGCCGTTTCTGTACAGTCGGACACTGTGGACGAGCGAGAAATTCCCTTTGTTGCCCTGCACCAAAGGGAAACATATAAAAATGTGTTAGTAGCGACTAACTTGAACAGCCCGCAGACAGACCAAATTAATGAACTCCTGAGAGAGTTCCATGATGTATTTTCTGACGTGCCAGGGAAGACGGACCTCGTCGAGTGCAAGTTACGCCTTACCACTGAAACACCGGTAAAGGTACGCCCGTACCCTATACCATTTGCCATCCAAGAAACTGTAGAAAAAGAAGTACAGGACATGCTATCACAAGGTATCATTGAGCCCTCGGAGTCCCCGTATCAGGCTCCCATCGTCGTGGTCAAGAAGAAAGACGGGAACACCAGACTTTGCATTGATTTCAGACAGCTGAATCGAGTCGTCGTTACAGACAACGAACCGATACCGCGAGTGGACATGATGTTTGCCAAACTAGGTCAGAGCCGCTACTTTTCGAAGTTCAACTTCACCAAAGGGTACTGGCAGGTGCCGATGCACGAAGCATCGAAGGTCCTCACCGCTTTTCAGTCCTCTTCTGGCGTTTACCAATTCAGATTCATGCCTTTCGGCATCAAAACAGCGCCTGCTGTGTTCACCCGACTAATGAGACGAGTGGTAGATGGAATACCGAACATCTATCACTATTTTGACGATGTGCTCATAGCCACATAGCCCCACAAACTTGGGACGAGCACATAACAACTCTCACCAAGTTTCTGCAACGTGTCAGGACAGCTCATCTCACAATAAAGCCATCGAAAAGTGAGATGGCTTTTGCCGAAGTGAAATTCTTGGGACACATTCTCGGGAACAATCTTCTCCGACCCCAGATTGAGACATTGGAGAAGATTCAGGCCGCAAAGAGACCGAAGACGAAGAAAGAAGTTCGCTCCTTTCTAGGTTTAACTGGTTATTATCGGGATTTCGTCCCCAATTACTCCGCTGTAGTATCACCTCTAACGGAACTCACTAGGAAGCGAGGTCCAAATAAGGTCATCTGGGAAGAATGCCATGAACAAGCGTTTGTAACACTACAGCGTCTACTATCGTCTGGTCCGGTACTGCGATCACCGGACTTACAAGAGCCATTCATATTGCGCACGGATGCATCTTCATCCAGCATTGGAGCCGTTTTAATGCAGCGTCACGACGGCATGTTGCATCCAGTAGCCTACGCAAGCCGTAAACTGCTCGAACGGGAGTCACGGTACTCAACAATCGAAAGAGAGGCGCTGGCTCTTGTGTGGGCTATCCAAAAGTTTCATGTGTACCTCTTCGGAAACCGATTCGTGCTGCAAACTGACCACCAGCCTCTTGCTTACATAAATTCCGCAAAACAAATCAACAGCCGAGTACTCCGCTGGAGCCTATTGCTTACTGAGTATGACTTTGTGATTGAGTACATTAAGGGCTCCGACAACATAGGTGCCGACTACCTCAGCCGCATTTGACTTCTCCGCTGGTTAGCGTTTAGTGGTGGCACAATTTCTTTTCATGTTAATTCACCCTTTCCCTAACGGAATGAACTTCTGTAAATAATGTTGTTTTTTTTTTGCTATGTTTTCGCTTTTGGTTACTCCCCCTCGCGCGCTTGTGAAAAGTTGTTTTCCCCCTAAACAACTTTCTTGAGCAGGGGGATATGGTAAGGAAAGGACACAAAAGTGCTGTGTTTAGGTACGATTTGTGGCTAAAAGGACTTAAAAGCGCCGAGGAATGTCAAACCAAAACTGAAGAAGACGAGCGGAGGGCAGGTGGCACGAAGGCGATAACAAGAAATGAAAAAGAAGAGGAGAAGAAGAAGGGACGTGCGGAAAAAAGCTCGAGGATTGAGGCCACGAAGGCAGACGAAGCGGTGCGCCGCTCGAGAGGACGAGTTCCTGGCAGTGTTCCTGAGCTGCACGTGGGACCCGTACGTGTCGGCCAGGTCGAGCTCCGGTGTCTGTTCGAGGTCGAGTCCGTCGGCCTGTACAAGGTCCAAGGACGGGGCCTGCTGAACGGCTCCTGCCTGGGTGCAGTGGCCAGGAGCAGGTTCGTGGGCGAGGCCTACCGGGTGTGGTCCTCGTGAGCCGTGGCCTGATCCTGGACCTCAGGAGTTGCGACCCTGACTGCTGGGTTGGCCGCGACGTCCGACTCAATGGCGCTGCACACGGTAGCGCATCTGTGTGCCGTCAGCCGTTCCAGCCGTGCCACCTTTGCCCTCGCGCACGTCGACGACCGTATCATGTCGGGACGACGGGGACCCAAACTGTGAGACAGCGGTTTCTTCTTGCGAACCGAGAACTATACGCGCTGGACACTGAGTAAGCGTAGCCGCGAGCTCTCTGCATAATAGAGGTCTGACTCTCGTGCAGGTGGCGTGATGCTTGGCGTGTAGGGTTGGATATATAGTCTTATTTTCACCTGCCACTTCTTTCTCTAGTGTGCAATATAAAGCTTTTTTTTGTTCGCATCAATTGTTGATGTTAATCCTTTCTCGTCCGCTATTAACAAACATAGTGACGAACGTCCTTAACCATCACAGCCTGTAATTGTACCTGGCGGGATGACCAAAATGCTTCAGCCACTCGATATTTCGGTTAATCACAGCTTTAAGGCCGTCATGCGACGTTTGTGGGAATCATGGATGTCGGAGGGTGAACATAGCTTCACTAAAACGGGGCGGGGCGCATGAGACGCGCTGAGTTAGGGAAAGTGGCGAAATGGGTGAGCGAAGCATGGAATTCAATATCTGACAAGATCATTGTGGCGGGCTTTCGCAAGGCTGGTTTGATCCCCTACGTGACCGATGTTGAGTCCGAATCGAGCGAGTCGGAGGACGACGTGCCCGGAGTACAACCCGAAATAGCTGCGCTATTTGTCAGCGACTCGGAAGAGGACTTCGATGGATTTGATTAAACGCTGCTAGCCATCGCAATAAAGATACTTCAGACTGAAAATATTGTGTTTATGTATGTTGGGAAGAGCTCGCACGCGTGTGTGCAAACAGCTGGAAACTTGCAAGCGCGACGGCCGTCTCTAGCATGAATTTTCGTAGTGCTTTCTTATGACGTGGCATTTAATGGCCGGGTGAGCAGGTGCGACTTGTACACTTATATACGTTTTTTTTTTTTCGGAAAAACTGCCATTTTGAGGGGGTGTGACTTATAAACCGGAAAATACGGTATACCGAATTTCCCGGAGCGCAGTTCGGCTTCGCCGCAGCACAGCGGCAGTCAGGCAGACCCACGTTTACATTCGATGCGCCTGTAGCGCCTTACGCGGTGTAGCGGCGTAGACGGCTAGCGACGATCTTTTTTATGACTTCTGAGATTGGCAAGGTTCACTCTCTAAGGATACGGATACGGCCGTTTACTAAAATCTCATGCGCCTGACGGGCCAGAAGAATGGAGCGGCCTTGACGATCAACGGGGTGGACGCGTCAGTTCGCATGCTGCCATTCCGGGCTAGTGGTTGCTGTGTTGTTGGGTGTGTGTGGTGTTTCTTCGTTTGCATGTTTTTGTGGTGCTAGACGGTGTCACACACGGTCACCATGGCGCAAAACGGGAAGAAACGGACTGTTTTGACGTATGCGACGAAACTGGAAATTATTCAGCGTGTCGAAAGAGGTGAAAAGAAGTCAGCTGACGCTCTCAAAATACCTCGCAGCACATTAAGCACGGTACTGAAGCAGAAAAAGGAAACTGATTAGCAAGACGGTGTAAAACATGCCAATGCACGGCGTATTCGATCCGCTGCCTTCGAACGCGTCGAAGAATGTCTTTGTAAATGGTTCGTCGACGTAAGGGCTAGGAATATTCCTGTGTCGGGGCCAATGCTGCAGCAAAAAGCAAGAGATTTCGCTTTCATACTCAATGCCAAAGATTTTAGTGCCAGTGCGGGGTGGCTGCAACTATTTAAGAACCGATATGACATCGTCGAAAAGCTGTCATGCGCGAAAGCGATTCGGCGAACGCCGCAATGATGGACAATTGGCTGAAAGAAGAGTGGCTTCAAATTCGTGCCAGATATCATCCAAAAGATATTTTTAACGCGGACGAAATGGGCCTGTTCTGGCAGATGCTGCCTCGCCAAACTCTGGACACAGGCAGAAATGTCATGGTGGCAAGCAAAACAAGGCCCGAATCACGGTCCTACTTGCCGTGAACATGGATAGTTAGACAAATCTTCGTCCATTTGTGATCGGCAAGTTCAGGACGCCGAACTGTATGAGGCGCTGCCGCGACCTACCGTCACCCTATGCTTCCAATCGAAAGTCATGGATGACACGAGAGTTGTTTGGGAAATGGTTGAGGGAACGGGATATGCTGCTCGGGGATGAAAGCAGGACAGTGTGTTTTCTCGTCGATAACTGCTCGGCACACTTCGCAGATGTTCCATTGAACAATATTGAGCTCTAGTTTCTTCCGCCCAACACCACCTCCAAGCTCCAGCCTCTAGACCAAAGGATCATCCACGCCAAAGCGATTTACTAGCGAAGGCTCATGGAGCGGCTGCTCATTCATCTTCAAATGAACGAAGATCTGAAACTAACTTGTTGGGTGCCATACAGATGTTGAAGGCCGCTTGGGAGAGCGTGAAGAAAGAGATGATTGCGAACTGCTTTCGGCATGCTGGCTTCACCGTTGGCGCTGAGGCAGTTGAAGAGCCCACTGAAGATGTTGAAGGCTCTGAAGAGGTTGTCAAGCTCGACGAAATGGGGAGCGATTTTTCGTGGTTTGTGGGCAATGCGTCGGACATGCTCACACTGGACGACTTCGTTGGCGACGACGGCGCGTCAGAAGCGGTTGCCGAACTGACTGACGTGTAAATTGCTGCCGTGGTGAGACGCCAGCGAACCGGGACTAAAGCAGCGGAAGTTGAAGATGCCGTCTCCAAAACATTCCGCTGCCAACTTCTAGCGAGGCTTCGGCTGGTTTGGCTCTGGCACGGCGCTATTGCAGCACGACTGAAGGCACCGGGCTCAAGTTTGTTGAATACCTCGACATGGCAGAGCAAGGCATTATATGGCATGCAATCAACCAAAAAAATCAAGCCACGTTGCACAGGTTCTTTTCACCTAAATAAATGTATTTTTGTTTAAGAAAGTGTCTTGTCAATTTCTGTCATGCTGCCGACCTATTCACACCGGGGTTCGGCGATTTTTCGGCGCAGTTTTGTATAGTGAATTCGGCCTATAGCGAACTATTTTGCAAATTTTCCAGATCTTTGGCTACAGCTGCATCTCAAACTGAACCAAAACATATTGAGGAAAAGTTTATTCAACTATAAGAAATGACCTGATTAGACTTCTTTTATTTTCTCGTAATTTGAGAACTACTTGTGGTAGAACAAAACTAATTACATTTTTGAAAACAGGAGAAAGAAACAGATGTACGTACTTAGTTGCAAAGAAATATCTCTAATGATAAAAATTTCATTTTTAAGACTAGTATCTTAAGTACAAAGTGCTTGCCCTCAAAACAAACGCACACGAAGTCAACTTCTGTGATAATTTGGTTTCTTTCTTTGGTGCAACAGGTTCTTTTACTCCCATAAAAAGCACAAGCCTCTATTTAGGCGCGTTGAAAAGTTTGACAGCAGCAGGAAAGACCCTCATACTTAGTCCTGTGTCACGTATCTGAAAAACTGTGGGGAAACTCTGCAAGCAACACATGAAGCAACGTGCCGCTACTCGCTTCCTTAGAAATAATGCACCTCCTCATGTCCTATGCAATAGATATATGTCACAGTAAACTCACAATTCGAACTTTGATAATACATACTTTTGGGTAAAAAAAATTCAAATAAATTTTAATGTTTTGGTTGGCCGTGTATTCTTACAATGTATTTAAGAGCCTCTTAGTTCAAACTGCATCATTTGGCTAATTCATACTTTTTGCAGTTTCATACGGGAAAATGTCTGCTGTTTTCCTACTATTATTTAAGAATTCCTGTTCGTATATAATCTTAACAGTCTAAAAATGAAAAATAAGTGCCTCACGCCTTCAAGGAAAAAAGCTTTGCTAGTTAACAAATGTTATAAATGAAGTGCACACATGGTAAATCGTGATGCTTCTTGACTGGTATAAAGATAGCTTTGTGCAGAAGGCAGATATAGCAAAGAAGCAGTTCGCAATTTAAGATTTCCTTAAAAGGTGTGATCAGTAATAAATGGCCAATAAACTTACGGACCTTATACCTCTGCTCTCTGTTCATTGGGTATTGTCACGTTCCTTTAAATGGCACGCTTTGAATGTGCTGCAAAAGCAAGTCACCGTTGATGATGAGTACTTCTTGGGAATCATAGGTGCCGACGACTCCACCGAGCGACAGCGAGGCGACCCTGAACTGAAAGGGCCAGTAGAATACCTCAAGGGCTGGCCCCGCCACGGTGGTCTAGTGGCTAAGGTACACAGCTGCTGACCCGCAGGTCACGGGTTCAAATCCCGGCTGCGGCGGCTGCATTCCCGATGGAGGCTGAAATGTCGTAGGCCCGTGTGCTCAGATTTGGGTGCACGTTAAAGAACCCCAGGTGGTCAAAATTTCCGGAGCCCTCCACTACAGCGTCTCTCATAATCATATGGTGGTTTTGGGACGTTAAACCCCACAAATCAATCATTACCTCAAGGGCTGAACCAGCATCGTTCCAAGAGACTTCAGGCGACGACTGACGTAATTTTTTTTTTGTAGAACAATGTCCCTTTAAAGAAGAACTTCTCTCTTGTTCGTGCCAGCTACCTTATCGTCGTGCCTTTGGCAACGCGACCGGAAATTATGGAGGCCCTGGACGATGACCAAACGGCTGGCCACCTTGGTTTTTCCCGCACACTCGCGAGAATACAACAGAAATACTACTGGCTACGCCTTGCCGCTGACGTCGCTCATTACGTGAGGACATGCCGGCACTGCCAGTAACTAAAGACACCGCCAATAAGGCCAGCAGGACTTCTGCAGCCCATTGAACCACCTCGCCGTACGTTCCAGCGAATCGGTATGAACTGACTTGGGCCGTTCCCGACGTCGGCTGTGGGAAACAAATGGTTCGTCGTAGCTACCGACTACCTTACTTGTTACGCCGAGACAAAAGCCCTGCCGAAAGGTAGAGCATCTGAGGTAGTAAAATTCTTCGTCAAAAACATCGTCCTGCATCACGGCACCCCGAAGGTGCTCATCACCGAAAAAGGTGCGGCATTTACTGCGGAGCTAACCCAAGCGATTATGGCTTACAGCCAGAAAAATCACTGAAGTCACTGCCGTACAACAGCATACCACCCACACACCAATAGTCTCACCGAGTGCCTAAACAAGACCATCACTGACATGTTGGCCATGTACATCGACGTCGAACACAAGACGTGGGATGTCATCGTTTCGTACGTAACCTTCGCATACAACACCGCCGTACAAGAAACGACACAGATGACGCCGTACAAGTTGGTCTACGAAAGGAACCCGATAACGGCGCTCGATGCCATGCTGCCAAACGTCGCTGAAAAAAACCTCGACGTCATCGTCTACCTTCAGCACGTGCCCGCCTGTGCATGAAGAATCAGCAGGCCGCCGACAGCTGCCGTTACAATCTTCGACAAAGCTTCGTTGAGTACCAGCCTGGTGACCGTGTCTGGGTATGGACACCGATATGCCGATGTGGACACAGTGAAAATCTTCTACGACCGTACAGAGTAGTTCGACGTCTCGGCCCACTCGACTATGAGGTTGTTCCTGACGGCATTACAAACTCAACAGCACCATGCTCGACCTGAAGTCGTCCATGTCGTACGCCTCAAATCATTTCATGCACTAACCTGAGGACCGTATTTTCTTGTTGTTACTGTTCTTTATTGCTTGTGCTTGCTGTTTATTGTCTTTAATATTGTACCTTTGTTTTTTGTTAAAGCATCGGGACGGTGCCTTTGTCAGAGCAGGGCAAGGCCACGTTCCTTTCCTCAAGTTTTGTTATCATCTCGTTACACTATGTTCAGCGCTAACTGCGCCATCGATGTTCGAAAAGCCTTGAGGCTGTAGTAGATCGTTTTGTTGAGATTACGCACTCCTCGTGAACGTTACAAATTATATTCTGGAACCCACGTCGCCAATAGCGAAAATACTAGAACATTCTATGGCAAGTGTATAAATGGCGACGCGCTTCGCCACTTGTCAGTTGATCGACGGCCGATACTCTGTTCGCCGCTATCACTGCCAGCGGCTTGCTGTAATCTGACTTTCCTTTTACGCGGCCACAAGTTAGGCCCAAATAAACAGTTTATTATCCGACCAGCAGTCTGCTCTCTTCGTCCACGCCATGACCCCTTGACAGTATAGTTTGGGTTTAAAAAGGCCTAAAAATATTTTAATTGGATAAAATCAGTGTGTCATCTTGCCCAGAGCCATATATCTGAAAACTTCTGAATAATCAAACTTCTTGATAATTCAAACAAAACTCAGAAGTCCCTTCGAGTTCTAATTAACGTGAGTCGACTGTAGTTACAATATTTAACCTCAGATGGTACCACAAGATGGAGAGCTCTGACACATAGGTCACCGGTGGATCACGCCACACATAGCACAACCACAAGTTCATTGAGTTCGTTGTGGGTCACCAGTGGGTCATAAGCCTGTAACATCAGACAAGTATTCTCCTTGGCGGACGTATCATCCTGCAACAAACATCATACCTCTGCGTTCAAGTGTCATAAGGTTATCACAAGGAGAACTAACAGACAATGTCTGTTAGGTCTGCAAGTTGGGCCAGTTGGATTACATTCATGTTTGGAAATTTGGTTGAAGTCCACCTAAAGGACATGGACAGAAGAAGCTGACAAGGACAGTGCTTACTCTCACAACTGTAGTTCTATTAATCACAAAAGGTATTTAAAGCAGATACATGGTTCTCTGCGCATGTGCAACAGAGCAGGGAGCAACAAAAAAGCACTCGTAGTGGGATTAAATTTTTTTTCTGTGTTCTATGTCATTTATTGGATGTCTCAAGCACTAAGAGTCTAGATACCGTATTTACTCGCATAATCCTCAGACTTTTTTTTTGCCAGAAAATCGATGCAAAGTTGGGGGGTGCGAGAATTACGCGGGGAAAACTTTTCACGAAAACGCAAAGAGCGAAAAAGAAAACGAAGTGGCCGCAAATCGGGATTCCCACACAAGCAACTTACAGCAAGCTTCAAGAAGTACTAATTAGAACTTACCTAAGCAGTAAAAGCAGAGGTTCAACACAAGGCAAGATTTATTTGTGACACAAAAAGTGGAAGCATAGTCGAGAATTAGAATATCATACACGAAGCTTGTGGGCGTTGCGGGTGTAGGTAGGCCCCGCCACAGTGGTCTAGTGGCTAACGTACTCGGCTGCTGACCTGCAGGTCGTGGGATCAAATCCCGGCTGTGGCGGCTGCATTTCCGATGGAGGCGGAAATGTTGTAGGCCCGTGTACTCAAATTTGGGTGCACGTTAAAGAACTCCAGGTGGTCGAAATTTCCGGAGCCCTCCACTACGGCGTCTCTCATAATCATATAGTGGTTTTGGGACGTTAAACCCCACAAATCAATCAATCAATCGGGTGTAGGTAGCGGTCGGCGCTCAACAGGAGCCCTCAAAAGGTAAGCATAGGACGTCAGTATTGGGCTGATGGCTATTTAACAGAATCGTCCGCAGTTTCCTTCTGAAGAAATAAAGTTTACCATCAATCCCAGTTTTAGGCACACAGCGGGCCCAACGCGTTGGTAGATTTCAACTGCCATCACCAGTAACGAACACAAAACTCGTAGGCTCCGAAGGGCCTACCGGCAGCCCTGTTGCCGTTGTTTAGCGCATGATCTATCACTTGCAACTTGAAGCAGCCGTGTGGCTTCAGTATCATTCCATAACCTGCCAAGATTACCGACACAACATACAAAACCAAAACACGCCGCAACGCGCACTTGCCACTTCGGCTTAGTTTGGATTAGATTGAATCTCTGTGCAATAGTACGCTTGATGCTTAAGAGATGGCGCCAGATGGTGCGCGCTATCATCATTAATGGCTGGAACGAGCAGATGACATTATTGCGGCAGTTTTCGGGGGTGCGATAATTACTCGAGGACAAAAAAAAATCTTATTTTTTCTTAGGTGATGGGGGGGAGGGTGTTTGCGAGAATTATGCGAGTGCGAGGATTACGCGAGTAAATATGGTACACGTATTCTTTATCGTGCTGCACAATTGTAGATTGGCTAGCACAGTCACATCCCCTCCTTTGGATGCGGTATATGCGTGTTGGCTGATCCTTATGTCTAAAAACTACTTTGATTTCTTCAAACAAGGTAACATTCACAGCTTTTACAGTGTTCTGCCAGGTGAGTGTTCCTTGATGCCTTAAGAAGTGCGTGGTTTTCTCTAAGCCAATCATTCATGCATCACCCTGACTGTCCGAGGTAGGCCTTACTACTGGAAAAGTGAATCATATAAATCAATCCCTTTAGGCATTTCACAAACATGGTTCGGTGTTTTATGAAGCAAGCTTTTGAAACTAAGTGCTTATTGATGCCCGAACACAAACTTGCCAGTTTTTTTTTTTTTTTTTTTTGCCAGAAACTACACGACTACGCTGTCTACTGCCAACGTGATTCAAGTTCTGTGCCAACTTGTATGCATATGGAATGACTGCCATTTTCCCGTGCTTCTTCGACTCAAAACTGGCTCACATTCTCTCTCTCTTTTTTTGCCCTTTATTTCTCTGGCTAAGAATGTGCACACTAAGAAAGTCAACTGCGTGGGGTAACCTGCCTTTTGGAATTTTTCGCACTGACTCTTGAAACTATTGACCACACCATTTTTCATAGCTGACATGAGACAAGGTTTAACTATCCCCCTCTTTACGAATTCGAAGTGCCCAGATGCGTAATCTAGAACTGGCTTAGCACGTGGTTGGTAACACCAGCAAATTTGTTCCCTAGTAAGGACCAATTTTAAATCCGAAAAATTGCAGTTTGTTATTTTTAGGCAGCTCGTTACTCAAATTAAGGCCCATGCTACTCTCCTTAAACATCTTTAAAACATTTACTACCTCTTCAGAAGGATCTTTGCTATGTGTGACTTTCAGAAATGTGCTGCTCTCAATTGTCTTGTCAAATTTACTCGAAAATGTTTTGCTAAGAATAAGCACTATGGATGACCCTATACATATTCATATAGCTGAAAGAAATACTTGTTAAGACTTGTTACTTACAAGTTGTTATTAGTACACGTGCATCATTACTAGATTATGTTGGACTCATGTGCATGATTCCTATTTCCCTGAAGTCAGCCGCGCTGCTGTTTACCGAATGCTTTTTTTTTGTTTTTATTAGCGGCGCTGGACACCGTTCTTTCATTTCTCCGCTGTAGAAAGAACGGCAGGCAAGAAAGTTGGTGAATGCTCCGCCTGCAGTGCCACCAGGTGGCTTTTTGAATGTGTAAGAAGTACAGCAAAGATTACTCTCTGGCACAACCTAAAGCTTGCCTCTAGTGTGTAAAATACAATTTCAAGTCATACACGTTTGTTTTTAACCAAATTGAGTACCTGCGAGGATTTTTTGTCCTGCCAGTAGATTTAACCAGATCACTGTTGGGTTATGCTAGCGGTCATTTTTTTTTTTTTTTTTTTTGTCAACTTTCAACAAGAAATTAAAATATAATGCCTTTTCTATGCGCAAAAAAGCATGCTTGTTGACACCGGTGTAATGTAGAATCTTATCATTTTCGCCACAATCAGTAAAAGCCCCTTTAATAATAATCTCCTGCCTTTTCGCCCTCTATCATCTTTCTCGCTGTTGCCATTGTCAAAAGCCTTGTAGCCTCTTGTGTGTTTTTAGAAAATGTTGCACATTCCTAAAGCAGCTAGAATGAATAGCAGTAGTTAAGGGAAAATGACAAGACATGTATGAGCATCACCAAACAATGGCAGCGAGATGAGAAGGGCTCTGTCCAAAAGTGGCTTGGAACATTTAACAGACCATGGCCATGGGTGACATATTTGGATAGGGTAGCACCCTCTTGTATGACCTTAGGTTGTCTGTAGGTTGCACTCACTGTATTTCGCGAGGTTTTGCTGTGCCACATCTTTTACAGTTACCACCAGTTGACCAAGAATGACATATAAACTTTTTTCTTTTCAGGTTGCTCTATGGCGCGTTGTCTGTTGCCGTTTTTTTTTTTTTATGGCATTTTTTCAGCCAGATTTGATCCTGTGAAGCATGTCTTTTATTACTCTCTTGCATGTGGCATGTCAATAAAAGCATCTTAAAAATACTGAAGGCTCAGTTTCTCTCACTATTATCTCAGCCTTGTGACTGTGGGGGTCTAGCCATGCTTTTTTACAGCAGTTTGCTACTCCTTCACTAAATTCACCCGCGAAACGTTTTTTCCTTCTTTCTTCTTACTGCCCCGCCACGGTGGTCTAGTGGCTAAGGTACTAGACTGCTGACCTGCAGGTTACGGTATCAAATCCCGGCTGCCTTTTCGATGGAGGTGAAAATGCTGTAGGCCCGTGTGCTCAGACTTGGGTGCACGTTAAAGAACCCCAGGTGGTCGAAATTTCCAGAGCCCTCTACTACGGCAGCTCTCATAATCAAATGGTGGTGTTGAGATGTTAAACCCCACTTGTATATCAATCAATATCACCCTCCTTTCTGCCTCCCTAAGACAATTTATGAGCTGCCTCTTTTCTCTTGCCTTGTCTCCTGCTCCTTCCGGACGCTCATGCTGTGAGCGCTTCGCCTTAGTGCAAAACTGTGGTGCTTTTTTACTTGTTTATATAATTCGTTCGATTTTGTTTATTTTGGTGTTTGCAACACAATGTGTAAATCAGTTATACATTATAATAAATTGCTTGGTAGATATTTCGTTTCTATATAGCAACAGCCAGGGTTTACATGTTATGGGCACATTCTTACTTGGATTTCTTTTCCCATTTTATTCATTCCAATGGCATTGCAATACCCAGCTTTGATAAATGCGCGTTATGTTTTGTTCATGCTGTGGTTTGCTCACATCAGGATGAAGCAACTGGCTCATGTGAACCTCCACGGGACTATTTGTGTTTCTTAGGGCTCAATTCAGGATAGGCATTACAAAGACATCACTTATTCAACTGAAGTCATGGCCTCGAACTTTATCCATGTTACCCTGCACGGATGTTGTTAGCATATAAATGACATGAGCAACGGTGATAGACATGCTCAGGGTTCTCCTTTACGGAGGGAGAGAACACACTTTGAACCACAGAGCTCACTCCTACTGCCTTTCATTGAGTTAAAAAAAAAAAATGAGGGCTGCATAATGATTGCACACATTGGTTTTTCTTTTGTGCTTGTCTTTGTGTATGTATTGCCATAATTATAAAATTATATTCATTTTATGAACGAGCAGAAAGCGATTTTTGCTGCCTCAGAAGTTATCACAGTCGAAAGCAAAAGGGCATTGAACACTTAAGTCTTGTAAGACTACGTACAGGCTTTCACGTCTGCGGCTGTGGACTTAAATACCAAGGCTTATTAGTTTTGCTGCATAAGCTAACAATAAAGGTTTCATGGTACTTCAAAGCCCACTTAGACCCCATTTTTTGATAATTCATTTGCAGTAGAAAAGCACCCATGGAAAGCGAACAGGGGTCTTCTGAATGGCCGTGTGGGTATATTTTGTTTACATGCAAGGTTTCTTCAACACGTACTAGCTACACAGTCATATGTATATATATACTGTATTATATATAGTTGCACCAAATTATAATATATATTGTATATAGTTGGGGGCACTCGCTGCCTCTCGACCCTTCTCCTGCGCACGCCTACGGCATTGGTATTTCATGCATATATTGAATTTCTTAGGTGCGCATTTTTAGCAGCCGACTCGTCGTCTCCACTTTAGCAACCTCTCTCTATAGGAGGCAAACTGAGAACGTTCCACGAAATCACCTTACATTATAAATCCCATCATAAGATTTCTCCAAAAGCAGCTGAACAAAAAAAAGGATATCATGTGGCACAAATTGCAAACCGGGTGTTTCCATACCCTCATCTGTACAGTAAATGGCACATTAATCCCATATGTGCGCACTGTAATGCTATTGCAGGCCTAGTGAACAGGTCTGGGCCTGCCCTTCTTTCGACGATCCGAGCAGAAACATAGAATTCTGGGAGGCCTTATTATGCAGCCACGGCGCTGAAGAACTACATAGCCATCGGTCTTGCCCTGACCGCCGCAGAGTCCCAAATACCAGCTGACAGCTAGAGTATGAACGCGGGCAAAAAGCAATAGCTCCCGTCATGTTCGAGGGGGGGGGGAGGCAATATATATATATATATATATATATATATATATATATATATATATATATATATATATATATAAGGGAAACAAGTGTATACCTAAGGGCTCGTTTTTCCGTGTTTTAACACAATATTAATGAGATCTAACAGACAGTAATGCCAAGGAATGTACAGAGGAAGTTATTAGAACCATTGGAATGTAAATAAGAAGAAAGAAAAGTGGATGAAAAAATAACCAGCCGTGGGCAGGAACTTTGAATACGGCTGGTTATTTTTTCATCCACTTTTCTTTCTTCTTATATATATATAATTATCAACGATTTTACGCGGAGTTGCTTCAACTGATCAAGCATCTGGAAGGGCAACCCGTGCGTGTTCCTCGAGTTTTCGTCCAGGGATTGTCGTCGTACCTAATGAGAAACAACGTTTTATACAAGAGAAACTTCGAGCACAGCAGGGAGAAATTCCTACTCGTCGTTCCTTTGGCCTTGCGACCCGAAATGCTGGAAGCCTGCCACGATGACCCAGCAGCAGGACACCTCAGAGTGAGTAAAACATTGGCTCGCATCCGCACCAAGTACTACTGGCCAAAGTTACTGGATGCTGTAAAGCATTATAGGAGGACATGTAGAGATTGCCAGAGACGCAAAACACCTCCATTGAAACCTGCAGGATTTCTCCAACCAATAGAACTCCCTAAATCTTCATTTGAACAAGTAGGAATGGATCTGCTTGGTCCATTTCCTACGTCATCAACGGGAAACCGATGGATAGTAGTGGCGACAGACTACTTAACCCGTAATGCCGAGACAGCCTCTCACACCAGGGGCACGGCTATAGAAGTCGCAAAATTTTTCGTCACTAACATTGTACTACGGCATGGTGCCCCAAAGGTGGTTATCACGGATCGAAGAACTGCATCCACAGCCGACCTGACGCAGTCCATTATGATACTTACCCACGCATGTCATAGGGAAACAACGGCTTACCACCCCCAAATGAATGGGCTAACCGAGCGACTCAACAGAACTCTAACCGATATGTTGTTCATTTACGTTGACTTGGAGCAAGATACGTGGGACAAGATACTGCTGTACGCCACTTTCGCTTATAATACTGCTGTGGAGGAGACTACTAAAGTGACGCCATTTCAGCTAGTCTATGGTCGAATAGTTACCACACCATTAGATGCAATGCTGCCTGTAAGTGACAATACAGAGCACAAGCCTCACATCAGCAAGTTCATTCAGCGAGCCGAAGAAGCACGGCAGTTGGCGCGACATCACATAAAACAAGAACGCATTGATGCGAACCGTTACGATATATATCTATATATATATTTATATATATATATATAATGTATTACTGTCTCAGCTATTTCCTCGTAAAAGTTTATCTATGTGCGTACTATTGGCAAGGAACCTTTGTGATGAGAATACTAACAGCATAATTAGAATTGGGTCTGAGCACATTTGCCAAGGATTGTCCCATGGTGACCGCAGTTTACCACATTTCTCGACAAAAAGTGTGCGATCATTGCATAACTTACACCCGTTAAAGCATAACTGTGTGATGGAATGCCTTGAGAGACCAATCGCAGCAACATGGAAGATCCACAGATGTCCGGCATCAAAAGTGCTCTTTTATTTCTCAGCCTCGAGCAGGTTTCATAACTCGCAGTCGCTGGTATCGTCTTCCAAACCCTTGGTAGAGTTCATGCCAACTTTTTTGAGTTCTCGAATCAGGCGAAGTCTGTCCTGGCTCTAGAGGAATCCGCTTCATCCATGTTTTTCGCCAACAGATGCCCACTTGGCGTACACGAGGTGAAACATGTGGCCTCCGCAATGGCTGCTGTGTTGGGCAGCGGCACATGGCACGTTGGAGCTTGGCGAGGTCACCACTGGGAACAACGGTGGGGGCTGGTAGTTTATGTCAACCTGCAAAAATTGGGCGACCCTCAAGCTTTTTCTTTAAGAGTTGAATGTGATAGCGATGTCCTGTCTCTAGTGCGCACCTGAAACGCTTAGTGCACGAAATCTTTTAGAGCTTGCTAGGCACCTACTACGTGGCCTTGAGGGAATAGGTGCAGTAAAGTGTCAGTCTTTTGTAGTGGGGGGTGGGCTTGAAACCCTGCAGTCAGGATAATTGCATGTGTGATGCCCGGAGGCAATGTATGCTTTACCACACATTATTACTGTGATATCTCATGTTGTATTGTGTAGCATGTATACAGGACATGTATACAGGACATGGAGTCTTTTGCGTGGCAAGCTCGCGTTCGGTCACGCACAAGATGACTTTTCGGTCACAACTAAGTTGCCGATATTGGAATTTCTGTACAACGAGCTCTTTAAGGCAGTCACGTTGATACAAGCCAGCTGTGACGATTATCACCAGAGAACGCACAATGCAACAGCAGACCATTGCAATCATAATTGGGGTAAGCTATTGTTTAATAGCAGCCACTGTGTAGAGATAATTAGTTGGAAATCTATAATATTCGTTTTGGAATGGCAAGCAGTTGAGAAAAGGGGTAAAATGAAATTGCACACTGAAATCTTAACTGTCTGAGAAGATTCTAAAAAGGCCAAATTTTTACTCTGGCTCTCTCAAATGCCTACTCTCCTCAGGAGTATACTGGAGTGCAGTCTACACCAGCCACATGGCTGAAAACAGGTACGCTATTAGACACACTGTCATGGATAACTGACATGAAGCAGCTCTTCGGCCAACAGGATTAGCCAGTAGCTGAGCCAGGAAGCCAGGCTGCCGACACATCCATAGTGTCTGGTTATCATAGAGTTTTTGCAAAACCACAGGACAGAATGGGAGGCTTTTTGGACAATACCTGTGGCATGATCTGTGGGGCTGGCGAACTCGAGCTTGGAATTCTTGGTATAATGGTAGTTTAAGTGCACAAAGAAACACAAAAGAACACACGACAAGCGCTTTCTCGCAACTAAAAGCTTTATTGAAAAGAGAATATATAAGCAGGCAATCAATATCAATGCATGTGCGTGAACGCAAAAAGTTCAACCGTTACAACTCGAAAACAGTCAGTAAAAAAACAGAAAGATTAACCAGAAACATAATCTTGAAAACCTAACTCCTTTTCGTGCAGCACCAAAGGTTAGGTGATGCGTTGTTCTGCTCTTTTTTTTATGTGAAAAGCTTCTGTCAACTTGCGAGTTAATTTATTGTTAAAACGGAGCACAACTTTAGTATCCTAAAAACAGGATAGCAGGCGTACTTCCTTCAATGAACCGCAAGATGCGATGCCCCTGAGGATCTTAAAGATGAATCGTGCTCTCTAAGATAAATGTTGATGCACTGTCCCGAATGTCGTAGTACTATCGGCATCAAATGAAACCCGAACAGCGGGAAGCCTTCGCGATTGCATAGTGAGCGCTGTCCACTTTTCACCACGGATAGGCATGCAAATACGTGCACAGCTGCCAAGCAGGATGCGCGCGTCTGTGAACGGTGATAACTGGACGGCGCACACTATGTCATCGCGAAGGCTGGCCGCTGTTCGGGTTTCATTTGACACCAATAGTACACTTTACCACACCTAAAAGAAATCGCGAAAGAAAAACAGCAGAGCAATGCATCAGCCAACCTTCGGCGTTGCTACATGATATAATCTTCTCTTTCCAATAAATTTTTCAGTCGCGAAAAAGCGCTTGTCTTGTGTTTTTTTGCATTTCTTTGTGCACTTAAACTACATTAATACCATGCATATCCAACTAGCCCAACTTTCGATTCTGTTGGACTCCTTGCCGTAGTCCACCAAAAGGCGCTCCATGAGGAGCAAACTATGAGCCGATGCCTCAAGCTGTGGAAGATGAGGAAACCCTCTAGGCCTGTGCACTGGTATCCAGTCCAGCGCCAAATCCACAATCTTCATTGTTTACTGCGTCTTCTTTGCGATTGATCAGCTGTTCAGGGTGGAATATATCTATAGTAGTCAAAAATAAAATTATATAAGACGAGTCAAATGTTTGAGGCCCAGTCACCCCATCAGCAGAACAAACTAGGGCTGCTACTTTGGTTATTGCGTTTAAGAGCAACATATGCATGAGTGCACTAGGGCCAATGGCCTGCTAAACTTTCATAGTCTCAAGCCATATTGCAAAAGGGGTTCGGCATCAACTGACCCCGCACATTTATCTTCGACGGCTTCACTAGCAGCTGTGTGTTTATGGCATATTGCAAGTGAAGTTTGTAAATGGCTTGCATTACAAGCAGAGTACTCGCATAAAGAGCTCGTAATCTCAATTGTCCAGAGTGCCCCGTTTGCTTCCGTTGTTTGGCAAAATATGCGCAACCAGACCACACGACACCAAACAGTTTTACTGCATAAATGCCACCCAAATATAAGCATAAGCTTGTAGCTAACCCAAGGTAGCAGCTATGGACCGAACAGTGTCCACATCTATGAGCTCTACCTTTCTAGACAATTGAGATTCACGAGTGTGCACCACACAAACCGAGTTGAAGTTGGTCAACCACCACAAAATCTTGCAAAGTGGCTACAGTTAGTCACAGACGCACAGAAGCTGCACATCTGTAAGCACTGGTACAGACTTCGCCGACGATCGTGATCTTGAGGTCAACATAGATGGTGCGGGGCACGTGCGTGCTTGCCGGAGCTGGTCTCGCTGAAGAACATGTTGAAGGAGTCGTCACCTCCGCCGATCGTTTTGCTGCTGGAGATCTGGCTGCCAGGCTGCAAGCAACGTACGAGGCAATACAGTTTCCAGCAGGCATTGCTGAATTGGACGCCCGCTTGTCCTACGTGAACAGATATGCATTCAGCTAACACCAGCCACGCGGCTGGGGACAAGTGTGATTTTAGACACGCTGGCATGGACAACCGACATTAAACAAACTCCTGGACCAACAGGGTTATCCAGCATCCGGGCCATCGATGCCTTAATACTGTCTGATTATCCTGGACTTTTTGCAAGAATACAGCACTGAATTGGAGGCTTTTGTGATCGGTACCTGTTGGGCTGGGTCGACAGTAAACACGAGTTTGTACTTCTTGCTGTAGCGCATCAGGCAGAGCTCCATGACGAACGAGGTGAATCCCAAGCGGTGCCACCTACTAAGCTGTGGATTATGAGAAAACCCTGCATGCCTGTGCACTGGTCTGCCAGCTTCCTGATACAGTCCAGCACCAGATCCACTATCTGTATTGCGTAGTGGCTGTGAGCATAGTTGTTCGCCGCGTCTTCCTTCAGTTGCTCAGGGTGGAACAGTTGCCTGCAGTGATTCGACAAATGATGTAGCCAGTCACTGGCCACATGAATAGTACAAATAGGTGTGCATGGTGCTATGCTTAGTGCATTGAATGGTAACACACGGATGAGTGCACCATGCCCAATGGCCCGTTGAACTTTCCTAGTCTCAAGCCACATTGCCAAAGAACTTCACCCTTAACTGACCTCACTCATTTAGTCTGAGCTCCTTCACTACCAACACTGGGTGTTATGAATATTTCAAGTGAAGTTGATAAATGGCAACCAATCTAAGCAGAGTACACACATAGAATCTCATAGTCTCACTTCTCTGAAGCATCCAATTTTCTTCCATTGTTTTGGCATAAATATGCAAAGCCCACACCAGGCGGTCTTACTGCATGAAGAATCTGAGTAATATCACTCAAGCATGAACAGAAGCTTGTGGCTAACCCCAGGGCCGAATTAACAGTGTGAAGGACCCGGTTAAAAAAAATAAGGGGGGGCCTCTTCCCCCTCACCCCACGCCCTTTCCCAGTTTGTCACCTGGTCATGCTCGAGAATTCACGGTTTTTGCAATGAATACATGAGAACTGATGGTTAGCTGTAATGTATACATGCCATATTTATTCTAAGCCTTTTCCGAATGTTTAATATCACCTGGGCGTTTGCTTTCTTGCAGAGCACTTAGACAGATTGTCATCGTAATAATTAACTCTATCAGGAGGTGAAAACACATGGACAGCACTAATATTTGTCTAGTTCATTGGATCATACAGAAAAAGACTAAACTGTTTGAGAAGTTAAGACTCAAAGAAAGAATGCATACGCCCACTTAAAAGTGCAGTTTAAGCACAGTGTGTGCTTCTTTCATTCGTCTCAATCTAAAGCATTGTTTAGTACCTTTATTTCAAGAGAGGACATCTTCCCTCGAACATCAGAGAGCGCTTTTGTGAAAAATAGCTTCCTATATTTTCAACTTCACTGGTCTGTAGCGCACGCTTTAGTTGCCTGCATGTGAGCACTGCGGAAGTTGACAGGTGGGCCTTTTTGTTTACACTATATCGAAAGTATACTATAGCATACCTATGCATCAGCTTCATACTGGTTATTTCCATTCAGCCCATTAAACGATATTTCAAACAGGAACCACTCTCTATGCACCTTCGTATTGCGTGTTGGACCGTAGCAGTTAAATTCTCGTCAGGCTGCTCTGTGTGTCCATGCAATGAATCAGCTCCTTCCCACGACACGATGCATGGTCTTGGGCAAGTAAAAGGTTTTTACCACAGACTGGACAACTGTGAGCTGACTCCAATGTTACGTACGTTATGCAACGAACAATCTCTTAGGAGCATGCATATCGACTATTGAAATAGATAATTTGTTTGTATCAATGGGAATCCAGCTGGAGGGTTATATTTCAAACAAAACAACGAAGTTGGCCATTTTTATGGCCCTTGGGGGGCCCCGAAAACCGGAGAGCCCGGTTCATTTGAACCCTTTGAACCCTGGATAATCCGTTCCTTCACGCAGCACCACGGAGTTATCGTACCTTAACCCCTACCACTCATCATAGGTTGGCAGGCTCACTTGTGAGTCGACTTGCCTCACTTACCCAGACTCGGGTAGAGCCGTAAGTCTGAGTGAGCAATCTTTTGGGGAGATTGAGTCTGAAAGAGTCCGGCTGCGAAACATTTTAGTGAGCATGGGTGAGTCTGGTTGACGAAAAGCTTAGCGAGTCTGAGCGAGTAAAAACAATATGTGTTCTTCGAGTGAGTCTGAGTGAGCTCCACATTTTTGTCGACCTATGCCACTCCTCACAAACACACAGTGTAAAGATGCAAATCGTTTAGTAACCAAAAAATGTTGCGAAAAAAAAATTGGAATCCCTTCTCTAAATAGAGCAATTGTGGGCAAGCAAAGCTTCACATTTGCTGCCTGGACTCCCGCTTTTCTTTAGTTCTATCATTATTTCTTAGTCTTTATTTCTATTATCAGCAGAAGAGAAACGGTTGATTGATTTTGGGCATGGTGTGAGGGCGCACCACTACGGAACTGGCATCGTGACTCATTCCAGCACCGGAACGTTAGGTCATGCGTTCATGTTCAGACAACGATGAATTGTGATGCCATGAAAAGACAAGTGACCATGATAAACTATCAGTCTGTTGTATCAAAAAAGGCTGAGTGCTAACAAGGCACAATCGACAGAAGATGGATTATTCAAAGATGGCACAAGGAAATATGCACAAGGCCAACTTTTTTGGATACTAGGCCAGCACACCTCCGTAGGTCAAATTTTTGTATATGGCCGGCACTGGTTCATGTACAGAAGCCACCAAAATCTGTAGCTCCTAACAAGCTGCGCTTCAAAGAGGGACTGGGAGAAAGTTGTGCAAAATCAGTCGCAGTGTGAAATCAGTCATTGGCCGTTACGTAGCCATGACACTGTGTCTTTATTATAGCTGCTATTACAATGTTTTTCAATATTCTTTCCCCATTGATGTGAACAAATATGGTGCTTTAAAGAACAATGTAATGTTTTCTAATAATAATGAACCACCTTTGAAAATATTAGTACCTTTATGACCTGGATATCAGAAACTGATTAGCATTGCTTCTTCCGCGTTATTATGATATATAGGGTGATCAAACTTGAGATTTATGGTCTGCTTAAACTTTAACGCTGGGTGGTACATGAAGTTCATCCTAGCCAGTGAGTTATGTATCCTGGGGACAAAAAGTTTGATGGTAAGTATCATTGGCAGCCTTCCAGTTAAGGTTGAATAGTAAAATGTTTAGTGACTACAGAAAGTGGCCATGTTTGTACTAAAAAGTTTCATGCCGTCGTGTTTTCGTACACTTCCACTTGGCTGAATCCTTCTAGCATGGTTGTGCATCAAGATATCCCGCCGCTAAGTTTATTGCTGTTCACGTGATTATGGTACGCGTTGAGGATCGGCTCAAGACCTTTGATCTGACAGCAGGTCTAAAGCATGGGCAAGGTGACAACCGCTACCTTTTCCTATCACTGGGATTATCAAGGAATGATTGCATGTCACGCTATAATTATGAAGGTTTAACATCCAAAAACACGGTTATAATTATTGGGGAGGGGTGCCTTAGAGGAGGGTTATGGAAATTAGATCCCCCGGGGGTTTATTAACATATGCCTAAATCCAAGTACACGGGCTTCCCGCATCCACCGAAATGCGGCAACCGCCGCGGAAACGAGATTCTACCCCGCGAGCTTCGGGTCAGCAGTCGAGCTCCATAACTCACGGCCGGGCTGGACTGTACCTGTGTGCGCTTTTTTCCTTATGGCCTTCTCACCCGTCCGGAATGCAATGGGAGAGTTTCTGACTCCTGAGTATTTTTCACCAGCCGTCGGCGGTAGGGGCACGGTGACCCTGAACGTGCATCTTTTGCGCAGGACATATGGCACAAGAAAGTTTGTTGATGTGAAACCGTGGAATGGGGGTTCTCCACGAAGAGGGGAAGGGGTAATAATAAGATCAGGCATAGAGGAAGGATCTTCTACTTAAAAAAAAAAAAAAACATATCACCAGACGGCTTGCCACTTAATGTAGGTATCTATGTGCTCATGGATAATGCAAGCTAAAACACAGTGAAATGTAGAAGAGGCTGAGAGGCATTGAGGAAGCATAAAGCACTGGCAATGATTAGGGAGAAAGGTAAAGAATGCTGCACCTGTTCTGGAAGCAGAGGTCACTAAACACCTTTGGCCCTTGGTTTCGTCGGACAAAGACGTCTCAATTAAGAGGGGTCGCTCACGGAATTACTAGCGCACATTCCCTTTGCTAGCTATTTTCTATTTTTCTTTTATTTTTCCAAATACGTTTGCAGTGGTTTTCAGGGCTAATAGCTGCTGTTTGCAGCCTGACAACTCTTTTAAACACGTACGTGTGTTGTATATCTAACGGCTAAAAAACTGCGTATGAAGAGAAAGAAAGTAAAAAAAATGGAGGACCCTTGCTGCTGAATAACGCCTTCGGACGGCACGCACAGGAAATGGTACTGTGCATTGTCAAGGTGTTGACACCACCTGGAAATATCGATTCCAGAGACCCCAAGCCCTTTTGCATTCCTTTGTATACACTGCAAGCCACGTCGACGAAGAATGCGATTAACGCAGCTGCTTACGCTCGCAAGCCGCTTGCGCCGGAACTAAAACTTTAGTGCAAATCAGCTCTGCACTATCCTTCGTGTTCATAAAACATGTTTAGAAATAGAAATTGACATTCCAATTTTTTGCCAAGTAAGCTGCTGTTTTTCTGAAAAATCTGTATGAATTCTCTTGTAGCTTAATGCTACAATCAGGTTGTCGTCCATTGCCTTTTATATCTTGTGTGGCTTGCTATATTGTGGGATTTACCCACCATGGCTGCATTTCATTCGGTGCTTTGTCAGTGTTCAGTCTACAGTGATTTCTCGGGTTGAGAAGGCAGTCGCACAACCTTCAGTACGTGCACTATGCTCATGGATATATATTAGCTGCGGGAAGGTGTATTGCTGTGTTCCGTCACTGCTGCTTGATCGCCGTGGTTCCGTATTGCAAATCCAGTTCGGGGAAAACACTCGGTGTTTCTTCTCACCGATCCCCTAACAATATTGAGCTGTGCGCCAAGTGTCAAAAGAATATTGCGAGAGACAACCTCATCATTAATGACAAGTCTGCATCGAGAGTCGTATGCGCCCTGCCACGGTGGTCTAGTGGCTAAGATACTCGGCTGCTGACACGCAGGTCGCGGGATCAAATCCCGGCTGTGGCGGCTGCATTTCCGATGGACGCGGAAATGTTGTAGGCCCGTGTACTCAGATTTGGGTGCACGTTAAAGAACCCCAGGTGGTCAAAATTTCCGGAGCCCTCCACTACGGCGTCTCTCATAATCAAATAGTGGTTTTGGGACGTTAAACCCCACAAATCATCATCATCATCGAGAGTCGTATGCAGCAGACGCTTGCGAGATGGAGACTATGTGCGTGCTTTCCGCATCATAAAACTTATTCCAGACTCCGCACCAACTCTTTTCAAGAACCATCCTTCCTACATGATTTCAAGTGCATAGAAGCCTCGCAAAGGTCCTGCTTCACGAGCTTCGCCCCTACATCGATCATCAAGGAAGCGAAAAGCGGATACCAATTAAACAGATCTGGATGTTGCAACTTCATAAGACGCTTTCACTGAACAAGAAGCAGTAAATGTTTGCATGCAAACAATAAACAGTGACGCTCATCGCGCGGGTAGATACCAGACTATAATAGGATGATTGCGCTCCCAAGTGTTGAACCATCGCTCAAAATGCGAGAAGGTGCAGCAATGGCTGAAAGTAGAGAAAAGGGCATCCCAATATTACCGCGAAAGCAAGCACCACGCATGTTTCAAGGAAATCGCAACAGATGCACAGAAAGGAGAAAAAAAGGCCGTGTTTCTTTTGCGTCAAATAAAATGTGATGGAAGAAAGCATTCAGCGTACCCAGATGAACTTGTAAGAGGTGTGTGATGTGGCGCTTTCTGTCACAAAGAGGCTACGGTCATGCGCGCACTTCGGGGCTTATAACACAGCCAGCAAAGTGCACTCTTCAGGGGTATATAGGTTCAAGCCTAGCATTATCGAGTGTGAGGAATGCCATAAACCATTCGTGCGTCTTCAACGACTAAGCAACTTGATTTTCAACACGTGGTGAGTGGAGAAGTGCGCCCGAACTCATTTTCTGGCGTTGCGAGCGCTGTACGGAGCGGCGGAAGAGGGCAGGGCCGCAGCGCACTCCTCAAAGGAGTAGCGAGAAGCATGTACTACACCCTATGCGAAGGCCATAAAAAGCGAGCGCACAGGTGCTGTCTAGCCCGGCCGTGTATAACCACTATTAACCACTATACCACTATTGATGGTGCATTCAGACGACGGACCGAATCCGGATTTGTCGTGCACGCGGACGGCTAATCCGCGGATGATCCGCCTGCAGGCGCATCCACACGACGGACGGTATCCTAGGAGAAAACAGCCGGATTACCCTCGACAGCAGGTTCGGCGTTCACCTGCGCCTGCTGAAAGCAGACCGGTTTGAGAGTATTCAACATGGATGCCCGCAAGAAGCGACGCTTGACTGCGATGTCTGTCGCGCTGTGACAAATGAACGAGGAGTGTTATTCTTTCAGGAGGAAAGGTAGTTGATGGCAGAATGTTCTTTCAACTACATTGTTCGCCACTTGTAGAACTTTTGAACGCGTCCCCCATCCTTTTTTAGAAGCGGCACGCCGCCGGTTGCAAAAGTTGGAATATTTCACCACCATGACGGCTAAGAATTTCGCGTGTCAAACGACGGCGGCGACATTTCCCGAACCACCAAAAGTGATTTCTGCGTATTTAATCACTTGAGAACAAAGCCCCCGGAAACTAAGTAAACCAAGCTCAAGCGTAGATGATGCCGACCAGTCATGCAGCTATCCGCGAGCCATGGAGGACATGCCACGAGCAGACGAAAAGTGTACTGGTTGCCAGAAACCCCGAGCTAATCCGCTGAAGTATCGGCTTTCTCCCGCCAGAATCCCGATGTGAGAAACAGGTCGGGTTCATCCGTCCGCGAGCCCATGGACGAGTCGCGGACGAGGGGAATCGCTGATGTGAGGTCACGTGACGCGCCGTCCGCCCCGCCACATCTGGATTCGATCCGTCGTCTGAATGCACCATAACCACTATTTGCTGCGGTCGCGGCGATGTAACGTCATGGCAAGGACTCGCCTACTCCGCCGCCACTTGCCGCCTTCTGCGCCCGCCGTGTACCCGCTCTAGCAATACGGTAGTAATTACTTCTCAATTTCGTGACACCGCTCTCTCAGGGTGCAAGGGGAATGTTTTCAAAACTGGTGAAAGTTATCCAAGCTAATTTAGCTCGGTAGACAGCTCTCCAAACGGAAGAGTTGCTCTGAAAATGATGACGAAGGACAGTGAGACGCCGAGACGCTATAGTTGTTTTTCTCGCGAACACCAAAAAATGGGTGCTAAGAAAATGTGCTATGTGGTGCTGATGCGGTTATAGCTAAGCATAGATTCCAGGGTCAAAGCATATGTGTGCCGAAATATTGCAAGGGAAACTAGGATGCTTTGAATTCACTGAATAGATAGCGGTTTACCGTGCTAGTTACGCCTGCATTTGCAATTTATCTAAAACATCTGACAGAATTGCACTATTTTTACACGAACCTGTCTGTGAAAAGCCATCACTTGACATATTCTGCAAATAAACAAAACAATACTGCCACACGCAACGATTTTAGAAATGTTGAGATGTACGTTCACTCATATCGTATAAGTATACATCTCTTCTCAACATTCGCCAGATATTAGATAGTCGTATACCCTGCTTTGCTTGAAATTCTGGTTCAATCTACTACCGCGTGACAAACGATAATGTGCAGTTCACGTGGGAGCACCCCTGATGGCAACGTTACCAAAATAAATGCGAGAAAGTCGCGACGGCCCACTCAGCGACGTGACCCAAGTAATTATAAATATCCTTCTCCTCGATAAAGCGATGACTGGTCTCACACTACATGTCTATCTACACGTAATCAAAGTTTATAAGGTGGCTACCTAAACTGGTGCGAGCACGTCAGCACCGTTGCTACGATGCTGCATGAAGACAGAATCTGACAGCAATAATTAAAAATTCCTCACATAACCTCAACTGCACTTCATATGAATAATTTTAGTGAATTATACACCAAAAAATTATTGCAAGAGAAGCGTGAAATGGAATAACATGGTGAGTGAGCAAGTACACAAGGAAAACGGACACAACAGCTGAGGTGGCGCATTCGAGATATCTCGCGAGACTGCACGCGAGCGTGGGCCTTGACACACCACGAAAAGCGCTTTCTGTAGATACATGGATCAACCCGATAAAAGTAACCCTGGCAGAGGAAAAAACCCTCATATATTTTAAAAGAATTGCTCATTAATAACAACTCAACCTAATATTGCATCTTGATTCTCAAGATCACGGCATGATTATGCGTCAATAAGTTTGATGTTTCTAAGCAGAACCCTGTTCTTTTCACACATGTTGGAATGCGGCTGCCGTGGTCAGGAATGGAACTGATCATAAGTGTCAACAGCGCGACACAGGCCTGTTCACCCCTTTCATAATCGGTGAGTGCGAGCACTGTTGCCAATTGCACAGAAGCAACAGTAAACGTTTTGTCGTTTTATCAGGTACATTATCGATTCAGTTTTCGTCATTCATCTGCAGATTGAGACAAGCAAAAATCGAACGCACACAGCGGAACAGCGCACGAAGAGAGCGCATGTTATGTAGGTGCGCTGCGCAGGGCATCGAAGACTCCGTGCCGTGACGTCACCCAGGCCTCCCGCCAAGTGGCACCTCCCCAACTTCGATAACTTCCATAAAGAGGGATATGTTTTATTGAAGAGCGTTTTACTGTTCGAAGTGAGGTCGGGTTGCCTTAGAAAGCGTAGTGTTGAAGCGCACGATTCAATAAAGAAGAACAATGTACATGCTGTACGAACATGTTCTGATTGAATGGGGCCATATCCACCCAGGTATACGTGTCGGTACAAGCCTAGATGAGGCATTGAGTTTCAGGAACAAACATGGAAAGCTGGACACGTCTGCGATATAAGCAAGTAATAGACTGTTAGAGTATTGGTGGCAGAAAAGTAAAGGTAAAGGACAGAAATAGTGGGAAAATGACGTCATTCTGCCTGAAGAGGCAGAGAGATGAAACACAAATTTATATTTTTTGTTATAAATGATCAATTTAATCGAATTAGATAAGGCAATAGGCCAACAGAAAAAAAAAGATTTCTTTTCGTTTTTTTTTTTTCTTGCGAGTCCGGTGGCACTCATGTCACTGCCCCGTTATAAAGGGAACGCTCATAGCATTCCCTTTATCACCTGCTCATAGGTGTTTTGAGCATTTTTATCTACTTATTTACATATCTAGTTAGCTACACTGGTACTCTCGTATTTGCCTCATATAAGTACAGACCAAAATCGGCATAGGGAACACAAGGGTATGAGAACATATATGTAAGATCCAGACATAATGTGAAAATTATGTGTACGTCATGAAACTTTCTTTCAGTCATGTGTGTCACATATTCTATACAACGGGCAGCATGCGGTTTGTATCTACCTTGGAGCAGTGATAATTAACAGACGTCGGTAATTTAAAAAGGAGAACAGTTGGGAAATCCGGCATAGGCAGCGTTGATCCAATGAGTGCAAAGAATAAAAATCAGTATCCCAGGAGGAATCGAACTCCAGCATTTCGTGTGGCAGTCGTGTATTCTACTACAGAACCACGCAAGGTATTGAATCTGCTTTGGTAAAGGTACTGTGCAAACATCAAGTCGGTGCAAAGTAATTATGAATACTATGCTAGCTATCTAAATTTATAAGAACGAGATAAACATTTCATATGTACTCCTACTATACAGGTACACGTCATGTCTCATATGACTCAGAAATCTATATTCTAGCGTTGCTCGGCAAAGGGGGAATGCGCTAATAAATGACATTCACATAATCGCAGAATAGAGTGCACTTTGTTTTCGTAAAAAATATTTACGTAGTTGCCCAACGTCAGTGCTGAGGTTGCGTCAGGTCACCACTTCTACTCTTTAAGAAAACACGTCGACGTGTACCCCGTAACGCATGTCGAAAAGAAAAAAATACAGCATAAACATGTACTCGCTCACAGCTTCGCATGAAACCGATTCCCACAATTCAGGAGATCTGCTGAATTTCAACGTGAAACTGACGGATGCCGGGGTCCACTAAGATTCAACGACGTGTTTCTGTTACGGAAATGACGTCAAAAATTGTACGCAATAACATGTCACTGAAAAAGTTGCGTCAACGGGTATCGAACCGATGACCTCTGAACAAGTACCAAGCACGCTATCCACTGCGCAATGGCAACAGATTAGAACTGCTATACTAACGCGCCCTATAAGTGGAATTCACTTCCGAGCTACCCTGTGCTCCCACAGCCTACGCTTTGGCTATCCGCACAGCATGCGGTAATTGCGGGGAAGGCACTACTTCCGGCCGCCATGACTAGGGTCACGTACACACGTGTGTGCCTCTGCGTGATGCTAAAGTTGAGCCGTTTTTTTGCGCCCACCATCCCTTATCATGCTTGATTGTGCCGTATTTGTGTGCAGCCATCCGACAAAATTGAAGAATGACGATCCTGAGTACACAAAACCGATCAAATTTTATTCCTTGCCGAAAGCGGTCATGTAGCCGTACACTGCATGTTGCGGCGAAGCGTCGTAGCAAGTGATTCAGCCGTCTTCGCCAGGCCGATTTTAACAAGGCTGCGGGGTAAGTGCTTTAGAGTGGTTCACCTGCGAATGGAAACTCAGTCGAGTTCAGATTCTGGCAGCTTTGAGTAATTCAGATGTGAACTAAACACGAAAATAAAGAAATTACCATAACACAGTAAACGCAGTCAGTTTCAATGACTTGGCAGAAACGTCTGCGAAAAGCACAACACAGATGAGTACTTAACGTTATACTATTCATTAAATACATGCACGGTACACTCACACGCTTTTGTTTTTCTCGTTAAAATGACCTGCCTCAGTACACTTGCGTGAAAGCACACGTGGCTTGGTCAAGTGAATAATTTAATGCTCCTGATACTTTTCATTAGATTGATCAAAGCTGTGGGTGAGCCAACCAGGTCGAACTTTCAGTCGTCATGTGCAGTTTATTATAATCTAATCTGCCCCGTGCAATGGTTTTTCACGTGCAAGTTTCTAAGCGCTGTTAAGCCCGACACTTCAACCATATTCGCACTAGTATCAAATTCAGGGATAAACTCGAATTTAGCGCTTGCAGATAGAATATAATTTCAGATTATCTTACTTTTGCGCCCACAGCGACGCAGTCACCGTGACTTGTCAGCGAAGGTTCGTGGACAAACCCACTAGTCAAGTATCCAATGATTTCTTGGCTTTGAGTCGTTCGTGCGTCACAAAACTTGTCGTATATGCACCAAGCAGTCCGTTATGTCTCAGAGTTCCTCCTTTGAAACAAGTCTGGTCTCAAATGCGGCCTCCTCGCTCGTGAGAATGAGTGGGTCAATGCACACTGCAGCGAGCCACTTTGTCCGTGTATCGCGGTCTGTCGTCTGAATGCATGGTGCATTCGGACGACGGACCGAATCCGGATTTGTCGTGGACGCGGATGGGTAATCCGCGGATGATCCGCCTACAGGCGCATTCACACGACGGACGGCGTCCTAGGAGAAAACAGCCGGATTACCCTCGACAGCAGGTTCGGCGCTCACCTGCGCGCCCTGAAAGCAGACGGGTTTGAGAGTATTCAACAAGGATGCCCGCAAGAAGCGACGCTTGACTGCGATGTCTGTCGCGTTGTGACAAATGAACGAGGAGTGTTATTTTTTCAAGAGAAAAGGGAGTTGCTGGCAGAATGTTCTTTCAACTACATTGTTACCAACTTGTAGAACTTCTGAACGCGTCTCCCATCCTTTTTTCTTTTTTTTTCAGAAGCGGCACGTCGCCGGTTGCAGAAGTTAGAATATTTCACCCTCATGACGTCTAAGAATCTCGCGCGTCAAACGACGGCGGCGATATTTCCCGAACCACTAAAAGTGATTTCTGCGTATTTCTTCACCTGAGAACAAAGCCCCCGGAAACTAAGTAAACCATGCTCAAGCGTAGATGATGCCGACGAGTCATGCCGCTATCCGCGAGCCATGGAGGACATGCCGCGAGCAGACGAAAAGTGTACTGGTTGCCAGAAACTCCGAGCTATTCCGCTAAAGTATCGGCTTTCTCCCGCCAGAATCCCGATGTGAGAAACAGGTTGGGTTCATCCGTCCGTGAGCCGCGCGGACGAGTCGCGGACGAGGGGGATCGCTGATGTGAGGTCACGTGACGCGCCGTCCGTCCCGCCACATCCGGATTTGGTCCGTCGTCTGAATGCACCATTAGCATCAGTGTCCATTTTTCGGCGTACACGCTCAAGCGAGCCGTGAACGCATCCCATGACTGCAGCAGCTTCACAAATGGTAAATCTAGTACCTTTGAAATCCAAATAAAATAAAACAAGAGCAACGTGCCCGCAGTAACTTGTGTGCACCTGCTGGAACCGCTGGACTCAACTGCCGGTATGCCGCCGGCTGCTGGTATGGTGGCCTTCAAAATGGTGGCCACGCGGTTGCTAGCTCAGCCAACGCCTCCTGTGAAGAGGCGTTGGCTCAGCTGGTGCACTTCTAGCAGCCGCGCCCACCAAGCTGATGTCACGTGAGTACAAGCTATATATCTCTCGCATTTTTCTCTGAGAGTGCTCTTTGTCATCGGGGTAGTGTCGCCCTCTAGCAACGTTAAAGTAATTCCTCATGACTTTCTTCTCCGCGGTTAACACCTGCAAAGCGTACTGCTGCGTGTCTGTGTCACTCGGCACGGTTTCAATACTGGTGCAATGTTTTCAATGCCTTAACGCACCGCGAGGTGTAGGCCTTAGTCCAAACGTCGTTGAGCCTAGATTTGAGAGCGTCAGTCTCGCTCATTGCACTAGTATTAGACTAGTATTGAAACCGCGCCGAGTGCCCCTCGAAGGAAAACAAAATAGCCCTGCAACACGTGCCCACCTAACGTGGATGTAATAGCGTGTTCCTCGCTTACGCGGACACCGAGAAACGTCGTGGTCGGGCTACAGGGGCGAGACGACGCGCTTTCTTAAATACCACAAAGTTTAATCACACTTTAACAGCCCGAGGGAGGGCGCCATTAGTCCAATTTCTGCTTTCCATGTAATAATAATAGTAGTAATAATAATAATATGGAAGGTCGAACGTTCCAAAACTACCATATGAATATGAGAGACGCCATTGCGTAGGGCTCCGAAAATTTCGACTACGTGGGTTTCTTTGGCGTGCACCCAAATCTGAGCGTATGGGCCTACAGCATTTTCAGCTCCATAGCAAATACAGCCGCCGCAGCCTGAACTCGATCCCAAGACCTTCGGTATAGCAGTCGAGTGCCACAACCACTAGATGCGACGCTCACCTATCACGCCTCTTTCTCTGATTATGATTTGGCGGTTAACATCTACAGATATCACAATGGTTTGTTGAATAAATTCATCGTAGATGTTAGTCGCCGGGATGGAAATGTACCAAGCGTCAACGAGGGTGCGTCTACGTTGAATAGTGCCACGGCTGTTGCACTAAAACGCATACATTCGACAAATCCTCCTTTATCAAGGTACAGTAAACATTCAATTACATCTGTAAAGGTGCAATTTACTTTCGTACTATACAGATTGATATGACGGAGGGATCAACCATGTTTTTTTTTCAATGAATGATTGCCGTTATACTTTTTCATAACTATTTCACTTATTTGCATACATTCAGGCCTGGGTGTATTGCCACGTTCCTTTCCTCAAGTTTTGTTATCACCCCGTTACACTATGTTAGTGCAAACCACGCCTACGATGTTTAATAAGCTCCAAGGCTTTGGTAGATTGCCCCGCCGCGGTGGTCTAGTGGCTAAGGTACTCGGCTGCTGACCCGCAGGCCACGGGTTCGATTCCCGGCTGCGGCGGCTGCATTTCCGATGGAGGCGGAAATGTTGGAGGCCCGTGTACTCAGATTTGGGTGCACGTTAAAGAACCCCAGGTGGTCAAAATTTCCGGAGCCCTCCACTCCGGCGTCTCTCATATAATCAAATGGTGGTTTTGGGACGTTAAACCCCACAAATCAATCAGGCTTTGGTAGATCGTTTTGTTATAAGATCACGCACACTTCGGGAACGTCAAAGATTATTCGGGAACCTACGTCGTCACTAGCGATAACGCTAGAATATTTGATGGCGAGGGTATAAATACCGACACGCTTCGCTGCTTGTCAGTTGATCGACGGCCGACGCTCTGCTCGCCACTATCAGTGCCAGGGTCTTGCTGTAATCTGATTTTCCTTTTACGTGGCGACAAGTTCGGCTCAAATAAAGAGTTTATTATTCGACCCGTAACTGCTCCCTTCTTCCACGTCGTGACCCCGTGACATCTGGTGGAGGTGCTTCTTCTTTCATGTACCGGATGCCCCCGCCGATCCGTGAACCCAGCCCACGTCGCGAGGAAGGAGCTGACGCCAACGCCGAACAGCGAGCAAGCCGCAGGCAGAGGGGACTGCAGCCAGAATACGGGCCGCTGCCCGAATAAACCAGGCAGCCCCGGATTGTGACATCGACTGCAGCAACAATGACCGCCCCGTGCAGCCTGCCCCAGTCGTTCTCCGCAACCCTAAGAGCCGCTAACTTTCCGTGGTTCGCCACTAGAAGACCCGGAAAACTGTATTGAAAATTTCGACCACGTCGCCATCTTTAATTACTGGACCGACGATGACAAGCTCCGGCATGTGTATTTCGCTTTAGAAGATGCTGCTCGGGCGTGGTTCGAGAATCAAGAGCGCAGCCTCATTACTTGGGACGTCTTTCGCGGTAGGTTTCTCACCACTTTCGCAAGTGTGGTTCGCAAGAAGAAGGCTGCAGCCCTCCTTGAAACACGTATGCAGATGCCAAATAAAAACAGGGCGATATTCACGGAAGATATTGTCGCTAGGTGAAAATAACAGAATACAGAACGACGGTGCGACCAGGAAAAACGAGGTCTGTATCAACAGAACAAAAGAGCAGCCGCTTCGACGTCGTCTTCCTCGGAGGAACCGTGGGTGCTGTCCACGCTCATCACTTCTTCGTCCTCTGTCTTCTTGCCCGGCCTTTAGCCGTGACATTAACCTCCCATTCAAGAAAGCATCGTCGCGATGCTTTATAATCAAAGTGGTTTGTACTCGTTGGAAACGCATGAGTTCATTCGGAGAAATAAGGCTTCATGCGTACCACGTGCACAACTTGAGCATACCTTCGACGCCTTAAAGAGTGCGCAGTATCAGGAACAACCTCATAATTAATGTCACTTAGACGTCGTAGAACTTTATAGGGACCGAAGTACCGTCCTAACAGTTTTTCTGAGAGACCACGGCACCGAATAGGAGTCCATATCCTAACTTTCTCTCCTGGCTCGTAGGAGACTGGTCGGTGACGAAGGTTGTACCGTCTTGAATCGTAGTCCTGCTGGCGACTAATACGTAGGCGTGCAAGTCATCGTGCTTCTTCGGCAAGCTGAGTGATATAAGCAGCATTTGTTTCGGCGTCTTCGCACTCATGCGGCAGCATAGCATCCAGCATAGTGGTGACTTCACGACCATGAAGAAGGCGGAATGGCGTTGTTGTTGTTTCTTGATGAGCTGTGGTATAGGCGAACGTGACATACGGCAAGATCTCGTCCCAGTTTTTATGCTCCACATCGACGTATATGCATAGCATATCCGCAAGTGTCTTGCTGAGACGCTCCGTAAGACCATTCGCTTGCGGATGATACGCCGTTGTTCGCCGGTGGGATGTGCCACTAAGTCTTAAAACTGTATGTAATAGTTCGGCTGCGAATGCAGTTCCCCTGTCAGTTATTACCACTGATGGAGTGCCATGCCTCAGCACCACATTCTCTACGAAAAATTGGGCTGCTTCACTTGCCGTGCCCCTCTCCAGAGCCCTGGTTTCGGCGTAACGAGTGAGGTAGTCGGTGGCTACTATAATCCATCTGCGACCTGCCGATGAGGTTGGAAATGGGCCCAAAAGATCCATTCCGACTTGTGCGAATGGAGTAACAGGCACGTCAATAGGATGGAAGAGGCCTGCTGGTTTGACGAGTGGAACTTTTCTGCGCTGGCAATCAAGGCACGTCCGAACATAGTGAACGGTTGCCGTCAGTTTTAGCCAGTAGTATTTCTGCCTCACTCTGCACAACGTACGCGTGTAACCCAAGTGGCCGGATGTTGGTTCATCGTGGCATGCCTGTTATACTTCGCTCCTTAGAAATGTTGGGACGAGAAGTAAGTAGTCGTTTCCGTGTGGCGTGAAGTCCATCTTATACAGGTCGTCGTTGCGCAAGCAAAATGCCGAAAACCCTCTCGCAAACAGTCTAGGTACAGCTGAAGTGCGCCCCTCTAAAAAACGTAGTATGGGTTCTAGTTCGGGGTCGTCTAGTTGCAGCTGTGTGACAGTTGCCGTGTTTACAACGCCGACAAAGGCTGTATCATCATCTTCAGCCGTCGCAGGTTCGTATGGCGCACGAGAAAGGCAATGAGCGTCTGAATGTCGCTTCCCCGATCTGTAGACCACCGCCATGTCAAATTCTTGAAGCTTCAGGCTCCAGCGCGCCAACCTACCTAAAGGGTCTTTTAAATTCGTCAGCCAGCAGAGGGAGTGATGGTCGCTGACAACATTAAAAGGACAACCATACATATATGGGCGAAATTTTATAATTGCCCACACCACCGCAAGGTACTCTTTTTCCGTGGTGGAACAATTTTCTTCCGCACGTGAAAGAGTTCTGCTCGCGTAAGCAATTACTCGTTCGGCGCCATCCTGCCACTGCACGAGTGCAGCTCCTAAGCCGACATTGCTAGCGTCGGTGTGCACTGTTGTCCGGGCGTCATCATCAAAGTGTGCGAGGACTGGTGGCTTCTGAAGGCGTTGCCGCAGCTCGTCGAACGATTTTTGCTGTTCTTCATTCCATACGAATGCGACGTCTTCTCTGGTAGGGCGGGTCAATGGCGATACAATGCGCGAGAAGTTCTCAATGAAGCGTCGGTAGTAAGCACACAGTCCTAAAAACTGTCTGACCGCCTTTTTGTCAGTTGGCGCTGGAAAATTCGTAACGGCAGCTATTTTTTCAGGGTCAGGCCGCACACCTTCACTACTGACAAGATGCCCCAGGAACAGAAGCTCTTCGAAGCCGAAGTGGCATTTTCCTGCTTAAGTACTAGTTGTTACGCCGGGGGTTTGCAGGCACCGGAGGTCCGGAAGGAAGTTGTCGAGGCAGGAGGAAGAGAGACTTGAAGAGGGTTTATTTACATTATATACAAGGTGAGCTCTCGTACATGACGAGCTCTTTCTTACATGGCGAGCTTTCGAATCTGGCGTTCCTTTACATGGCGCTCTTTCGAATGAGCCGGGTGGCTCATTATAAAGGGTATGTGCTCCCCAGATCCCTAGATCAGGGAACACGTTCAGATGGTACTGTTCAATCACACACCACACACAACTGGTGAGGGGGACAAACACGCATGGCCTACGTGAACGTCCAGTATTGAGGCGTGACTCTGCAGTCCAAGGTGCCATTGCGCCAGCAGGGCTCTTCCTCGTCGTGTTTGTGCCGCTGGTCGAGGGTTCCCAAGCTCCTGACAGCATACTTCAAAGGGTCCGCCGAACAGCTCACCTAACTAGCAGGGTGATATGCGGTAGCCGCCGCGGTCTCTTCCAAGGTAGATGCTGTACCCTTTGTCGTCTCCCGAACAGCTTAGGGCGTCGTGGCGACACGATGTCTCACCCTCCGGCTAGGAGGGACAATGCCTGGCGGTCATAGGCAGCCGGCCGGTCGGCTACTTGTTTGAAGATCCAAAGAGCGCCGCTCCCTCGTCAGCTGTGGCGCCAGTCATCACATAGTCCGGCGAAACGGATAGCTTGAAATGTTGAGTGCAGTGGCCTGACGTGTTCGTCGAATGTGGCAGAAAATACGATGATGTCATATAAATACACTAAGCACGTCTGCCACTTGAGGCCTGATAGTACGTTGTGCATTAGCCGCTGAAACATTGCCGGTGCTGAGCACAAGCCAAATGGAAGTACCTTAAATTCAAAAAGGCCATCAGGTGTCACGAAAGCTGTTTTCTCCCGGTCTCTTTCATCGACTCCTATCTGCCAATACCCACTCCTTAGATCCATCGACGAGAAATAACGCGCATGCCGTAGTCGATCGAGTGAATCGTCGATACGTGGAAGTGGGTAGACGTCTTTTTTTTGTCACCTAATTCAGCTTGCGGTAATCCACGCAGAAACGTAAGGTACCGTCTTATTTTTTTTCACTAATACAACCAGCGAAGCCCAAGGGCTTTTTGACGGCTGAATAACGTCGTCTTCAAGCATCTGTCGCACCTGGTTTTTGATGGCTTCATGTTCTCGCGGAGCTACTCGGTACGGGTTTTGCCTGGTGGGTCTGGTCATGTCGTCCGTTATAATTCGATAATTCATCAGCGGCGTTTGACGGACCCTAGACGTCGAAGAGAAAGAATTTTCAAACTTGTTAAGAAGCTGCATGATACTTTGCTTCTGCGCCGGCAGCAAACTTGGGCCAATATCAACAGATAGAGGTGCAGTGGGCAGATAAGTTGAATTATCTTTTTCAAGAGTTAGGCAGTCTGTCATCTCGGCGAGCTCTTCCATTTACGCGACTGCCATGCCCCTCGTTTGACGTCAGCGTTCAGAGCTGTAGTTCGTAGCAAGGATGTGCGTGTGTCCGCATTTTATGCTCTCGACGCCTCTTGCGATAGATAAACCATGGCTGAATAGCAGCGTTGGAATTTGCTCGGCGATGTTTTCAAAATTGCTCGACGTGTCACAGTCACGAGTGCACTCGATCGCGTTGGCATGGTCACGTCGTCGTCGAAAACACGCAAAGGTTTACGTCGTTGGTCTGTACAGGGCCCATCCGAAACTTGATCTGGGGCCATCCAAAACGTAACCGATCTCTCAGAAATGTTGATAACGGCGCCGTATTCACGCGGGAAGTCCATGCCCAAAATTAGGTCTTTGCAGCACTCCGGTAAAATTACGAAAGTAGCAACGAAATCTGAACTGCCGATATTAGTTTGACCGGTACATTTGCCCATCGGAGTCACCATGACACCCTGCGGTTCTTATGTTTAGGCCCGTTCATATTGTTCTCACTTTCTTTAGGCAGTCGGCGTGTTTACGGCTGATAATAGAGAAGTCCGCACCAGTATCTACCAGCACTGTTACTGGGCGTCCGTATATATAAATGTCTAGATTGGCGCTTACGATTTCCGTTGATGTCGGTGACGTCGTATCGTCCTTGGTATCGTGCGTCGTATGATCCGTAGTATCATTCGTCGTATCGCGTCGTAGAGAATATGTTGGGGGTGTGATAGCATCTCGACGGGCGGCAACCCCCCAAAGGTCGCTGCTGTTGGTTTCCCCGACGAGGGCTAGGAGATCTGCCCCGGACCACCTCTGAGTAACTGCGCTGCTGCGGCGAGTTAGGTGCAGGCGAAGGAGAGCGAGGTCGACGATACGGCACATCGGGTTGCTGTGCTTGCTGGCCTGTACTTCTGTCATGGCGGTTATCGAAATAAACACGAGGGTAGGTTTGTAGAAAGTTCTGATGTCTACGGTCACGGTACGGGTAATTGCGGAAAATATGGCCGGCTTCTCCGCAATGAAAGCAAAGTGGTCGATGGTCGACGGTGCGCCACAAGTCCGTCTTACGGATGAATGGTCGACTGGTGGGCATCCTTTGCGACCAAGATGCAGATGTTGGTGGAGTGTACATCGGCGACGTTTGCATAGGCACGTTAGACTGTGGATACGGCTGCGGCGGTTTGGAAGCTGGGGCCCACGGCTCGTTGTAAGGCCCTTGGCTGACGTCACGATAAGCCGGTGGTGACGAGTTGTACGACACTGGAGTGGGTCGACGGACAGCTGATGCGTAGCTTACAGATTGCTGGTCTGAGAGTGATTCGGGCAACGAAAATGCCTGGCGGAGTTTTCGCCGCACAACTTCTGCAACGCAAGCCATGGTATTTTCTTGCAGAGTCACAAGGAGGTTTCGGATCTCCTCCCGAAAGACCTCACGAATGAGCTCACGCAGAGAACACTCACTACCGGAGCTCAAAGCAGAGAGGCTGAGAGATGTCTTGTTTGGTTGGTCATAGTATCGGTGCCGTTGCTGCAGTGCTCGCTCGATTGTCGTAGCCTCTGACGAATTCCACTACGCTTGCTGACGGGTGGCGTAGGAGACCGGCAAACAGCTCTTCCTTGACGCCCCTCATCAAATGTCGGAGTTTTTTTACCTTCAAACATCTCGGGGTCAGCCCGCTGAAATAGGCGGGCTATGTCTTCCGCAGACAAGGCGACGCTCTCGTTTGGTTTCTGCATGCGTGTCTCGATAAGCTGCAGAGCAGAATCACGGCGGTCGGTGTTTGCGAATGTCCCGAGAATTCGCTGCCGAAATTCCTCCTACGAAGACAGCGTTGACTCGTGTTTCTCGTACCACGTAAGAGCGCTGTCTGCCAAAGCGAAGTGGACGCGCGATAGCTTTTGTTCAGTGGGTCAGTGGTTGGCTTTGGCAACTCGCTCATACTGGGCTAACCAGTCCTCAACGTCTTCATAAACCTCACCGTGGAAGGTCTCAGGAATTAGAGGCTGATCAACAGTAAGCTGTGAAGGCCCCCCGGTAGCCATTTCTCCAGGCATGGTGTGTTGCTGCAGAAGTTCGAGCGGGATTGCCTCGGGACTAAGACCTCACTGTCGGCGACTAAAGCGGTGGACAGGAGTATTCACTGCAGGAACGGGATTCGGTGGTGGACTAGATGTGCCAGGGCGCGGAGGTGTCCCTAGCATCAGTTGAAGAAGTCCAGCACCTCCACCAATGTCGCTAGGTGAAAATAACAACACAGGAGGACGGGTCGACCAGGAAAAACGAGGTCTGTATTAACAGAACAAAAGAGCAGCCGCTTCGACGTCGTCTTCCTCGGAAGAACCGTGGTTGCTGTCCACGCTCATCACTTCTTCGTCCTCTGTCTTCCTGCTCGGCCTTTAGCCGTGACAATATGATTAAACTCTTCAGTCATGCAGACCTCGAAATGCCAGAAGACAAGAAAGCCCGGTTTCTCATGCGAGGAATCAAACAGGAGCTTTTCGTAGGACTGATGAGGAACACCGAACAGCTTGATTTGTGGGGTTTAACGTCCCAAAACCACCATTTGATTATGAGAGACGCCGTAGTGGAGGGCTCCGGAAATTTTGACCACCTGGGGTTCTTTAACGTGCACCCAAATCTGAGTACACGGGCCTCCAACATTTCCGCCTCCATCGGAAATGCAGAACACCGAACAGCGTCCAAGATTTTGTATTGGAGGCTACCGCTATTGAAAAGACCCTGGACATGCGCAACGGACAGTACAATCGTCGCCTGACTCCAGACTGCGCAGCTGCTCAAGCGCATGACTCCCAAGACCTGCGTGAAATGATCCGAGCGATTGTGCGGGAAGAACTGCGCAAGCTGTTACCATCGGCGCAGCCTCAAGTGGATTCGATCGGCGACATTGTGCGAGAAGTTCGGCAATCGCTTCGAATTTCCCAAGCACCTCGGCCTGAGCCGGAAGCTATGAGCTACGCCGCTGCAGTGCGCCAAAACGCTCCTCCCCGTCCACGTCAAAACGCCGCCCCGTCGCACTTCCATTGCCAGACGCCACCGCCACCGACGTCCTACCGTTCGCCAGTGGGCCAGCGCAGCACGCCGAGGAAAACTGACGTTTGGCGTACAGCTGGCAACCGCCCGCTCTGCTACTACTGCGGTGAGGCCGGGCACACTTACCGCCATTGCCAGTACCGACAGATATGTCTACGGGGCCTTGACATCAATGCGTCGTGCCCACAATGGGGTGAACGACCGCATGACATCGGCAACTACCTCGCGGAAGCGCAGTCGACAACCCGACGACTTTATCGTTCGCTGTCGCCAGGCCGCTAGACCTCACTGCACCGTGGTCAGCACACCGGCCCTGTTCGCGGCCGATCTCGGAAGTGCGACGGGGCGGCGTTTTGACGTGGACGGGGAGGAGCGTTGTGGCATACTGCAGCGGCGTAGCTCATAGCTTCCAGCTCGGGCAGCGATGCTTGGGGAATTCGAAGCGATTGCTGAACTTCTTCTCGCACAATGTCGGCGATCTCGGAGCCCTTACACGGAAAACTATGGGCAGCAACCGATGGAGGTGCGGTTGCTGTACGAAGAACTACCGAAGATCCTCCTCCGCTGCCGCCGACGACGCCGCCACGAAATTGAAAGCACCCGCCGCAAGAGAAAAAGGGTCTTGACGTCGAACCTTCGCAGCCTGCAGAAGACGTCATCAGGCAATGTTAAAATCAGCGGAGCAAATAGACGTCGCCGTGACCTGACGCCTCGACCCAACCGCAACGCACGACGATGAACCAGCGACTTCGACGTAATATTCGACAGCCACCTCGTCACTGCTCTTGTCGGCGCTGGAGCCGACTATTCCGTCGTCAGTGGGTCTCTCGCGACGAAGTTGAAAAAAGTGAGGACTGCATGGCAAGGCGCCAAAATCCGGACCGCTGAAGGTCACTTAATAACGCCGACTGGAGTCTCCACAGCTAGAATAACCATCAATAACCAGACTTAACCTGCGAGCTTTGTTATCTTACGAAATCGCTCCAGGGATGTGAATCTTGTAATGGACTTTCTAAGACAACACGGCGCTGTCATTGACACGCTGCTGACCCCTACAACGCCAAGGAATCACGCATTGCATGTGCTAAAAGAGCAGGTCACCGTGCTGCATTTTCCCAGCGTCGTCGTTTCCATTGGTACCAAAAGAGCCGAAAATTTTCATGGCGTCGTCGAGGCCGATCAGCCCCTTCTTCTGAACCGTCACATTTGCGTCGCAAGAGGCATATCTGAGATGCGTGACGGCAAGGCAAAGGTGGTGCTGACACACTTCAGTCACGAATATAGGCACCTCAACCGTGGTACGGCGGTCGCCCACATCGACGAAGTCGTGGAGGCCAGTAGTTCATTCGCCTTCTTCGATGCTGCGGATGCTGCTTCGACAAATCGAGAGACCGAACCAGAATTTGATGTCAACCCGAGCCTTTCGAAGTGCAAGCAAGACCAGCTCAAGTTCCTGTTCTTGCAATTCAAGGACTGCTTCTCGTCATTTTCGCGAATTCGACAAACCCCAGTCGCGAAACATCGCATCATAACAGAAGAAAGTGCCCGACCAATTCGACAAAGCCCGTACCGAATCTCGACGCGTGAACGCGACGCCGTGAATAAACAAGTCGACGAAATGCTACGCGACGACATCATTCAGCCGTCCTGAGTCCGTGGGCGTCACCCGTGGTATTAGTAGAGAAGGACGGAACCCGTTCGTTTTAGCGTCGATTACCGCCTGCCTGAAAAAAATGACAAAGAAGGACGTGTACGCTCTTTCACGTATAGACGACGCACATGACCGTCTTCACAACGCAAAGTACTTCTCTTCGATGGACCTCAAAACGGGCTTTTGGCAAATTGAGGTTGGCGAGAGAGATCGAAAGAAGACGGCCTCTTCGAGTTTAAGGTCATGCCATTCAGTCTTTGCTGGGCGCCTGCGACGTTCCAGCCCGTTATGAACATCGGGCTGGCTCGATTGAATTGGCAGACTTGCCTCGTGTACTTGGATGACGTAGTGTTTTCCTCCAGCTTCGACGAGCATCTCCGGCGCCTTGAAGTAGTACTTTAAGCTATCAGCACCTCTGGACTAACCCTGAGGCCAGGAAAGTGCCGCCTCGCGTACAAGGAGCTGTTGTTCCTGGGACACGTGATAAGCGAGTCTGGAGTCCGTCCCGACTCGAGGATCCGCCATCACTCATTTCCCGCAGCCCGCTGACAAGAATGCTGTACCCGATTCCTCGGATTGTGCGCTTATTACAGGTGTTTTGTCAAACGTTTTTCACAGATCACCGAGCCACTAACTCACCTCACGAAAAGCAACGTCGAATTCAGGTGGAAAGCGGCACAAGAGTAAGCATTTTAGGCACTTAAACGACGCCTCTAAACACTACCGATACCGGCGCATTTCGATGAATACGCCGAAACAGAAGTCCACACCGACGCAAGCAGCGTAAGACTTGGTGCCGTCCTCGTGCAAAGGACTGGTGGCGTGGAAAAGGTCATCAGTTATGGTAGCTGGTCGCTATTCAAGGCCGAGGCCAACTATTCCACAATAGAAAAGGAGTGCCTTGCCATGATCTGGGCAGCGTCGAGGTTTTGCCCCTACCTCTACAGCAGACCTTTCAAAGTTGTGAGCGACCACCATGCCTTGTGTTGGCTAGCTAACTTGAAAGACCCTTGGGGTCGCCTCGCATGATGGAGCCTCAGACTTCAAAAATTTGACGTGCCCGTCGTTTACAAGTCTGGAAGAACACACTCTGACACCGACTGCTTGTCTCGTGCCACCGTTGAACCACCGCTGCCCGACGGCCTGAAAGAGGACAGCTTCTTAACAATAACTAATAATAATAGTAATAATAATAATAATAATAATAATAATAATAATAATAATAATAATAATAATAATAATAATAATAATAATAATAATAATACGTTTTATTTCATCATCATTGTGCACATGATGTACTGCCGACGACTTCGCTGAGCAATAGTGAGCTTACCCGGAACTCAGAAGCCCTGTGGAATACCTCGAGGGTAGCAGCACGACTGTTCCGAATGTTTTCAAGAGAGAACTCGAGTCGTTCTTCTTGCGAAACGAAGTTCTCTTAAAGAAGAACTTCTCGCCCGTTCGGGCGACCACCTTCTCATGGTTTCTTCAGTGGTGAAACCAGAAGTACTCGAGGCCATACGCGATGACCCGATGGCTGGACACCTCGGTGTTTGCCGTACGCTCGCAAGAATACAATAAAAGTACCACTGGCCATGACTTTCGCCGACGTCACTCGCTGCGTCAGGACCTCCCGCGACTGTCAGCGACGAAAGACACCGCTTACTAGGCCAGCCGGACTTCTCCAGCCCATCGAGCCACCTCGCCGGCCGTTCCAGCAAATCGACATGGGCTTACCGGGGCCGCTCCCGACGTCGAATTCCGGGAACAAAAGGATCATCGTAGCTACTGACTACCTCACACGCTACGCCGAAACAAAGGCCCTCCCCAAAGGCAATGCCTCCGAGGTAGCAAGGTTCCCCGTCGAGAACAATGTTCCGCGTCATGAAGCTCCACAGGTCCTCATTACTGATAGAGGTACAGCGTTTACGGTGGACCTAATTCAGGGGATCCTGAGATACAGCCAGACTAGTCATCGCTGCACTACCGCCTATCATCCACAAACCAACGGCCTCACCGAACGTCTTAATAAGACCATCGCTGCTATTCTGGCTATGTACGTCTACGTCGAGCACAAGACGTGGAATGAAATCCTCTCGTACGTGGTCTTCGCGTACAATACAGCTATCTAAGAAATGACGCAGATGACGCCGTACAAGTTGGTCTATGGAAGGAGCCCGGCAACGACGCTCGACGCTATGCTTCCAAAGTCGCTGACGAAGAGAACCTTGGCGTCACCACCTACTTTCAGTGCGTGGAAGAAGCTCGTTAACTCGCCCGCCAGTGCATCAAGAATCAGCAGGCGACCAATAGCCGCCGTTACAATCTTTGGCGAAGCTTCGTTGAGTACCAGTCCGGGGACCGTTTCTGGGTATGAACGCCGATACGCCGACGTGGGCTCAGTGAAAAACTTCTGCGACGGTACTTCTGACCGTACATAGTAGTTTGACGTCTCGGCCCACTCGACTATGAGGTCGTTCCCGACGGCATCATTCTGATTTCTGTACCATTCTGTATTCAGATTTTTCTTTTAGGTGGCCACAAGCTCGGCTCAAATGAGCAATTTATTATTCGACCTGCAACTGCTTTCTTCTTCCACGTCGTGACTCCGGGACAGTATTATACTTTACCTTAATTGTTTGCTATTATTCAAAACAAACTAGCTTGTGCGTGCAATAATAAGATAATTGCTAATATTATATTACCCGTATTGTCCACTTCTCAACCTTTTTCTTTGAAAATGTATAATTTGTGGTGTTGGGGGCGTAGTACATTGTTTGCACCCATCGTAACTGTATTAACAAAATTGCCTAAAGGGCCCCTAGGCACCTGCATAAACACGCCAATACATACGGTGTAAACAAAATTCTCCTTCGAAAGAGAAAATTGTGGCCTATTATAACGGTAAACTATACCTGTTAGCTTCCGTTCGAAATGGTCATTAGCTTTATAAAATTAGTCTAAAGATTCTGAGCCATGCACACAGCACCACCTAGTTATGTGAGGCCTTAAATCACGCGAAAATCATCGCGTAATTACCACTTATGCACAACCACTTAAAAAAATGAACCGTTTTGACTACGACATATTGTTTTCCATTTGTTCTGCGTAATTTAAAATTTTCTGTATGCCATGAAATCAACCTGCTTGTTACATGACGTCATGAATCTATGAAATGTCGTGGTTTGTTACAGCAAATGTGTAATAAGTATTACTGTGCTGAGCAATACTTAAAACTTTTCGGATTAGCCGGGGAGCATCTCCTTCTAAATGTAATTCAAGTAGTCTAGCCGCCGATGACATCAGCAGCGGCAACTTATAGCAGCTGGCGAGATGGATTCATTAAATAACAAAATATTTTCTTTTGCAGCTTGTGGTGGAAAACATTGCCCTGGAGAGTGTGCGTCGTGCTTTGACGTAGAAGATCGGTGTGCGGGGCAGATTTATGTTTGATCAGTGTGCGGGGCCGATTTAGTATTTCAGGATGCGTGGGAATTACCATGATGGTGATAGCAGTGAAACGATTAAGCTCGCCTATGCGCGTGCTCGTGCGCGTACCTCGTGAAAAAGCTCCCGAGCCACGGGGACAGCTCGGCTAACCCCAGAGAACAGAGCGCAAGAACAAGTTCGGGCCACGCCCCGACTGCTCGTTCTGACCCTCCGTGTCCGGGCTTCGTCTCGGCGTTGAAGTCCTCGGGTGCGTCCTGGACTGCGCATCACACCACCTCACCCCCGGGTTGGTTTGAAGCAACGTTCGTCACGGCCAGCTGCTGCTCTGGTCTCGGAGCGAGACGCTGTCCCAGGTCTGTTCGCGGCAGTCGGCGGTACGCTGTTCTCGGTGTGTGTACAGGCAAGTCCAGGCGTTGACCACCGTACTGGGATGCCCCTGGTGGTTATCTTCAAGGCCGGGCCCCGCCTCGGTACGAACTCCGCAAGCATAAGGCACACCGCATCCTGCCTACGAGAGAGCTCAAGGTCAATCGCAATGTTCACGCTCCAAGAGTAGAACGTGAGTGGACGAACTAGAACATTAACTTCCCTTCTGCGTAGGACCGTGAACGCGTGTACATATGTGTGAGTTTATGTAGTGTGTATTCCCTTGTTCGTCTTCGTGTACATAAAAGTCTCTGGTTGTCCTCGAGCGTCCTCTGTCCTCATCTGGCTAACCTGCGCCCAAAGTTGCCCACAAATTTTGGCGAGCCTTGCCAGAATAGATCAGCCTTACCTTCTTGCCGAGGGCTAGACGGGCGGGACGAACCGATGGATTTAGAGAAATTGCCCGCGATCGCAACGGGCATGGGTCTAACGGGATCAGCACTACAGGAATGGGTTGACGCTGAGCGCGTTATCGAAAGGGACCTTCGCGCGCAATTTCGCGACGAGCAGCGAGAAAAGATAGCGCTGGAGGAAAGGCGGCTGCAAGTCGAGGAGCGCGTTTTGCAGTTGAAGCTAAAGTTGCAAGAGCAAACGACTGGTGCGAACGCGGGAGAGATAGGGCGACCGGTAAGCGACGATTACGGTATACGGCTGAAGGATACCGCGAGAAATTTCGGAAGGCGAGACCAGAGGACAAGGAGACGGGGCTCCAATATGCTTCTCGCATAGCAGGGTATTTCGACCGTTAGATGGAGCTGGCAAATGTCGAGAAAACAAATGACGCTCTTCGCGACGTAATGATTTCAGAACAGTTTATGAAGCGATGCTCACCCACCCTGAGGGTATTTCTGAAGGAGAGGAACTGTAAGAAATGCACTTTTTAGCACACAACGCAGATTGCCTTCTGGAATCCCAAGATTTTTCCAATTTGGGCAAGGACAAGCTGTATAAAGAGAGCTCAGCAGATGCTCGTAAAGCAGAAACTGCTAAGCGCCAGTTCAAGGGCCAAAGTCTGTGTTTCTTGTGCAATAAGACAGGGCACTGTGCGTCTGAATGTTGCTCTCGGACAAGAAATAACCAGTCAGCAACAGGCTGGTCAAGTGGCAGGAACGGTTCGTCTGCGGAGACAACTCTAACCCAGGAAAAGCGGTTGGCGTCGTGCAGGCTGTCACCCAAATAGGGAGACAACGCTGACACACCGGAGAAACCGGATGAAGGGTACGTCGTACTTCAGACTGGGGAGACTATACCAGTCGTGAATACGACGTCGACGCCTACCCCAACTGTGGCTGATGTCGGAACTCTGCCTGTAGTGAGAGGATTGCTTGAGGGCAAAGCTGTATCTGTACTTCGAGATATGGGATGCAACACGGTAGTGGTACGAGAAAGGCTTGTCCCGAAAGAGAAGTTTATGGGCACTAGAAGTCCGGTTTTTCTGCTCGATAGAACAGTGCACTACTTGCCGGAGGCAATAGTTTCTATTGACACACCGTTATTCACCGGTGTCGTGCGAGTTAAATGCCTGAAGAACCCTCTATACGATGTCGTGCTAGGCAACATCGAAGGTGCCTGATCTACAGAGCTAGAATATTCGCACAAGCCTCAGCAGCATCGTGCGAGGCATCGTGATTACAGCGGAGGGAAGGTAGTCAGAAAACTCTAACTCGCCCGTGCCCATCATCGCGGACGACACGCAAAGTGATGTCGGAAACGATTCAGGCTACTTACCGATGACAGTAGAGACAACTTGGACATCCCGTGGACCCGCAGATCAAGTACCACTGGGTGATAGTGCTGCAGCAGTGAAAAGAACACGCGCCACAACCCGGCTACCTGTTCTGAAAGCCACTGCCACAATCATAGACAAAGGGACGCTTGAGGAATACCAAAAAATGACCCATCTTTATGGCATTGTTATGAGAGTCTTGGTAAAAATTTGATTGTAAAGAATCGCGAAACCTGCTTCTTCCTTGTCGACGGTATCTTGTATCGGAAGCACAAGTTACTCTCGGAGAAGGACGTCGTACCGAGCCAACTGCGAGAGACTGTGCTCAAACTAGCCCAGAAGGTATCCTCGCCGGACGCCAAGGGATATCCCGAACTGACCGTATTCTAGCCGAATTCTTCTGGCCAGGGGTTTAATCAGAAACCAAGAGGTTTGTGAAGTCCTGCAATATCTGTCAGCGGACTGTCCCGCGCCATTTGGTTGGTCGGGCTCTGCTAGGTACCATGCCAATCATTGAGACCCCGTTTTCACGTGTGGGCATCGACATCATCGGCCCTTTGTCACCGACATCTCCCAAGGGCAACAGGTACATTCTAACCATGGTGGATTTTGCAACGAGGTATCCAGACGCCATCGCACTTCCTTCGAGTGAAAGCAAGGTCGTGGCAGAGGGACTAATGGAAATGCTGTCGCGAGTTGGTCCACCACGCGAAATTGTAAGTGACCGCGGGACAACCTTCATGTCGTCGGTTATGAAGGAGTTCAGTCGGCTACTATCTATCAGGCAATTACCGACAACCCTTTACCATCCGATGGCAAACGGGTTAGTGGAGCGATTCAACGGCACGTTGAAGCAAATGCTCCGCCGAATGAGTCAGGAAAGCCCAAAAAATTGGGACCACTACCTCGGCCCCCTCCTTTTCGCGTATTGGGAGATGCCACAAAAGAGTACCGGATACTCGCCGTTCGAGTTACTCTATGGCCGATACGTTCGCAGCCCAATGACGATTTTGAGAGACTTGTGGACTAACCCATAGTTGGATGACGCGACCAAGTCAGCCTACGAATACATTGTAGAGTTGCGGGAACGTCTGCAACGAACCTGTGATAAAGCATCTCAGGACCTTGCGAAGGCACATGTTCGCCAGAAGACTTACTATGATCGCAAGGCGAAGAAGCGGGACTTAAGCGTGGGTGACGAAGTTCTTGTGCTGCTACCCGCCGATCACAACAAACTGATACTAACATGGAAGGGCCCCTTTGCTGTGATAGACAAGAAAAGCCTATTGGATTATGCTGTGGACCTCGGTCACAAAACAACTGTCTCCCACATCAACATGCTCAAAAAGTACGATCTGCGGAAGGCCCCGGACACGTCAACGACGACAGCTGCTGCTGTAACGTCAATCCACCAAATAGAAATCGAAGGCGCAGAGAATTTATTACAAGCCCAACTAGCACAAACGCAGAATTGGAAGGATGTGGCTGTAGCACCTAGCCTTACTAGAAAACAAAGAACTCGTGACGCGAGTATCACGTTATCTACTCTATGAACATGCCTACCCTTCTTTTCCCACCGTTTCGCTGTTCTTGAACTGGGGGGGGGGGGAAGATGTGGTGGAAAACATTGCCCTGGAAAGTATGCGTCGTGCTTTGACGTAGAAGATCAGTGTACGGGGCCGATTTATTTGTGATCGGTGTGCGGGGCCGATTTAGTATTTCAGGGTGCGCGGGAATTACCATGATGGTGATAGCGGTGAAACGATTAAGCTCGCCTATGCGCGTGATCGTGCGCGTACCTCGTGAAGAAGCTCCCGAGCCACGGGGACAGCTCGGCTAACCCCAGAGAGCAGAGCGCAAGAACAAGTTCGGACCACGCCCCGACTGCTCGTTCTGACCCTCCGTGTCCGGGCTTCGTCTCGGCGTTGAAGTCCTCGGTTGCGTCCTGGACTGGGCATCGCCCCACCTCACCCCCGGGTCGGTCTGAAGCAATCTTCGTCACGGCCAGCTGCTGCTCTGGTCTCGGAGCGAGACGCTGTCCCAGGTCTGTTCGCGGCAGTCGGCGGTACGCTGTTCTCGGTGTGTGTACAGGCAAGTCCAGGCGTTGACCACCGTACTGGGATGCCCCTGGTGGTTATCTTATAGGCGGGGCCCCGCCTCGGTACGAACTCCGCAAGCATAAGGCACTCCGCCTCCTGCCTATGAGAGAGCTCAAGGTCAATCGCAATGTTTATGCTCCAAGAGTGGAACGTGAGTGGACGAACTAGAACATTAACTTCCCTTCCACGTAGGACCGTGAACGCGTGTACATATGTGTGAGTTTATGTAGTGTGTATTCCCTTGTTCGTCTTCGTGTACATAAAAGTCTCTGGTTGTCCTCGAGCGTCCTCTGTCCTCATCTGGCTAACCTGCGCCCACAGTGGCCCACACAGCCTTATGGTGTTTAGCAGTGTATGCGCGCGTACATCTCTGTAATTTCATCCTTTCTGAGAGAGAGAGATAGAGAGAAAGAGCATAAAGCAGCGCTTCGCGTGTGTGCTTCTTTGCTGTCGGTGTTGTGTTTATATCTGATTAATTGATATGTGGGGTTTAACGTCCCAAAACCACTATATGATTATGAGAGACGCCGTAGTGGAGGGCTCCGGAAATTTAGACCACCTGGGGTTCTTTAACGTGCACCCAAATCTGAGCGCACGGGCCTACAACATTTCCGCCTCCATCGGAAATGCAGCCGCCGCAGCCGGGATTCGAGCCCGCGCCCTGCGGGTCAGCAGCCGAGTACCTTATCCACTAGACCACCGCGGCGGCGCTGTATTTATATCTGTAAAAGACGATTCAAGTTGAATGAAAACTAACTAGCCTGACTCAAATTTCGCCTCCATCGTGCAAAAACCATGCTCTTTCACCTTCGCCCTGATCTGATCGGTCAAGCTGCGGGGTAAGCTTAGAATCAGAGCTTCCCACTGTAATTGAGTTCACTGATTTATTCGTCGCTACTTTGCAAACTGCTGCCATCGCTCCTAGCTACTCTAATCAAGGCTGATCAGATTTAACAGAGACTAAAGTGGAAACCTTTCTGTGGCGCTTCTAGCATGGCAGAACTAAAATATTTAAAAAATCACAGCATATCCACGGAATGAATGATCATGAGTGGGGCTAAGCGACCGTCCGTCCATCCGTTCGTGTGTCCGTCCATCCGTGAATGCGTCCGATTGCGTTCGAGAATGTAGACAGCGCGCGGGTAACACCTACGAGACGCGAGCCAAGGAAGCCGAGCGCAAGCGTCTTGAATGCGCCCATTGCTCTGTTTCGTCCATGCCCCACCAACGATCCGCCACGTACGACAACGATCCAGAAACTGAGAGAGGCACTCATTCCCCGCGCACTCAGGCAAAGCGCGCGCAGCAGCCAATCGGAAAACAGCGGTACAGCGCCACCTAGAATATCCTCACTTAACTGCAGTTTGTATGTACTTCTATGAGACAGTGCCTTCTATTATACTGTTCGAGTGATACTGCTTTTCTTTCTTTTTCGTCTCTTCTCTCGGTTACGCGTGAGGCGTAACAAGGTTAAACTAAGGGATTCTTCGCCCTTGAAAGATTCGTCACAATCACCGGCTCACAGCAGTTTTGACAAAGCAGTGATAACGCTATTGTTTTTTGGTGTAAGGAAATGGTTTTCCTGAAGGAGCAAATGCTCGGACTGGTCCATAAAACGATTGCTCGTTCCTATCCACAACAAAGCAAGCTACAGTCCTAGACGCTTACGCGCCTTGTAATGTATCCTGCTTTGCAATGTTACAGTACAAGGTGCGAAAGCATCACATATGCAGCCCACACCACAAGGAACCCTCAAAGACAATCATCACAGCAGAAATTTTGGAAAAATTTCACTTTATCAAAACATTCCCTTGTAACATTTTCATTTCCTCGTAACAATATAATTGAGTGATTACTGTGGTGAAAGAAAACTTTGCTTTAGTTGTTAGTTTCCCAAGCATGCAGCCGACAGTGACCACTGTCAAAAATGGGGGAGCTCAGCCCCCCCCCCCCCAACTTTTCTCATTGGGGGGCCCCCGGCATATACGCCTACGTCTGGTGGTTGGACAGCGAAGTCTAAAGCCATTTCCTCATCTAAGGTTGAGAGAAAAATGATTCTTGATAATCAGCGTGAGTGGGCTCCTGCGAGAGCCTTCGACGAGATTGTCACGATGTAGGACGACATCTTCGTCTAGATCTTCGTCATGGGGCAAAATGCTCGCCTGTACATAATGTAAAATAAACCTATGTACAGTTTTTCTCATCAGTCCGAGTACCCGTTGCCGGTAACGGCAAAGTCCCGAAAACTCAAAAATGGCTGGCAGCACTGGGATCTTTGCTGCGAACCATCGGATTCAACACCATCCTTCTCCATAATAAGGAGAGTAAGGCGTCGTGCGTCGTCGTGGCTCGAAAACGTGACACGACGTCAGTGCTACGTCATAGGTGCGCAACCAAGAATTCAGCAAGGCTTCTCCTACATGAGCACGTGTCATAGCGGCGCGGGGAGGAAGCGTGGTGAGAGGAGCACCCTTCCCCTGGCGGTAAACTAGTATAGACCTAACCTAACCTAACCTAATCTAACCTAACCAGATGCTTTCCTTCTGGCAATACCGCTTCTTCCGGCACGGCTGAACTCGACCCCCTCTTCTGCTATCTCATACAGCCTGAAATATTATTCTCTAGGAATAACAACTTATTCCTGGAGAACAGACAAGATTCCAAGGAAAGTATAGGGGATGTTATTAGAAGTAATTGTAATGTAAATGTGAAGAAAGAAAAGTGGACGAAAATGTAACTTGCCACCAGCAGGGACAAAATCTGCGGCCTTCGAATAACGCGTGCGAAGCTCTACCACTCAGCTACGGCGGCGGTGATTCCTCCGTCCAGTTTCTAGGATGTATATCCTTTAAAGCTGGTGGCGTCAGTCAGCGCCTCTAACTTGTGTTAAATCAAGTGCTACGTGACGCCAAACAGGCAAAAAAGAGTTCTATACTCTGCGTAAGGGCTGCTGTTGGGGCTGACTGACTCTCCCAACTTTAAATGCACATATATAGCATATGATGCGGAAGGAGGAATGACTGCCGCTGTAGCTCAGTGTTATAGCATCGGGCGTGTTATCCGACGGTCACAGGTTCGGTACCTGCCGGTGGCAAGTTATCTTTTCGTCTACTTTTCTTTCTCAACATTTACATTACAATTACTTCCAATAACATCTTCTTCACTTTCCTTGACATCCTTGTCTGTTACTCCTCTTCAATGTTGTGTCTCACAAAAAAAAAAACCGAACCAATAAATTTACCCTTTTTTTCTCTTTCCTGATGAATTGCTCAACGGCTCGCGGCTTGATTTTGCCTCTACCTGATCGTGTACGATTATGAGAGACGCCGTAGTGCAGGGCTTTAGCAATTTCGACCACCTGGGGTTCTTTAACGTGCAACAAAATCTGAGCACACGGGCCTACAGCATTTTCGCCTCCATCGAAAATGCAGCCGCCGCAACCGAGATCCGATCGCGTGACCTGCGGGTCAGCAGCTGAATACCTTAGCGACCACCGCGGCTGGGCTTCGTGGCATCTTCCGCCGATGGATTAAGGCAACCAACAGCGTACCAGCGTATACATGTCATATCTGCAACGTGGCTTGTTTGTTTTACACATACGCAGGTTCTTTAGCATGCACAATTCTTGTGATCTTTTGTTTTAACAGAAAGAAATGACGCCTAGTCATGCCAAAATGATTACATATTGGTTTTATTGAATGGTCACAATAACTAAAATTTATTACACTGCACAAAAAGGTAATAGGAACAAAAAAATCTTCGGACACTCCCTGCGTTATGTTCTTCGTTTTTGCATTATGCTCCGATAAATTACCGCTACGTATGCAAATGAAGACATGCAAATTGTACCGCGATAGATAACTTGGCAATATGCTCATCGATAACGCGAATAGTAGGCACTGCATGTTCACGAAGGAAACCGGGCTGCAGAAATACTGATGGATGAAAGTCCAGCGAGCAGTGCATTCGGAACCATTGTCCGTGGTTCTTATCTAGGAGACATGGGTCACCATGCATACGTTTGTTTCTACTGCATCGTTGCACAGCACATCGTTTTCGCAGCTGCCGATGAAAGCACTCGGAGTTAAATGTAATTCCCTTCGTTCCGCTGCCCGCTGGACACTGCACTCAAGACGCTCACCAAGGACAAGACGTACCTAACGATTTCGCGCATAACAGAGAACGGAAGCAAGCGCAGAACACTAAAACACATGAGGGAGTGTGTCGTCGGAGATAAATTTTACGAGCGAGCCTTGCAATGAACCCCCAAATAGTGCAAGGACTGCACTGACTTATAGCGTGGGCAGAGGGCGCTAAAGAGATTTCTTGTAATAATAAAAGCCGTGAAGAATTCTTCGTTCTTAACACCTACATAATATTGTTGGAAAAAAGAAATCTTATTTGTAAAACATATTGATTGCTTGGACTTTGAATCAAATTTGGTTTTTTCACTATTCAGTGCGTGTTCCCTCCTCATGATAGTCACGCTTCAATCGCAGCTCCCGTAACTCCCCATGCTGATGCCGCTGGCAATAGCTTCTGAACCACTTTTCGCCCGAGCCTTCGCGACATATTTGAATAGGCTTTGGTAAGTATACGGAGCAATAAAAAGAAGGCCATTCTCGCGGAAAATGAAGATGCGGCTGTGTGAACCAGCTTTTCTAGCGCTGCCATACATTGTCGTGTATTCTGAGGCAATTGTTTTTGTTTTGAAGAGAATCTCCGACCGTGCAGAATAGGGCATTTGCAGTGTTGTGCGGAATGGCATTTCAAGGAAGGACGTTCCCGGAACATGTTGCTTTTAGAAGGAACGGAGAAACGTCCCCGTTGCCTTCAAAATGGGTGGCAATGTAACGGTAACTCGTTACGTCTACGACGGAGTGGCAGGGGGAGCGGTGTTTCTTCTGTAAACGTTCCACGGCCTTTAACAGGCGCGCGCTCACGCAGCATATCATGCAGAACAGGGCGGATGGCTGACCGCAAGGCACAAAAATGTACTGCTTTACTGCTTACCTGTCACGTAACTATGCTGTATCCTGGTTTTCGCATCAAGGCGCCCGCCCGATGCGCGCGATGCCGACCGCGGCCGACACAACAGCTGCTATGCTCGAGATTTGCCGTCTATCATACAAAAAAAAATATTATCATGAACCAACACGCGCTCGTTTGATCTTCTTATCCTGCTTCACTCTCAGAACGCGCGCACTGAATTGTCCGGCGTGGAATTCAACAACTCCGAAGGGCGAGAAAAGAGATATTGAGTAAGAAGACAAACTCGAGGCAATATATATATATATATATATATATATATATATATATATATATATATATATATATATATATATATATATATATATATATATATATATATATATATATATATATATCGGCGATGTGAGACTCGAAACCGCCTAGCTACAATCCAACGTCGTAAGTACTGGGCTATCCACTTTCATTTTTCTTTCATAGTATTTAATTATCATCGGCATGACATTTTGAAGTAATGAAATACAATCCGAAAGCTGATATGTTCACTCTATTTGTACCGCTGCACAACGTAGTCACATAGCACTTAAGAATCAGCAGTTATATTTAAAGAGAATATATAAACTAATGGCATTTCCAATCATACACTACAATGGGCTTAAGAATGCATAAACACCTCAACAATGCAAATACGATTCTGCCTGACTTTACATTTGATTCTTAGTACCTCTTAGCTGAGTGACCATCCTGATGAACTGGGATGTTGAGTAAATGATTGGCTACGCCTTTCTCTGCAACACGCGTGCATGCTAGCAGAGCATAGCATAGCTTTGTATAGTATAGTATAATGAAGGGTTGGGAAATGGTAGTGGGGAAAAGGTAGCAGTGATTTGGGTGAGAAGGACGGAAACGAGGAAAGCAGAACGAGAAGATAAAGAGAAGGAGAGAGAAAGAAATAGAAAGAAAGAAGACGAGACTGCAGAGAACGAATGCAGAGAGAGAGAGAGAAAGAGAAAGAGAAAGGAAGATGTATAAAGAGACAGCGAAAAACAGAGAGTAAGAAAAGAAGAAAGAGAGAAGACGATTTAAAAAAAAATAAAACTACTAAGAAATATTCTGACGGACTGCAAACAGGAGACTTCACTGAGTTGCAAATGTGTATTCCGAACATTATTTTCTGCTCACACTAAAACAATGAATGCACACTTATTAGGCGCCTAAGTATTGTCCCTTTCGACGTGGTTTCCTGCGCAAAAAATTTAATGGGGGGACATTTCTATTTGAATATCTCAGGCGCAGTATCTTGACTGCACCGTTGGAGACAGACTTGGAAAGTGCTACATGTGTGGGATGCCTGCAGCTTGACGAGCACACAAGGTGCGCAGTTAGATATGCTTGTATATTATGGTTGGTGTCTCTAAAATTTTCGATTCGGAGCTGTTTATTTTGATTTCTTTTACTTACGTATAAGCCGCTGTTAGCAATGTCATATTCGCATAATATATGTAGCTTCATGGGAGCTTCATGCTGCTTATTTTCTTTCGCTTCAGGATTATCCAGCACTATATACTTTTACATAAAAGGGCACATTTAACGTTATGTAACCACACGTTAAAATTTTCAAAATTATAGCTACAACGCCTTCCTTTCGCATCGCAGAAACTTGTAACGGGAACTCATTGTGAAGGAACGAGGAGCGAGCTTTCGTTGCTGCTGCAGAGAAACGCGGACGACACTGCAAACTTCTTTGGTCTACACGCCTCCATTTGCGTCTTGCTCTCTCCATGATTTGTGTGGGGGAAAAAAAACCTTTGTTGAGTTTCTTGCACTTCGCTGACGCGCAAAAAAACATTTCACAAACTTCATGCACTGAAGGAATATTCAACCGTGATATAATAAAGGCAATAAACCCCCTGCACGCGATTCTGCTTTTCTGGAGCGTAGTCGGGATTTCATGTCGAGCAAGCGTGGAGGGTGGTCTGTACCTTTTTGTATTTATGCTCGTAGATGTGTTGGTGTTTACCCTGGTGTACACATACAAACTGTAAAAAATTTAGGGGATTTAAGACATTCCCAGTTCGGAAATTTTTTATACTTATCGCTTCTCTGGCTGTTGGTTTCTGTTCAGTAGTATGAATAGCACTAATATCTTTTTCAAGATTTGGCTTGTGTGAATTTTCAGTTGTGATTCTTACCGAAGGGGTTTTTTTTTTAAGTGAGACGCATAGTGTGCGTTAGACAACTCCTAGGTCGTAATAGTCACCACTGCGCTTTCGCACATGGTCAGCTGGACCCGGTGCTTTGTTTCGATCCGTACGTGTCGACTTGTCCGACACCTTTGTTACGCGTGAAGATGAATTTGACCTCTTAGACGAGCGGAGTGAACCGGACGCCCGGCGCTGCAGCATGTGCCCCTGACCTAACGCTACTGGTGCCGTCTCCCCCGTGTTGTTCGCCCTGAACTCGACAGCCACTGTGCGAATGCTTTGCGGCTTCTCTTTTGTTGCACTTCGAGGCATGGCGCTGGGAGCGCCGGGATTTGGCACCGCCTGCTCATTCAACGGTTCGAGAGCAATAGGCGGATCGTGTTCACAATCTTTAGTCGACAAAGGCACCACACTCACGCGCGCACCCGGAGAGTTCTCATGTGTCATATTGTTGGCCCGATCGCGACGTTGGGATAAATTGGATAGTTTCTTGCGCAGTGCTCCAACGTCTTCCGGTGCATCAAATCTAGTGCGTTCTTCGTATGCATTGATAGGCTTATCGGGGCTTACTACGTTCTCGATAACGGCGCACTCGGTATCTCGGCGTTTGCCGTCCGACCTTCGATGCCGTAGGCAGACCAGGCATATTACACAATTGACCAGTAGAACGAGCAAGACAAACCCACCGGCTACACTGGCAAGTAGAATGTAAAACTGCTGCTCGGTGAAGTGGTTGAAGTACAAGAGAACTGAAGATGATGCAGTATCATCTGAAGTCCTGTTTAGCACTGTCCCTGCTGTGCTATTTGGTACAGCGTCTTCCACATCTTTTCTTGTGGTGGCGTTAAAGCTTATGGAAGTATTCTCGCTCATGCTGTTCCTCTCAGGTACTGCTGTGGTCATTCCTAAGTGGCCGTCTATTACAACAGCCACAATGTTTGAGATGTCGCTATAGCGGTTGTTCTTGTTCTTCGTTCGAAGAGCGAAATAATAAACGACAGTCTTATCGGGATTTCTGTGTGGAAGCGACAAGGAGGCTGATTCATCGTCCCCGAACATTTGATCTTGTGTGAATTCAATACCAACTTGGTTAGCGAAATCGTTTGACAGGCGTTGTTGGTACAGGGAGTAACGGAGTTCGTAGGTGGAACCAGAACCTGCAAGGAAATCAGGTTTAAAATGCTGAAGCCTCTTGTGTGCAATACATATTATCCAATAAATGCATGCAACATTTCTTCTGGTGGTCCTTCAGCACACACTTCTAGGAAGCGACAAAGGTAGAACTGCAATTTTGAAGATGGCAGACAACGTTTTGTGAGGTGTATATATTTTAACGATATGTGCAGAATTCGTAACATTAAGCAGCCTTTTGCGCAATTATACATATGAAGCATATGGTTATAGAATTCAAATGCTCACTACAAGAAAATTTCAATATTGGGGTCTTTGAGGAATGTCGGCTTGTACGGAAATAGCAATCGTACGGAAAACGTGACGGTTAGTACGGAAATTTAATGTCAGCTTTGTCGGCACCTGACTGTTTCAATCTGCAAGGCATGTAATCATCTGATAATGTTGCTGTACACATCGAGTAGCTCACGCAGAAAACACGTTTTGGGATCTTGGAATATTAACGCGGAACGGTAATACCTTAACGTAAATGGTATGGTCACTGCTAATAAACACCGCGTTACTGGGTATTTTCGGCTAGGCGCAGCTCATTGCCCGGTGCACTAAAAACATAATTATGTTAGCCACATTTCTGCGTGCTGCAAACGTTGAATATATCTTGGCTGCATTCCGAGATGCTTTGTTTTTGCCGATCGTGTGAAAGGCTGCTGCGCCACAATGTCGTAACTAGACATAAACGCGACTTGTCCTATGGTGGAGCGCTCGCTAATTTACTGACAAAAGAAAAAGAAAGACAATAAACTAGAGATGATGTATATAGCTAGCGAGGCGCAAGTTATGATGCACCGTCTTCGAATATATCAATTTACGTAAGGTAATTTCAAAGCACTATATGTATTACATTCACAGCAAGAAAATGAAGCAATATGTTTTGTATAAGTTTCAGGAATTTGTTGCAATTAGCGTCTAATTAAATATTTCATTCTGCAGTCAGTCATATTTAGGTTTGATATAAAAACTATGAAATCATAGGCTACAAATATGTGCACAATTACTTTTTGTTGCAGTCATTTCAAAGATGACAAAAAAAAAACCACTATCTCCCACTAAAAGTAGTATGCGAAGGTGTGCGTGGGTCAACTTGAAGTTCCGTTCAGTAAGGGCAGCTTGCCCGATGTTAACGCTTCCTTGCAAGGGGAGCACACCAAGTGGCACGACCCGTCGATCATCGTAGTGCCTTTACCAAAGTGGTCGGCTATAGTTATATGCAGCACACTCAGTTTAAGGCAAGACATACTGACTCTGCAGAAGGTTTAATTCGTCTAATAAGTCACGCTTGTTGCTCTTCTTTTGCTACAAGTGGACACAACAGGCATAAACAAGTTGCGTGCACAAACATAGCCCCCGCCACTCAAGTGGATATAACCAGACCACATGCCGAGGAGTGGTGGCGCTGCGCATTTACGAAAGATCCCACTTTGCAAGTGCCGGATCCCAAACAAACCCTTGCGTAAGTTTCCGGCCATTCTTTCTTACCGTCGCCGTTGTCGTACTCGTTTCCAGGAGCTGACCACTGAAAAGTGATGTTGGGCAAATCGATGCGTTTTACGCTCAAGTCACGCACTGTACCAGGCGGAAATGGCGCCTTGTTTTGCTCAGATGCCCAGAAGGAGCCAACGAACTCTTCCCTCTGGAAGGAGGCGCCATGGCTTGCATCGGAGCTGACGGTCGTCGCTTGAATACTTGAGGCCTTCAACAGGACACTGTACCAACCACCTCTCCGAGATGCAGCCAGAAAGTAGCCGCTGTACACGCCGTCACCCTTGGTCACGTCCGGCTCTGCATCCCCAAGCGAAAGTGTGCTTTCTCCGTAAGGTCATATTACAAGAGCAACGAGATGCAAAGTTGGGCTAGTTAGGCAAGATTTTATGCTTGCATAATGAAAAAGCGACAATAAAAAAACAAAAGAAAAGAACAAGAAAAAAATGCACAGGTTGTTATCCATTGCTTCTCATGGCTGCAGTAACCGCAACAGCATGTACAGCTCTGAGTAACTTCAGCTAATCTTTTTTGCACACCAGTGATCATGCAAAATTAGCCATGACATGGAAAACATGGTACCCCCATCCATTGCCGCATACCATTGAACGACGGCGATGCTAAGTTTGCGTGCGCTGCAGTGTGATGTTATCGGGAGTTCCTTGTCGAGATAAAATGAGCGTGCCGGAGGCCGCAACACGTGCGGCTGCCTACCTTACCCTTACATCAATGGCTGGAGGTGAGGGCACTAAGACAAGCTGTTGGAGTACTTCAATGCTAGGAAATCTTTGGAACCACTTTGTTATTTTCCTTTCGGGTAGGGTAAGGGCTCATCATCGGGGGATTGCTGGCCACGCCCGTACAATCGGGAACACTGTAAAAATCGGCATCTCCCGGGCGAATCGGGAGAGTTTGCCAGTATGAAGGTATAATCATTCCGTGCCTTTTATCACTGAAGCTGTTCTTAGTCCAGGCGTTGCTGTCCGTTCACGTAGCGCTGCTCACGGGGTATTGCGGCGTGATGACAGTATGACTCGTTGTAAGAAAACGGGTTTCGCCACGCCAAGGTGAGCGAGCGCGAGGTTCGGTGAAAAGGGTGATGCAATGAGAGGCGCACAAGTATAGGTGAAAGTGACCCTGAAGAAAGGGCCGCCGGATTTGCTATTTCGACAGCGTTCGCGAAGTAGAGCTGGCCGCACTTTTCATTTCTCTTCAAGCTTTACGAAGCAGGCATGGTGGGACGATTGTTTGGTACGACGCGTGACAGATGGTCTGGAAATTTTGTACATTTGTATAAACTTTACTGAAGCAGAGAAGCAAAAAAAATATTACATTTTCAGATGAGTGCATGGCCACTTCATTTGCATGCAAAAGCCAAAAAAGAGGAAGCAGTCATTTGCAAGAAAAAAAAGAAAGATTTTTAGAACAAGAGACTGGTTAAATAGCGACGTATGCGAACTAAATGTAGCTATAAGTATTCTTCACGATTCTTTTTTTTTTATTCTACCTGTACATTGACTTTTGTCTTATAAGCCCGTGCCCACTGGTACACAAACCTAGAATCCAGCAAAGCAAGAAAGTTGGTGCCACGACGTAATAAGTGTGGTCACGATGTGACGTACCCCATGCGACGTACCCAGAAGTCCATTGTCCCGAAGCTGGACGACTGTAGTGGTTACCGTGTTTTGCGTTGCGTAATAGACGACAGCCTCCACATTGGCTCCCTTAACAGGTTGCTCGCCGTACAGGAGTTCGGCGTACAGTATTTGCGGAAGCGGCGTGTCTACCTGTGTAGAAAATGCGGAATCAAGTGGTCCATATTTTGTCAGGCTTTAAGTTTAACAAATTGAGGCTTTACATACGCGTTATAAACGCGATAACTTTTGCACTCACTCCGAATTATTTGTGCGTGAGCAAATAATCATTGCCTTCACATGTTTAGCAAAGTACGCTTCCTTAGAAATTTAAGAAGATGCTTTATAATTGAGGTTTCCTTCTCTGCAGGTGACACCACAATTTAGATGTATTTATAACGGTAAAAGTACTATATAGTACATGCGTTTTAAAATAGAGCTTTTTTGACTCCGCGCCTTCTAAATAATCAACCTTTCCTTGCTCGGTTAGTGCAAGACAAGTGCACTGCTACCCGCCATGGTGGTCTAGTGGTTATGGTGCTCGACTGCTGATCTAAAAGTCGCGGGATCGAATCCCGGTCATCCTGACTGCATTTCGATGAAGGCAAAATGCCATAGGCTGGTGTGATTAGAATTAGGTGCAGGTTAAATAAACCCAGGTGTGTGAAACTTCCGGAGTCCTCCAGTACGGCGTCTCTCATAATCATTGTGAGAAACAAAAAAGGGGACCCGGACCCGATCGTCTGGCTGCGTTGAAGGTCAAGGGATCAACTGAGCGAGCCAGTGCACCTGGCTCGTACTCGTGCCCACCTCCCCTTCTTCCTCCTTTATTTCCAACAATCATGTCGTGGTTGTTGAACGTAAACCCCATTCATTAATATTGTTAAGTGCACCACTACAATACGTACTCGTACATATATCATGGCTAGAAGAGTTTCTCAAATTCACAGAAGAAAAACATCGTTCGGTGTCCGGTATTTTTGTCAAGACTGTGCTTTCGTCTGTAAACTCAGTGTTATAAAATGCAAAGCAGTGCAATTTTCGGTTGTATTGGCATCTGCTTGTCGTCTGTGTCGGGGACTGCCACGGGAGATTCCACTGAGCGTACTAGTTACGTTATATCTTGGCTGTTGTTCGACCAGTTGGTACGACAGCAATACGCATCATGAACAGCCTTGCTATTAGGGCTACTCAAGAAGAACTTTGGCCGGAAAAGCGGCCACCCAGTTTTTGTTGCGTTCAAAAATAAATAAATCAATCAACAAAAATTAAGGCAGCTTCGAACAAGTAGTGCCAAGCCTGAAGGAAGTGCGGAGCTGGGCAGCCTTTGTTTTTATTCGTTTCTGATTTTCCTGTTCTCGTTTAGCTTTTTTCTGTGTTTTTCTCTCTTTAGTTTTATTTCCATTTTTTTCTCTCTCTCTCTCTTCCTATTTCTCGCTCGCTCCATCTTTCAGTTTTTATGCATGGTTTGTGTAGTCGCGTTTTCATGTATGAGTAATGTTTGCACTTTATCCCATCATCATCAGGGCGAAGATTTCTCTTCGGCGCGAGCGCGTGCTCGATATGCTACAGTTGGCTATGCTTTATGTAATTTAGCCTGCGTTTCTATTGCTAGGAAGCAATAAGCTCTCTTAATGAAGCCATTCGATGATTACTTGGAAAAGTGCCCCAGGGCTCCTTTGAGGTAACACAGACAAGAAAAAGGAAAAAGAAAAAATAGCTTTAAAGTACCCCCCCACCCCTCTCTTTTCATTTCGATTACATACCCTGTTTCTGCGGAACCATCCACGTATGCGGAGTCTTGGTTCATGCCCAGAGCCCCGAATGCTTGCCATTAATGAACAGCGTTGGCTGATTTGCCGTGCCCTGACCGCATAATCAACGTTCACGATGTCTGAGTCCTGCGTATGGGAAAGAAGAAAAATAGGAGTAAACATAAACAGCAGTATGCTTACACAGAGGCCAGAGAATGCAGCAAAGGCGACGTGTTGCCATAAGCAAAATGCCGCAGTCGATTAGGCAAGCTGACGTGAACTTGCGAAGTCGTTGAATTAAGAAAGGGCTGCCGACAGATACGCTTTCGAGGAGCTTCTGGTGTTTCACTGCTTCTTCGTCTTTTGCGATATTCCGAGTGTTTTAGGAATGCGATCACCGCGCAGTATGTCTGTGCAGCGTAATGGATGTGTTTTTTATATCTGCTTGTGTTTTAACGCGCCTAATTGTTATATTATTATATTTTACTCACACAACGGAAGCGTTAAATGATGGCTCTCTTCACCACCAATATGGCGTAACGTATATTGGTGAAATAGAAGCGAGGAAAAACTGGTATACACAGGAAGGATATGCTTGTGAACAAATTTATTGATTACAATCTCACCCTAATGGTTCACAAGGGGAAAATACTCAGCTTACTATGAAGGGGGCCGGTATTCATCATTTTGGGAAGGAATCGAACCGCATGCACGCGATTTTCTAACGACAGCGACACTGGATTGGACAAACTTCATTTGTGCCTGCAGTTCAAACGACAGGGACGAGCGACAAGATTCGCTGTCGCCGAGGCCCACCCCGTCGGCGCCGCTTGTCTCGTCGCCCGTTTCTGGAAAACTAGATAAGATCCGCTTGTAGCCCAGACGCCAGCGAGGCGATTTCCGGCAACTGCACTCCTGGTCCTCACTTCGTTTGCAATTTGCTCTCGATGCTTGTTATCAGTGCATACTTCAAAGAATGCAAGGTATTGACTATCTTTTTAAGTGTGAATACACTTTATAAGCGACCCCAAACCATCCACCGCCATCGGCGGCGTCCGCAGTCTTCTCTCTATCTTTAAAAGAAAGAGGACTTAGCGGGCCGCAGTGCGACGCTCTACCGAATAAGCCACGGACGCGACGCTGATACCGGTGTCAGTAACGCGCCTTATACCCCCTCCCCCTTCGCTCGCTCCTCCGCTCTCCTCGCTCGCTGCAGCTGCGCGCGCACCCCTCTCTCTCGCGCGCCCGCCTTCTCTCTCAGTCTCCCGTCGAGAGCGGGTCGTGCGATGGATGTCCTGGAGACAACGCTACCATCAACAACGAATGCAGTACAACCGAATGCCAGCACTGCACCCGTCGTTGGAGGTGACGGTACCGCGGTGGTTTCGCCGACGTTGGAAGACAAGGCGGCGCTGCGAAGGGCTCGTGAGACCGAACGTAAGCGGGCGAAGCGTGCAGCGGATGCCGAACTGCGTGCTCGCGAGGCCGAGTGCAAGCGGGCGAAGCGTGCAGCGGATGCCGAACTGCGCGCTCGCGAGGCCGAGGACAAGCGGGCGAAGCGTGCAGAGGATGCCGAACTTCGCGCTCGCGAGACCGAGGACAAGCGGGCGAAGCGTGCAGCGGATGGAGAACTGCGCGCTCGTGAAGCCGAGATGAGGCGTCAGCATCGAGCCGCGAACGCGGCCCAAGATGTGGAACGACAACGCAAGCGTCAGGCGGAGAAGGGCGATGAAGGCCGGCGTCAAGACGCCGCTCGCAATCGTCAACGGCGAGTGGACGTTCCCGAAGCCGTTCCAGCCAGTGAACGTGCCGCGCGGGAGAGGGTGCGAGCCCTGGACTTTGCTCGTCCGGACGCGTCGTGAAGTGTAAATAAATAATACTTCGTATATAATGTATCTGTGTACAAATGCTTCATGACAAACAACACTTAAATTCATTAATTACACTTTAATCATCATCATCAGTAATAAAACTCCCAAGCATTTCCCCGAGGGTGAACATGGTTAAGTGCGAATGCATGGGGTGATGCTATGAGGGGGAGTAAAGGTAAAATTCGTTGGCATTCGCCAGTGAGTTAACGTAAACTCCCCCGTGTGATCAAATTGCGATTCCCAGGAACCATTACACCATAAAGGCACCATAGTGTGTATAATAAATATAATAGTGCGAATTAATAAATACCCCTCATAGCATCACCCCGTGCATTCGCACTTAACCATGTTCACCCTCGGGGAAATGCTTGGGAATTTTTTACATTCTCATATCGCGCGGAGAGAGAGAGTGGCCGTATTTTCTCGCAAACCTTGTTATCGAATGTTTGTTTTGATGTCTCGATGCAAGCTTGTGTCAATTTGGTCGCTTGCGGCAATGTGAAATCGTCATGCGAAATGCGTCGTAGCCGTCGTAGCGTATACGCTTCCAGGCAGCCTGTTGCGGTTAAACCAGAGATTGCGAAAAAAGAAGGCCGTTAAATGCTTTTGTAGCTTCCTTAAGCCAAACAAAGCAGTAATAAATGTGGCATGTTGACATTGACCAACTTTTAAACTTCTATTTGCAATTGATAGGTATGCACGCAATATTTTTCATTCAAACATTAATGACACTTAGTCGCCGACATGCGGTTGCAGCCGTCACGATGCGACGGCGCGATGGAGCAAGTATGTCGCTGGCGCTTGTCGCTGTCGCTAGAACATCGCATGCATGTGGTTGGGCCTTAAGGTGTTATCATGTTCAGCAATAATTTACATAACTTGCCACGAGTGACTGAGGACCTTACCCGACGAAATATAAGATTGTGGAGATTATTGCGAACTAGACTAGCGTTATGTCAAGTAGCCTAGCCGGAATAGAATTAAATAAAAGTAGCCTGTAAAACTTCTGCAGGAGTATTCTCATTTGGACACAGAAAACCAGGCTTAAGAGAAGCAAATCTATATAACAAAAAATTTGTCTTAGTACAAATCAAAAGGACTACCAAGTCATGATTGCATGGTACTAAGCGCTATAAAATAAATGGAAGGAGTACAGTCATTGCATTTTACCACTACAGAAGTATGATGAAGAAACTTGGTGCATTACAATAGAACTTCAGAGCTAAAGACTGTACAACAAGCAATGAAATTGAGATTGACAGCGAAGCATTACTAAAAGAGGGCAGTATGAATGCTAACATGCATAAGAAATGTAGAAAATCAGTTATACGGACATCCGCATAGTAGAGAAATGATTGAAACCGAAGACATATAGTATAAAACCATCTTGAACTGCACCTTTAAGGTGGGAAGTTCAGTTAAGAGAGGGAAGTCATTATGTCGCGGCACCATTTCGTACCTCAGTGAGCACGTGTTCCGTGGCAAACATAGACATCTTGACCCGGTGAGATGGCACCACAGTCCCGTTGAAGATTACATCACCTTCTTCAATGCTGTACACGTCAGGGCAGGCTAGTATGAATGAAAGCACGTTGGAATCAAAGGACTTGAAGCTGAAGTTGCCACTGATGCCGTTTCGTAGATTCACGTCTGTCTTCTGGAATACCTGCATTTGGTTTCTACTGTTGTGCACAAGCTTCATTGTTTAATTTTCTCCTGAACTAACTAACTAACTAACTAACTAACTAACTAACTAACTAACTAACTAACTAACTAACTAACTAACTAACTAACTAACTAACTAACTAACTAACTAACTGAATAAATATATGAATAAATAAATGAATCTGTGCATTTCGAAATAAGTAGAGCGAAGTGGCTTGTAAGAACTGCTACCCTTCCGTGCAGGTATGCATATGAGATTCGCTGGGCAGGGTTTTTTTGATTAAATATCTGAGGAATACATCGGAACACAGACACTCTAGGAGAATCAAACAACATAAACTTGCTTTGAGATACTTTGATTATCTTCAAGTTTTAAAGACCCGCCACAAGAACAAAATGGGGCACAAAATATAATTAGCTAAGATTCAATTCATGTGAACCAAGTTATCACGAGCGAAATGTATATTAGGCTTGACTTTTGTTGCAAATACAAGATCACAGCTGCAGTAACTGCTACCTTAGCTCGCTTACGCCCTTCGTAAATTTCCTACAACGTGTTAATCTGACTTCCATTCGTTCCGGTTTTTCAGCAGGTAACGTTTTGTTTTGCTTGAGATTTTGCAGCGTGGCGTGTAGCTATGTGTACTGGATGACTGGGCTTCTTGTCGCTTGTGCTGAAGCGCACGCGCGGACAGCCCACTCGATGCGTCATCTATTGCGAGACTGTTCATCGAGCGCCAGCGAACCAGCCGTTAAACCACCTAGTCACGTGGCATCGCAGCGGTGAGACTCCGAGAAAGCTCAGCTGCGACGCCTCTCCGCAGCTGATCACGTGGCGTCATTTGGAGCGAGAAACCTGTAGCAGGGACAACAGATCAGCGGAGCTGCCAGGGCGGCATGCAGAAACTTTTTTTTTTCGGTGAGGGGGGCACCTCCTTGATCTAATGGGGGGCCGGGCAAACAAATGGTCATTTTGCGTATGTATGCATGGCGAAATTCGAGGAGGGGGGTACGGCCCGTAATTCTACCCCTGGCTACGCCCCTGGCAGCTGTGGTTGTAGCCTTCGGGAGGCGAAAGCATTTCGCTATTTTTGTTTAACTCGCGTCTCGAGCCATGAGGCTCTTCACTCTCCAAAGCTGACATTCAAAGATATTACGACCTATTACAGGATCAGCATCGTCAATAACCACCTCCTGCAAAGGGGCTGGGGAAAGTTAATGAACGCATCTTGCTGAGGATCTTCACCAATACTTTATTGTACGTGGCAACCATGCAACGTTTCAATTCTTCCTTCACTGGCAAGTGCAAATACTGTGGGCAGGTGGCTGACACCTACCATATCGTTTGGGCTTGCCAGCTCAACTCAGCTCTTCGCTCCAACCTTAACCCAAACAGAGAGGAGTGGGAGGCGACCTTGCTGGTTTGCTTGGACCTTCAAGCCCAAAGGGCCCTGGTCCAAAGGGATAGGTTAACAAGTGTCACCAATGGAATCCCGAAATAAGGACTCCACCCACTATGAAGCCTCTAAAGAGCTGCACCTCTCCTTTTTTTCAATAAATGTTTTCACTCATTCACTCCCAAAGCCGACTAGACGCACCTTGTGCTTGCGCTTCGAAGGTACAGGGTCATTGTGACGCTATATGAATGATCTTACGAGGCGTGTGGAGTAGTAGAGCTTTCGTCATAATAATGTAATTCCTGGCTCATTAGCAAGACTATTCTTGGTCGAATCTCGCAAATTTGTAAGCAGTTTTTGCGTAGCTGTCGTGGTATTTTCATAAAAATAATTGCTACCTTAAGAAAAAATATTGCTACTGTAAGGAATAAGCAGTGGTACTGTCAATAATCTAGCGCCACCTCCTCTGATATAGCTGTTAGGAGGCGGAAATTTACATGCTTTGACTGTGCAATATCAGCTGTGTATGACCGTGCGTCGTCTTCAAAAAATGCAAATCGGTTCAATAAAATACAGGAGCTAAGATTTGAATTGTCCTCTGCTCCGACGTTGGCTATGAACATTGCTTGCGAGTGGGTGCTGACTCTGACATTATTATTGCTCCTCTCTCGGTCACTGTACTATGTACTTGTTACCTATGCTGTGTGCCCATCTCTTTTTTTACGCCGTCATTCACTTGCGTGCGCCATTCGAGCTTATTGCTCCCGTTTGTCGTCACGTCAGAATGCTTGGGGACAAACTTTATAAGGCCAAGTCGTGAGGTCTGATCGCGGCCGCATTTTCGATGGAGGCAAAAACGCTTGATTGAGGCCCATGTACTTCAATTTACGTGCGCGTTAAAGAACCCCAGGTAGTGAATGGAGATTTTACTATATGTCTTGTGAATTTGGCAAGAAAATACCAAACCATTATAAAAAATAGTAATAAATATGCCAGTTTACTATATTCTTGGGCCCCGACGTCGTGGTTTAGTGGCTTAAGTACTAGACTGCTGACCCGCAGGTCGCGAGATCAAATCCCGGCTGCGGAGGCTGCATTTTCGATGGAGGCGAAAATGATGTAGGTTCGTGTGTTCAGATTTGGCTGCACGTCAAGAAAAACCACAGGTGTCGCAGTGCAGAGCCATCGTGGAAAACGCCTTCGTGGACCATAGTCACCTTTGTGCCTGGGTTCAAGAGCAAGAAACGCACACCCGAACCAGCACTCAGATATTTCACTCAAGAAAATGTGGAAAACAGCTACAGAGCTCATCGTCACTTTTACACTGACGGCTGTGTTACGTATACATCATCTGCCATTGGCGTCTGGATTCCATCTGTCAATGTCTCCATCTCTACCACTCTCAATCACTGCACCTCATCTACAGCCACCGAACTGGCTGCACTGCGGGCTGCAATGAATTACACCGTGGACCAGACAGCAAAGTCCTGGGTCATCTTCACTGACTCAATTCATTGACTCAAGAGCAGCGCTGCAGTCCCTGAAGTCTCCACGCACACAGGATCAACTCGTCACGGACATCAAACGCCTATGCAAGAAAGCATGTGACCTCCATCACCGCATTTTTCTGCAGTTGATACCTGCCCACTGAAGAATACAAGGCAATGTCCGGGCTGATGACGCTGCCAAAGCTGGACATGACACTTCTGCAGAAATCTTCGATACACCTTTCTCGAGGCACGACGCTGCAACGCTAGTGTCGGCACACGCTTGGCACCTTTGGTGATCCCTCTGGACAGACCCTAGCCAACAGTATGGGCCTCTGTACAAGATCGATCCATCGTGTCGCTTCAGGATGCCGCGAAACCTCAACAGGCATTGTAAGATGAATAATGCTTACACTGCATCTGATTAAAGGTTGCATATATGAATTACTTCAGCAACAAAATTGGACTGTCAGACTCGGCATTTTGTGCACTATGTAACGTCGTTGAAGACATCAATCATGTCCTCTGTGAGTGCACGGTATACGCATCAAAGACAGTCTCTGAAGATGTCCTCAAAGATACAATCGGACGCAAACTTAGAGTTGAAAAATATTCTAGGCTTACGGCAGAACAGCTCCAGTGCGTTAGACTCCACAAAAGTGCTACTGACATTTTTACCGGCTACATGCTAGAATGAAATGTTGTAAATAGTTCAGTGCTGTGAGAGACTGTACGTGTTATGTAGCTGTTATGCGTGTATTTACCTGTATGTGCTGTGTGTTCATCATTATATATAATTGTCATCACCCGGCACCTGGAGTAGCCTGTGAGATGAAAAACCAGGCAAACCTCTCCAGCTCCCCAATTAATTAATGTTCTCTCTCTCTCATAATCACATCGTGGTTTTGGGACGTTAAACCCTGGCAATTATTATTATTATTATTATTATTATTATTATTATTATTAAGCTTTTTAAGGCGAATGCTTTAGGTGTCTCATCAAGCGCGAAAATTGGCTGTTGCCGTCAGCGACGTCGACTCGAGTGATGCAACGAATCCTCATCCCACGACGATAGGACGTCATCATGGTGTCGCATGATGATTTCATCACATGATACCGTCGTTTGGCCAAAGGGGGGCTGATCGCGGAAACAATGCAAAAACAGGTGAGATGCAGAAAGCTTGCCATGCCTGAGATCGTAGAGGCATGGCTGTGTAGATCTATGTCAGATGCAGAAAGCTTTTGGAGAGGAGCGGGGGAGGATCAGTACATCGACTGAGAAATAGCAGAGGAGGATGACTGTTTCTCTCCGCTGTTTAGTTGTCTGGGGCGGATGCATAAGGTACACTGCGAGTTTTTTATTGCGTTCTCCTGGCTAATATATGCCCAATGCCAGGGTTGCCGGGGCTACTTTTCGCTGAATTAGTTACATGATGACCCCATCTGGCGACGAGAATTTCAGGTTTTCTCCGTGCCTAATTTTGGCTACTTTTGAACTTCTATTTTGACGCATTAAGTAGCCATTTTACATATTATTTGCAGAAAAAAACATACCTTTTCTAAGCTTTTCTGCCATGTGAGATGATGCGCTGTTGCGCGCGCGTGTCCCCCCGCCAACAGCAAGTTGGGGATCATCAAGGCACCCCATCGCGGGCGCAACGAAGTTGCGTACAGGTTGGCAAACGTGCCGCTAGAGTTCCTGCTCCCTACGGGCACTACGGGAGCAGAGTTGCGCATAGGTCCGCCATCTGCCTAGCTAGCAACCATAGTTGTGCGGTGAAGCCGTGCTGTTCTTGCAGAAGACTTGCTTAATCTTGTCGCCGAGCGACGAAGCGCGTGGCCGATCACTAGTCGACGTGCCTGGCGTGTAAACGACCGGCGAAGAAAGAAGAAACACCTCCTTTCGGGACTGTGCCACGGGAGTACAAGAGCATTTTTTAGTCTCTCTGGTTACGCAAAGCGTAATTTCCGAAAATGGTGGCAAATCCACCCAAATACTTTGCTGTCGAAGCTTAAGGAGATGGATCTATAGCAAATAAAATTACCAGTTTGTAGCCTACAGAGCGCACGACGTTCACTTGACAGATTCCAGGGGGACGGCGACCGCTTTCGGTGGTGCAGCCACGTTTTTCGGACGTGGCCTCTGCATCAGCTTCTCCGCAGTGCATGTTTGCTAGCGGCGTTGTGAAACAGATGCGCAATTCTGCTACCTAAAAGTAGCATATACAGTAACATTACGTGACGCTGGCACTGCTCGCCATGTGGTGATGTCGCGCGCAAGTTTCTAATTCTGACGCGCAGCGCGTGTTCTCGTGAGAACTTGACAAAAACAGAGCAACAGAAATGAAGCGATGCTGTTCACCTTCTACCAGATTTTTCAACATCTAAATCAATACTGGCAGTATATAAGCTTTATCAACAAAGTCGACCTGCGATTTGAAGGAAAAACTGCGTCAACGTTTAATGTTCCCTTTGACTTGTTGGCTGAAATGAAAAAAAAAATGTGCAGGCAAAAAGAACTCTATTTGCTTCACATAAAATATTTGCGTGTGTGCTCAAATTATTGCAATTTAATCGCGTATTTGCAGCTTATGTGGGATTTGAAGACCAAGGAAGAGGTAAAATTTCATGCTCTTATTTCATTGGTCTTACATATTAAAAAAATCATGCTTATTCTTGAAAAATAAAAACTACTCTGAATACTGCTTCTGCTCTGTTTCGCTACTAATATGGCGATGAAATTAAATTCCGTGTATACTGTGGCTTTTTTTGGCTTGAATCCTGGCTACTTTCAAATTCACCTAACGGCAACCCTACCATATGCTACGGCACTACTTTCTATTTGTGCAGTCGCTCCCTCGGCGGGCTATTGCCCCGTAGATGTCTTCGTCAATGCCATCGGTTCTGTGCTTTTGCCAACATAATATTCATAAACAGTAAACTTCGTTCAGCGTTTAGTTCCTCATCAGACTGTGATAAAGCATCTGCAGGCCGAACATCAGTGGTAGTTCACCGTGTTCACGGTGGTTAACAAGCCCTACTCGTGCCAGCGTCATTACTCTTTCTATTATGAACGTCGTGTCGTCTACCATCAAGTAGAGGACATATATTTATAGTGGGACGCGGCATCATCAAGCCTTCCAAAAATTGGTGTGCTTCTCGGTAGGTACAAAAAACAAACAAAAAGCAAACGGCTCTATGGAATTTTGTGTCGACTCCGGCACACAGACATAACGACATGTAATGAGCAAAATGCGCAAGTATATCTACCCGCTGTCGTGCATTGTTGATGTCTTGAATTGAATACACTGCAGGGAGCAGCATTCTTTTATTCGCTAGATCTACGCTCCAGGTACTGGCAGGTACCCATGGCAAAGGCAGATCGCCGAAAGGTGGCCTTAAGCATAAGCGTATCAGCCGGGGTTGTTTGTTTATACGGAAAGTTTGTAGGGCGTTAGTTTGTGGCATGTAACTTTATATAAACATTATAGAATTCCAAGTCTCCAATCTACACAATATTTAAACCAAGCATGTCGGGAACGAAGAAAAGGAGTCCGTTCTGTTGCGTCCGGAGGAATTTCCCGGTGACTACGTGACAAAAATTAGATAAAGGCGCGTCGCTGCCCCGTCTGGTTCTCTTATAAGCAAACTAATTTCTCGAATGCGGTGTTAGCTTTCATACTTTACTCATTTGCGTTAATTATTCTAACTGCAATTGTTGGCATTCGGATTCTTGATTTTTGTTCAGTACCCGCTATGTTAGCACGTGCCACATCAGAAAAATTTATTCATGATCGCCTGAGCTGCTCGCCATCTGAATCTGTCCAGAGTAGGGAGTGCGTTTCGTTTTCAGCTGGGTTTGAGTTGTGGGAGTTATGAACGTTCACTGTGTCCGCGGCTGTGAAGAAGCTGCCCGGGCGTAGGATGGGGTGGCAGCATCCTAATTTCTACATGAGAGTGTTTATTTTTTTCAGCTGTATGGGTCTTTGTTAACTAAAGAGAGTCATTCCATCTCAATGTCATTTTCATCTCTCGGCCTGGTTAGCTGCCGCTACGGCCATGAATTGACAGATTAGCTATTTGTTACGCAGTGGAGTGAGATGCGTTCCCGCGGCTCTGGTACCTACCAATGGGGTACCATCCTGATGAAGAGCCCAAAGGCGATTTAAGTGGGGCTTCGGAAATCCACTCCGTATTTCCAGCAGATCACCGAGTTTCGTCAGTCCAGTCGCGGAGGCACGTTGTGCTGTTCTGCAGATTAGGAATGCATCCGTGAGCTTCTGCAGTGCTCGTAGTTTGCAGTGCATCCGGTCAGCTCGTTCATTCCAGCACACCTCGCATGCTTGAAAGGAGTAGTTCGTGGTGTAGACACTGTAACGTGCGTTGCTGTTTCGACAGCAGACACGCTGGCTTAAGCCGCGTTCTGTGCCCCTCAACGCGTTTGTGCGCACAACATCTTCACGTTCAAAGATATATAAAAAGTGTCTAATAAAAAAACAGCGTTCTTCGTTACCCAAATAGTCGGTGTGTCGTTTGAATCGGACGCTTGCGTGTATAGACGCCTGTGTTGCAGACACAAGCCTGACGCCTGCAGAAATACTGCATTTGTTTTCTTTGGCGGGCGAAATTTCTGTATACAGGTGCACCCGTATGATTGACAGCTGAAAAACCCCAACCGAATCAGTGATCGTGACCTTTTTAGGAACAGTCAGACCTTTATAAATTAAGACATGACCACTAATCTAAATTACAGAGCCACTTTCCCCCAAACCTCTACAGTGTTTGAAATATTAGCGGCATGGACACAACGTTAAAGGGTGCCGATCAGAAGCCACTAGTCAGGAGAGAGCCATAACAGCCGAGACTTTAGCTCTGATGAAGAGAGGTGCTGCTTATGTAGTGGGGCGTACCCTGCAGACTGTGCAGATCGTGTGGCAAAAGGCAGCAAGCTTGGTATGGTGGATATTGTAGAACGCACTGGTGCTCTCGGAGAGAAGCAGTAGCGGAAATGGAGGAGAGATCCAAAGGCTATGCAGGCGTCGCAGCTCGTAATACCGCCGCCTCGGATGCATTCCTCGCAAAATTTGTCGCAGAAGCTATAAAGAAGGCTACGGAAAAGGCAATCGAACGCCTCGCAAACAACCTTTTTGAAACCTTGCCACAATTGGTTTCTAATGAACTCTCTCAAATTCTTGGGGTAGCATATACGCAAGATTGGGATTCTCAGGCTTCAGTGTTGTCGCAGCGCACGGGGATAGACAGTGCGACAGCACGTCAGCGATCTCTCTCCTAAGGCAGTGCTTTCCAAAACTACAGAACAAGATGATCTGTAGCCCCTAACGGACAACTCGGAAGCCGTTGCAGATATGAGTATGGACTGTCATAAGGCTCTGAAGCGTACCTGGTCTCCCCTGTCAAAAAGTTCTTCACATGATTCGAAATGAAAAAGTATCTGTCCAAGAAGGACTTCCTTGAGAATCTGTCTAAGAAAGACTTTTTGTGAAATGACATCTTGAACCAAGCAGTTTCTGCTCCGGTTCTACTATTAAAATAGGTCCATTAAACATATCACAGTGCAATTAGAAATCAAATGTTTCTGCAGCCACAAACTTATTATAACTTTCTTCGCAATTTTTTTGGATAATATTTCACTTCCAGAAACCTGGCTTTCACTCGGTCAAAAGTTTTACCTAAAAAGTATCGGCTATTTTGTTTGAATCGACCTGGTAGAGGTGGTGGACTCGCTGTCTTAATATAAACTAAATTCAGTCACAAACCTAAGATATCCTATCGGTGTAAGGCTCCTGATTGGGAAATTTTGACATTAGACATAGTATTACCCGATGATTTGCCCTTTTTTGTGTAAATGCACATTTCCCGGCAGGAGTGCAAAACAGAAGAAGTCTAGATGTCATGTTATCTGCCTGCAGAAAGAATATATTAGTTACTGGGGACTCTATGTCACATCACGTGGCTTGGGGATTTAAAACAGATTTAAACGGAAAAGGCTTGTGGGAATGGTCTCTTAACAAAAAGTTATTTTGTTTAATTTCGCGTGCTGCTACTTTGTCCGAGGTCTGTTTAAATGTGTAATAGACCTAACATTTTTCAAGCTCATTCTTAAATATATGGTCACGGAAAACTTCATACTGCGCTTCTAGCAGCGATCAGTTGCCTATTAGCTTTGTCTCAACTTTCCGAAAAAAGTGCTTTTCGCCGAAAAGGTCGCTTCATTTGTCAAACACAAAAATCGAAAAAAGACTTACAGGCTACTTTGATTCGTCGCAAGGACATGCAAGGTGACATAAGGGATATGAGCCTGTGTGCTGGGTTAAAGAGACCAGTAAAAGACGGAACTTTTAGTTTAAACTCGACTACAGGAGGTTTATTTATTAGTTCATAGTGGAATGAAGATTACATGAGGGGCTATAGAAAACGTAAAGCTGCATAGAAACAACTGCTGGTTAACCAATGCCCAAAAATTCGTGTAAATATAAATTCGCCGCAGCAGATTTGAAGCGCACAATAAATACAGTAACAGATGCCTATAATATGAAACGATTTGATTATTTTTCTTAGGCTAAAAATTGAAGAATCTTTTCAGATTTTCAACGTCTCGAAAGATGTTACCACCCTCTAAAAATATTGACTATTCAGTTCTTTTTCCCGTCAACTCAAACTCTGTGATTCAGTAGAAAATATTGTGAAAGGGCACCACATAGATTGATGATATGTGGGGTTTAACGTCCCAAAACCACTATATGATTATGAGAGACGCCGTAGTGGAGGGCTCCGGAAATTTCGACCACCTGGGGTTCTTTAACGTGCACCCAAATCTGAGCACACGGGCCTACAACATTTCCGCCTCCATCGGAAATGCAGCCGCCGCAGCCGGGATTCGAACCCGCGCCCTGCGGGTCAGCAGCCGAGTACCTTAGCCACTAGACCACCGCGGCGGGGCGGCACCACATAGATTAATGTCAACTATTCCACTGCACATTGTGAACACAATAGCGGGTGATGATTTCGAGGAGGTTACTATATGAGCTGGCAGGGGTAATAAAGCAATTATCTCTTTCAGAACATCGGCCAGACGATGTGACCAATGCGATATTCGAGATCTCTTCACCTGAAGTACTGAATATGGTGAATATTTATTTGACAAAAGCTTAGATACCTGTGGAATGAAAGCTGTCTAAAGTGATTTCACTTCTTAAAAAGCAGGAATCAGGATTTGATCCAAGGCCGATATCTCTCACGTCTAATGTGGTTAAGCTAGTTGAAAGAGTTTTGAATGCCCGGGTTATGAAATATATTGACAATAACGCAATTTTAAACCCCAGTCAAATCGGTTTCAGATCTGGTTGCTTAATATGTTGCGGGCATTTTTATTTAGAGAGCCGAATGCGACAGGCTAGGCGTCATTGCCAATACTCTGCATGAGTTACTCTAGATTTGGCTAAAGCGTACGATAAAGTTGAACATTGAATTTTATTAAAACAAATGGAATATCATCACTTTCCTAACTATATCACTGCGTGGGTTTCGAAGTATCGAAGAGGAAAAGAATTTCATTGCTTTAAAGATGGGTGCTCATCACATAAGATATAAGGAGACACGTGACAGACACGTGACAGGACAGCCCTCACAAGGGGCTGTCCGGTCACTAGTTCTGTATAAAATATTTTAAAGCTTTATTCCATCAATTCGGGGTATTCAATTATATGTGTATGCAGACGATGTTGCTTTCCTTGCGAGTAATAACGATCTTCAGTCACTATATCAAAGTCTGCAAAATTATCTCAATTTGCTAGAAGTGTGGCTCAAAAAACATCTACATGACTCTGAACGTAAAGAACAGTGCGCTTCTTGCGTTCTCTTCTATGCAACATATTAATATCACGCTAATGTAGATGAATGATCATTTTCCGCCGGCTGATTTCCGTAAATATTTAGGCATCTTGTATAATGATACACTAAATGGGCAAAGCCACATTGATGAGGTTTACTCTAAGGCAACATTCGCCATGGGGTGGTTACGGGAGGTCGCAAACCGTAAAACGGAGTGGAGAAGAGATACGCTAATAATGGTATATAAACTGTATGTGTGGCCGATCATGGAATTCGGATCTGTATTGTTATTTGGCAGGGCCGCTTATTAAATGAGCTCCTAGTACTGTTGGAATAAGAAGCGTTGCGTTTGTGCCTGGGTCTCCCAAATTTTGTGGTCAACAACGTGTTGTATATGGAATCTCGCTTAGCTTCTCTGCTAGGTAGGTGTAAAATTCTTACTGTGCAAGCATTTTTGAAGATAGATAGTTCGCACCATAGACGATGAGTTTACGCTTTTATTGAAGAACCGAACTTTTTCGTCGAAACACATTCGTCGCGATTACACACACCAGAACTTATATTTGCACAAGCGATGCTAGGGAAGCTACTGTTGTTTCAACATATTGACTCAATAGGCAACATAGAGTCAATGCTTAGTATACAGTTTGATGTATTTCCTCATAACGTGAAGCAAATGCCACATATATATTTAAAGGACCAATTAGCAGATCATCTAGCTTATCTCAATCAATCAATAAAATCAATCAATCAAATCAAAATTTTATTTTCGCTTCAGACAATACAACGCATTGTCACTGCGAAAATAGAGGACCAGAGAAAAAAGCTGCGCAAGCTTGACTAAGCTCTGGTCACCCTTCTGGAGATAAGCAATATAATTGCGAATGATGCATCTGTTTAAAAAAAAGGATGGGGTTGGACAGCTTTTCCTCTTCTCTTGACTGGTCCTTTTCAATTCGACCCTCCGAGTATAACACTCAATTCATTGCAGAATGGATGACTATTGTTTTATCCCTATGCAAAATGTTACCAATCAAATCAGAAGCAGTGGTTATTACGGATTCACTATCAGTATGTTTTGCACTTTCTGCGGCAGCAAATGCAGAACTGATGAACACGTTTCATAGTTTATTACCACAAAACGTACGAAAACTGCTTTGGCGGTGTGTAACTATAGGCCACTGTGGATTATACTTGAACAGCAGTGTCCCAGAGTGGACCCATCATCCCAGTTTTACCACATATGGCCTACGTGACAGCGTTACGGTTCAGAAATGCTCGTTTGCAATAGGAAATATGTAAAGTGAATGAAGTTAAAGATTTAGAGGATTTAAGCCAGTGCACGAGTAAACATTGGTGTGTACCTCGCCAGTTGGAAGTTACTTGTACAACATTGCGTGGTGTAGTTTGACAACTGAATTATTACTTAAACAAAGCTTGACTCAAGGTGTCCCCGTTGTGCATTTTTGCAACTGAATTGAAACAATAAAACGTTTCTTTTTTATTCGGTCGTCGTTATTATCATAGAAAAATATTTTTAGAAGCCTCAATGCAGAAGTTAAGAATAGTAGTAAAGGTTACAGTACTTTTATCACTTCGCGATGCTTCATTGGATCACTGCCACAGGTATGTATGCTTTACTGTGTTTGACTGCATCAAGGCAAGAAAAAGATTACCCTATCAGTCTATCCTTATTTTAAAATTTGTAGTTTTTAGATTTTTCTATCAGGAACAAGAGATGCTTTGACCACTTGCTCAGCAAGCATTTTATTTATTCGCCGTTTTATCTCTGAACTATTTTTGCAGATTGGTTTTTGTTTCATTGCTTGAAATATCCTGCTGCCTGGTTCTATCTTTTCTCCCTTAGTGCGTAAGCACCATTCATTTGAGGTCGTCATCCTCATCATCAGCTGGCCACAATATCAGCGTTGCTGCGTCTCTTCAATTGACCGTGCTCTCTCAGCTGCAGCGTAGTTCGCCTCCTTCAGCGGTGTCTCCTTACCGACTCTGGCATGGACCGAAGTAGGCGCCGTGCCGCTACTTCCCACGGAGAGGTGCTACCGGAGTCGGGTCTGACTATTCTTCGTCCACCAACAGGTCCCTAACATAACGAACTCAGCACGGTTGTTGCAGAGAACTGGTGCTGGACCAGTTCTAACTTGATGAACTTATCATTCATAAGGACAATCCACCACTTCAGCTTTTACCGCGAAGATACTGTGAAAGTGATCAACAGTTTGATATTTTTTCTTCAAGAGCCATGGACACAGTAAAATGGTGTTTGAAGGTCAGTCCTAATGGTCTGGACGAAAAAATCAAGGACTACATTTCCTTGTATCTGCTGCTGAAATCCAGCAACCAGAGTGAGCTCTGTACGAAGATCACGTTTTACCTTCTAGACGTAAACAAAGAAGAAAGAGAAACCGTTCTGAGTCCTAAGGCATTATACTTCGTCCCAGGAAAACATTGGGGCCTGCAGAACTTTGCTCGAACTGTATTTTCGCTGTACAGGTTCGATGAACTCCTTCTTTGGGACAAACTTACCATCTTCTGTGAGGTGCACGCTCTTGAGGCTACAAGGGAAATATCAGGGCATAATAACCATGTGCTCTTTGATGTACCCGTATGCTGGCTGCCCGGATATTTTCGAGACCTTCTAAGAAGCGGCGATCTCAACGATATTCTTCTGAGCATTAGTGGCCGGCGATTCCGTCCGCATAAAGCCATTCTTTCAGCTAAGTCGTCCGTGTTTGCAGCCATGTGTCAGCACAACATCAAAGATGAGAACCAAGTAGACATCTGAGACATGGACCCCAACACACTACATTAACGGCTGCGATTCATTTACACCGGGCAAGTACTCAACCTTCAAAACATGACTGGTGTCCTTATGGCGGCCGCAGACAAGTACGCCTTGGAACGTTTAAAAATAACGTGCGTGGAGGCCCTGTGTTCGAAGATGTCGGTCGAAAACTCAGCTGAAGTGTTGGTTCTGGCTGACTTTCAAAATGCCACTCATTTGAAGGGATGTACAGTGGACTTCATTAGGTTTGAATGGGAGGGCGTATTAAATTCATTCCTTCAAAACATACAAGTATATCCATTCATTTCAGCAAAGAATATTGCGTATTTTTTTTAATATTCAGTTTCAAACAATGAGCGCAACACAGCCTTTACGAGGTGGTTCGCGCTTGGACTCGCGTCGTGAACGTCGTGCATAGCTGAGACGCGAAATCATTGAAAAGCGCGAAGAGTTTGTTTTTAGGTGACAGCACTTGAGTGCTCCCCCCCCCCCCCCCCCACACACACACAGTCGGACCAGAGAACGGTCGCTGTCTCTGTTCTCTCTCGCTTCCTTTACAAGGTGTCGAAAAGCTTTGGCGAACCCCAACTGCTACCTTGACGTAACGCGCTTTCCAGAAGAACAAGGCCAGGCTTCCTCGATGGTGAAACCCGCAAGTCAGCCACCACTGCAAGTATCCTTCCTACCCACCAGCGGACGAAGTACAGGCCTCCACGATGGCCCCGACGAACTACTTGACCGGCGGCGGGCTACTTTGCCTTTACAATGCGCCACGGCTCATTTCCGGAAATTCGGCTCACGCTTACCAAGATTTGGTTCGTGTAACAGCCACTCTACAATCTACTAGGCGAGTGACACCACCCATGCTCCGTTGGCCGTGGGTCTCCCCTCTGAGTGCTACACCAGCCGCATACTGTGCGGACGGGATTTTTCGCTCCCCAGGCACCACAACCAAGAGCAGCGCAGAGCTCTTGTGTGCTCTCACGCAACTGTCCTAACTGCTCGACTGCTTGGTGTCGTTGAGCTCCGGTGTCTAGCCGGCCGGCTCACCGTAAACCGCTCTTTCGGATTCTAGGCTTCCAGGAGGACGCTGACATATGGGTGGCGACTGTCAATGCTCTCGGCTCTCGATATGGCCACTGGCCCGACAATTATAAATGACAGGTCGTCATCGCCTGCCTTTGTGCAGGTGCCGAGGCGCGGCATAAATGCGAGGGCATAAAGAAACGAACCTGGCTAGAACGGAGTGCAAGGCTCATCGTTGTTTTCAGCTGGTGCCACAATGGCACATGCGCGCTCAACCAGACGACTATCGAGGGTGAAGCTGAGGAGTGGCTCATCCGCGAGGCTGCAGCTAAGGAGTGCAGCTCACCGATAGGATATTCAATGCCTCACATGAATACCAGACTCGGCTTGTTCAGAAAAAAGAAACCCCCGCCGAGTTTCGATGACAGGATCGACAACGTGACTCTACCACATGCACAAAATCAATCCCCCCAATCCCCACCGCGACCGCTTCCTTCAGTACAAGTCCGCGTTGCTGGAATTGGGTACCTTACGGCACTTGTACAAACCGGAGCTGCCCTTACTGCGCTACATCGACGCCACCCCCCAGTCACCCTCCAGCCTTGGTCCAAGACACCCTTGAGCGGCCTCGGCTGGAGTGCGTTGCCTGTCGGTGCATTGGGTTACCAGTGAGAACCGAAGCTAGGAGCGATTTCCTTGCCGGCGTTCCGGGTCCAGGAATAGCACGCGGACATGGTTTTGTGTGAAAACTACCTCTTGTCTGGTACGGTTCAGCTCACCATAGATGGTAGTGTTGTAAAGCTCCGTGCTCTGACCCCGAACATTTACTCGTCCCCCTATTCCAAAATTGAAACAACGCAACCACAGGCGCGATTCCGGCGCGCGAAATTGAACGTCTGACCTCTGAAGTTGAGTGCGAGGCGCTAACCACTGAGCCACGAAGGAGCACTTTATTCAACGTTCAAACAGCAAGCTATTTATATCTACCACTTACCGCTGATGATTGGCATCTCGGGGGGGGGGGTTTGTTTTCATCTTTACCAGCGAGATGGCGCCATTAGTGCGCGTCGCTGGATCGTCACAATGCAGTGGCGTGCGCTCTCATCTCCCATGCTTACTTTGCGCTGCGGAGAGGGGGCAAGATGAACGATCACGGGTGCACTCGCTTATATCGCGGTGGGGACAATCGTACGCCTTGGCTGGACTTGGGCTTTCACCGGGGCGATTCTATTGTAGTTACCAGGCACACAAAAGTCACTGTACTCGTCGCACGATCTCCGTTTGCGAAAAGAGTGCGTTTTTCAGACAGCGAAGTAACAACTGAGACGCCTATTTGCGTTTATCTGTACCTGTGAATACGTTTCGTGGTAATTTGTGCGTGAGAAAAGTGGGGAACGTTTCGATCTACTTGCCATTCTTGGCGTGACCTTCCAATGTGTTGCTATCAAGGTCATTGCTTCGCCTTTGCGGCAAACCTGTGACTTTTTTCTTTGCAATCTATTAGCACAGTCATACCCGTGACGGAAATGTGTCAGCGAGGCCGTAGTGGACCCTGGCATGAAACGCTTTCGTGTTAAAAGAAACCTCGTGTTAAAAGAAACCTATAAAGGTCACTTCCTTGTTGTTCGGGCTCAATAAGTGGTGTCTTAGAACTGCTATACGACAGACAGACAGTGAATTACCTTTAGTCAATACTTAGGTAAGAGAAATTTCTAAAAATAAGTATGACTTGCTGTAGCGTGTGTAAATTGTATAAACACAATGAGATAAATCCTGTTGGAGTGTGTTTCTATCCATCAAGCGATAAACCCGGCAGCAGTAGGCGTGACCATTGCATTTGATTTCAAATGTAGCAGAACGAACACAGATCAAGCTATGGCTGTGAAGGGTTCTTGTAGATGGCTCGGTGACAAATTGAGACTATAGTTAGTGAGATGAGTGGTGTATGTATACGCCGTCACTGCCGCAACCAATCGCTCGATTAATCGAAATGTCTCGACAGTCCCTATTTTATTCATGCATGTCACTGTTATCAAAGTGATGGTCATATCATTATCAAGAGAATAAGTAAAAAAAAAGATTAGCTCACGTATAGCGTCCTCGTTTCTTTTTCTGAATTTCTTTGCTCCAGTAAACTATTTATGCGTTTCTGTTTTTTTTTAATTTCTGTGCTCTCTTGCGTTTTACTCGTCATGCACCGCTTACATTTTAGCAACTTTTTTCGAAGCAGTAAGTCAAAGTTTACCCCATCGTCATTGTTATCGTCCTCGCAAACACAGAATATGCGACCTACGTTGTGGGTGGTCGATACTAAAGCTCCTGAAATAGTGCCCAAAAATATACCACTTTTTATCGTATTCGGCTGAGGATGTTTTGTTTGTTTACTGGGCATTCTCAACACTGACAAAAGAGAGAGTTGCACATTGGGATGAGAATCGGCCGAACGAGGAATGTTACTGTCCCTTTCCTAGTTGTTAAATGATTTCTCATAGAGTGTCCATAAGTTCACCCGCGCCTCTCTTGTATACATGCACATTGTAACTCAATACCATAGCGCTCCAAATTGGAGCTCCCGTGCTCCGGAGAGAAGCACGGTAGCATGTGGACAGGCCACGTTCTTGCCTTGATGACGTCTCCGTCAAGGTCTGCTGTCGCATGGTGTGCTGAGTGAAGGGCGAGATCAACCAGAGCCGCCATGGACTCTTGACTCGAAGCTGCGGGCACCATGAAAAGATTATCGGCTCGCAGCACAGACAATCTCCAGGTCGAGTGCTGGGGCGTCGCAGCCGTGTGGAACAGGATAAGGACCAGACGCACCGTGTGAATCGTGGCTAGTGCTTTGACAACACCTGCTGGGGCGGAATCGCTGTGCAGCAGTGCGATTACTGTTGTAGCCTCATTTTGCGCCACCTGTGTGTCCACGGCAAATTAGTGCAGATATATAATGGGTTAAACTTGGCACGTTTGTTTGAATCGGCCACCAATACAAACACATGCTGGGCAATATATCACAAAAATTCTAGACTTGTTTTCTAGTCGCTGGCTGCCTGACACACAAAGCACGCTCTATAGTGCGAGTTTGGTTTGTTGCGTGTAAGTTTCAAATGGGATGTGGTATTTTTTTTTCAAATCAAACTTTCAAGACAGGGGGTGGGTGGGAGAAAGGACAAATGTCGATTCAAGTAGGACATGTTTTCAGTTAATGATGGCTATATATGGTGTAGCAGTTATGGTTTGTTTTAAGAAAATTCGCAGTTTACCTGCAATGACCAAACAATCCACAGGTGGCGTCAACACACAATGGTATTACGTGTGATAAGGTCATTAAATAAACGGTGGTGTATTTCAGATTTATGCTACACTAACACTCCATCATTGCAACTCAGCGTGAGTGTCACAATTCCAGCATATGCCTTAAAGCTAACCAGTGAAGTGTTAAATTATTTATTTATTTACACTGCAGTCTCAAGCAGAGACTATAGCAGGTGTGATACATTAATACATGCTATTAAAACAAAAGGCACAACAGTTTTCAAAGAAAACACATTAAGTGAAAAATACAATGCGGGCTGCCGATAAAACATTAAGATTAAGAAAATAAACAAGAACACAACGGAATTTAACATCAAATATAAACTGTAAAAGGCAAGTGTACAAGTACAAGATCAATAAACACATACAAGAATATAATTTCAGAGAGAAAATTTTTCACATTGAACAGGATAATGCAATAAATTGGAACGCACAATGAAAAGAAGTGTATTAAACGGTGCTAACGAGATACTGCAAATATTTTTGTTAGTACGTTTTTGTTAGTACGTTAAAATAACAAAGCAAGAAAGTTGGGACAAGAGCTGCGTACGTGTAGCTCTCAGGCGAATGCTGCTCTAAATAATAGGTTTTGATAGTCGGCTACATACCTCTGGAATAGCTTTAACGAAGCTGTTCATGTCCGGGCTCGTGCAGGTGTACTTGACACTTCGGTCAAGCTCTCTTAGGTACTCCCATCTTGCTTGCCACGTAGTATTTCTGCTGTCAAAGCCACTGTCCGCAGATACTGTGACGTTGCCACCGTCCAGAAGTACCAGATTCCAGTTCGAACCACGAGGAGCAGCATAAAGAAAGCGCCGCAACCCCTCGTTAATAGACGCCATGATTTTCTGCATTTCGAAGCGATTGAGTGCGATATGGGATAGCGTTCTACAGAGGCATAAAGCACATTCAGTACTAAAGAAGCTGATGTACTTCGTACATCGATATCCTACAACATATGGCTGAAATTGAAGGAATTGAAATGTAGCAGCATTTTAAGGCAAATAATACAACTACATTTTTCTCCGCCGTGCGTATACACAGTATAAACATCTTTTTAATGGCGAATATTCATTTATCAGCTCTCTGCCGCACGTCAATTCTGACGAAGCCATTAGTGGTTGAAACATTTGGTCCAAAGCGGGGTATTTGCAATATAAAAAATTTGCAGACCCCACGTACAGTGGAAATCAATAATATGCGAAGCACGAATGATGAAGGTTGATATGACACTTTAAATCAGCAACACTTTACGAGGCGGTGATAGATTAGGCTGTACACGACTTCCATATCATGATTATCATGTTTTCCCCTGGCATTTGTGTTGGTCATCCATTCACGTCATGTAGTACCTAACTTGGTATCTCTGAAGCTGGCGAAACCGGGCCACGAGCCCGCTATGAGCGTAGCAAGTAGTCATGTTTTACATAACGCGCATGTCATAATTATAATGTTTGGAAGCGTCATTTACCTTCGTCGTCCATTCACATGATTGATTGATATGTGGGGTTTAACGTCCCAAAACCACCATATGATTATGAGAGACGCCGTAGTGGAGGGCCCCGGAAACTTCGTCGTCCATTCACCTCACGTATTACCAAGTTTAATATATGTGAAGCTAGCGAAACGGCCACGAGTGCACCGTGAGCGTGGCGTGCAGTCATTATGGCTTACATGACATGCATGTCATGATTTCCACAGTAGGGTCTGTCACTTATGTTCGCCATGCAGTCATCTCATACTATACCAGTTTTTCAATATTTCAAGTGAACAAAACCACCGCAAGAGCAGCAAGACCATGAATTGTAAATCTTGGCATTCAGGACATACATGTCATCATTTTCATGTTATCACAGTCACTTATGCTTGTCTTACAATCATGTTATGCTATATCAATATTGGTAACGATACCATTGTCGAAACGACCAGGATAGCTAAATGTCGTAGGTGGCTAGATAGATAGATGGATAGATGGACGGATGGACGGATGGACGGGCGGGCAGGTGAGTGGGCGGGCGGGCGGGCTGATGGATGGATGGGTGGATGGATGGATGGATGGATGGATGGGTGGATGGATGGATGGATGGATGGATGGATGGATGGATGGATGGATGGATGGATGGATGAATGGATGGATGGATGGATGGATGGATGGATGGATGCGCTCAAACTCGCCGAAGTTCGTCAATAAAAGCTTTGCCATTAAAAGCATGATTCATTGAGCCTGGTCCGTAAATTAACAAGGCAGACTGCCACACTTCGTGGAAGTTCTCAAGAAGCATTAATGCTTACTAATACTTATTTTGTCGAAAATTTTAGAGTTCACCATTATCGTGGCTTCTGTGTGGGTAACGGTGACAAGCATAGACAACCTGATCTATTGTCTTTCCATCGAAAATGTCGACTCTTTCCGTTATGCGTGAAAACTGACTGCATACTTGCGTGGAGTAGTCAGGGTGAACAGTCGAATCGCCTCAGACAGGCTGGCTGACGTTTCGATACGAAGGCCTATCTTAGTGAAAGGCGCCTTGTCATCCTCGGCGTGTTAGTTTCAAGGGGTTAGTAGTGACGTCATCTCCTGGTGGTGGCGTATGTCCCTGTTGGTAATCGCCGTCTGAAAAAAAAATCTATAAAGCAGAAGAGTGCAGCCATCACTTCTTTTCCAGTTAGGTTGCAGTGTTACAAAGACTTCTCTTCTCGGAGGTCGAGGGAAGGGGAAGCAAAAAAAAAAAGGGGAAAAAGGAAGAGGGGCGGGAAGTAGGAGCGGTGTGCTACAAAGTGGTGGCTGCTGTAGCCAAGACTGAATGAAAGAGCAAGAAATGCTTCAAAACTTGCAGATGTGCACCGCGTCCATTCACCGCGCAAAAGGTTACCAGTGATAGCGGCGTACGCTTATTCCCAAACACCTATAAATGGGCAGGACAGTTTCTCGGGTGGTGGCTTGTAAAATCTAGGTATCGTTGCTTGGCAAATGGACAAGCAACAATACCTATAATATACAAGCTACCACCCGAAGCACTGTAAACAAGGCATTTTCAAGAGTCAGGCAACAAGATTACGCCACGTATATGTATAGGAAACGAGGATCACGGGAACAAACTTGCTGCCCTAAAATGAACACTATAAGACAGAACGCACCTTCATTCCTTGACAAAAACTATACGGACGCACTGGAACTGGACCGCGATGAAGCACTCATACCACGCTCTAAAATCACAACGCCTCTTCTCACTACAAAGTTTTCTAATGCAATGCCCCGCCGTGGTGCTTTAGTGTTTAAAGTACTCGGCTGCTGACCCGCAGGTCGCGGGATCGAATTCCGGCTGCATTTCCCATGGAGGCGGAAATGTTGTAGGCCCGTGTGCTCATATTTGGGTGCACGTTAAAGAACCCCAGGTGGTCGAAATTTTCGGAGCCCTCCTCTACAGAGTCTCTCATAATCATATGGTTGTTTTGGAACGTTAAACCCCACATATCAATCAATTTCTAAAGCATTTCCCAACCTAAACAACATCCTTACAATATACTATCTAATTCGAACATCCAACCAGAAACTTAAGAAAATCTCTCCCGACCCGCCTAAAGTTGCCTACAGATCCAACGCCAAGTTAAAAGGCATGCTTTCTCACAAAAAACTCAAAGCAAAGACTACGGCATTGTCTGGTTCCTGTGGCTGGTTCAAATGCTCCACCTGCAAACATATACAGCTGGCTACCAGCGTAAAAAGCACAGCATCTGATTACATTCACAAGGTTACATAGCTTCACCTGCGCTTTAAACAACCCTATATACTGTCTGAAGTGTGCCACCTGTGGAAAACAATATATAGGCGAAACTGTGCAGCCAATTCATGTAAGACTGAACAGCCACCGTGGAGACACAAAGCACAGTTTACCAAAAGCAGTAGCCGGTCACTTGATTCATCAAGACCTCAATTTCGACTAAGCCAAGCTTTACGTTCTACACACTAATTTTCGGTCACCACGAGAAAGAAAATACACGGAATGATAATTGATACACAAACTTAACTCCCTACACCCATCAGGGGTCAATGTAGCATGTGGAAATTTCGAATCACTAAAAGCGATAGCATTATTGTGGCTGTATTTACGGGCATAAGATATGTTCAACCTGCAAATAGACATAACCGGTATTACATGAGTCGCTCCTAGGCTATACTATACATATAATACTATTAATGTCCTCTTTCATTTTTTTTAAATTTTAAATATAGATATGCATGTGTCTTTATAATAATAAAAAATTTTATACTCTAGAACCATCAAACGACTGCTTTCATTCCTCTTACCTCGCTTCGAGAAACACTCTACCTTCATCGTCAAGATCATTGCCAATCCAAAAAGTTCTCTGCGGCTTTTTACACAATCGTCTCACTTTCCCCCGCGCCGCCTTTTCATTCTTTTATTGCGGTATTATTATTATGGACACTCTCGGCAGGATTTTCGCTGCCGCACCGTGTGTATATATATATATATATATATATATATATATTATATATATATATATATATTATATATATATATATATATATATATATATATATATATATATATATATATATATATATATATATATATATATATATATAAACGTAAGAAAGTAAAAAATCCGGAAAAAGACTCCGGCGCGCGGAACTGAACGTGGAACCTCTGCGTCGTGAATGCGAGGCGTTATCCGTTGAGCCACCGAGAAGCCCGTCCTTCGACGTTGAAATGGCTAGCTATTGATTTTGACCACTTCTGCTGACAGGACTCGGGGGGAATCACGGCCTCCGACATTGCGGGTGCGCGGCGTGGTTCTCTCCGGCCATCCCAATCGATGCGCTCCCCAGTAAAACTAGCGCATCTCGCCTCACGCGCCTGGCTACCGCTAAGCGAGGGCGCGTTTAATGTGGGTTCTTCGAGTGGCGGAGGCCATGGCAGAAAGTGGAGCGCGCGGGGTTTCAGCGTGCGTATGTTTTTTTTTTTTGGTTTTTTCTCGCGTGCGAGCAAAAATCACCGACAAATATTTTGGCTGCACTGAAGGCAAGCATTTTTTTCTGTTACGGCTTTTGTTTTGGTCCAATTGGCGAATAAAAGCACGGCAACTGCTGAATTTTTCTTACATAGATTATTGCACGGAGGTATTATTTCGTCTGTGACAGAATCATTCTAGCATTTCCCTTTTCTGAAGACGCGTATATGGGTGAAAACTGGGCTAATTATCGTTGTTGAATTACATTGCCCTCCTATCGTTAGAGATCGTATTACTATTTTACCGTGTACCGATATTTATCAGGTGGTCAACCGAATTCCACTTACGCTCCAGATAATTAGGTGCTGTGATGGTGCCACTTATTATTGTGATATTTAGGATTGCCGGAATGTTGTGAAAAGCTTCGATTAGCTGGTTTAGATTTACTCCCCGCGTCCTTTATAGTGAAAATGCTTGAGTTATCATCATCTCCTTCTTTAGTCATCTGTCTCCTGATTATGTTTTGGTAGCACAATGACAAATCAGTATTGTGTTCATTTACAGCAATCTCGACTACATTCAAATCAAACAGTCACACATGCCGCCTAACGGCGTCTTTCAGTAAACTAAGTATTCGTCGAGGTAGACTACTGAAGATTAAGAAGTGTGAATTATCACTGCTTTGTAACGCCCACTGTTTCATACTAGATACACAAAACTCTGAACGTGTGCGGCGTTCTAGTCCAACAATCAAAACATCTCGATGTTCGTTTTTACATTCCCCATCATATACACTGAACACCGTAGGCCTCACAGTGCGAATGGGCGACCAGAAGTGATCAAAGCGCACCTGTAACCAGCCCGTGGTCGTCGCAGAGCCGGTGACGTTCAGTCTAGACGTAGTCTAGACCTCCTCTTTGTCTCCTGCTTCTGCGGCGCCACGAGAGGTAGTTGGAAAGAGAAAGTGGGAAAGACTTGCGGGTGAGTGCGAAGCGTTGTACGCTTTGAGAGCGTGGCTTAATTTTCGCGCCAGACTTGACGGCGTTGGCACATTGCGAGGAGAGAGCATGGCAGTCACTGATGCTGAGTGCCGTGTTTGGTCGGCTCAGCGACCATTTCTTTTCATCGGGAAAACCTCCTATTTGCATGAGCTCCTACTTCTTCGTAACGCGCTCATGCTGCGGCATTCGCGTGGTTACCTTGCATACATGCGTCGCTGGCATTCTGCATAGAGGAGAGGACGTTTTAATGTGGAAGTCAGAATGAATGTTTGATTCAATTGTAGCAATTTATTAATAAAGTTGCCGACTGGTTACGGTTTATACAATTGATGTTATGCCAATGCTGTAGTTTTTCCTGTTAGAGAAAGTGACATCAGGTCTACTTTTTTTTGTTTAATTTCAGAATAATGTCGTACTGATGTGTACCCTCCTGCACTATAGATAGGGAAAAAAACTTGGGCACGAGACGTTAGCATGTTCAGTGGCGGCGTCAGTGGCGCCGCCGACGCCTGATTTGCGAGTAGGTGCGATTATAAAACACTCCACATTTAATAAAAACAGACAGCCCAATCCACAAGCAAAATCAGAATGCCGCATTTTGCGCTGACGAGTTACACGCAAATAAATGGGTCACTTTCTTGTTCCTTTTGTGGAACTACACCTGATTTAAATCGCACGCTGTTTAAAGAATTATCACAGGCACGCTGACGTAATCACAGCTGCGAGGCGTATCGCGACGTGGTTTTATTGCTTTTAGGAACGAAGCTATTTATAGCATCACTTGGTCGGTCGTCTTTCTATCCAGCGTAGCCAGCATATCCACGGAGCGAATGATATGATGAGTGGGGCGAAGCGTCCGTCCGTCCTATGCGTGCTGCAGTGTGATTGGAGTCGATGGACGCATGAACGAATGACTGCACGGACGGACGGACGGACAGATGGACGGATTGACGCTTTACCTCACTAATCATTCACTCCGTGCATATGCTGTAATTTTGTTTATCCCTCGTGCACCGCACAGCGTTTTGCTTGTGGTTGGCATGTCCCGCTGAACGTGCCTCCTATAAACCAGTTGTGGCGAGCACAGCTGGACGGCTGGCGTGTTAGCCTAAGAAGCTAAGAACGCTTCTAAGAAGAATGAAAACCACGTCGTGGTGCAGCTGTGATCACAATTGGCCATCTGCAAGAATTCTCGAAACAGCGTTACATTGAAAAGCAGCGCTAGTTCAATGAGAGCAAGAAGAATTCATTCTTTCGAGTGTAAAAAGTAATCCATGGACGTAGAACGCTGCAGTCGTCTGACCTCGTTTGCGGATCAGGCTGCCATTTTTCTTTCTTCTTCGCCGATGCCCCCCACCTCCTTCTACGTAGCCCGTAAACTTTGAAGTATAGTTAGAGCACCTGCGGATCTCTTGCAGAAGCATCGCAATTTTAACTGCTCTAATATGGGCGACGCCAATCTACAGCAAAATAAAAAAACCCAATAAAGAATAAAATGCCCCAGCATTGACTTTGCCTCTCGTACACTTTGACCCAGCATTTAAAAACAAATACAACGCTATATAAAAGCACAAAGCCAGTTTTTTCTAGCCACATAGAGGCTTCGCCAACAGCGTGGCAGCCTTTTAGACCGAAAGAAAGAGCACCGCGGGGCGGAGACAAGAGCCGACCGCGCCCACTTCTAGAAACACATGCTCTCCGTGTGATTGGGACAGCCAGAGAGAAACCCGCCGTGCGCCCGTAATCTTGGAGGCTCTGGGGGCTCATTGCGCCATCTTGCTTGTAATGCTTAAAGCACATCGTGCTTTAAGCATTACAAGCAAGATGGCGCAATGAGCGCGCGTCGCCACATCGCGTGGCGGCACGCGCTCTAATATTCCGCGCGTACTTTGCCCCGCTAAGAGCAAGGAAGCGAGGCTCCCTCGCGTGCCCTTATCACACGGGGAGGATTGCACGTCTTGTCTAGTCTCGAGTTTTACCTGGAACGATTCTTTTCTGGTTACCGGGCGCACAAAGGTTACTGCAATCGTTGAAGTCTTCGTTTGGGAACTTATTTATTATTTATTTGATATACATACACAGATACACAAGGACGCAGAGGAAATAGGCAGAGAGCAAGCTGGCAACTGCCACCTGGAGGGGCACAACGCCTGCTCACTCTTTCGGGAGGAGGGACGAAACAGAGGAATCAAAGATTAGAGGGAAGAAAGAGGCGAAGTGCGCGCTTTTCAGACACAGCGAAGAAACAACTGAGACGCCAATTCTCGCGCATCGGTACCTGTGAGCACGTCTTGTGCGTCATAGGCGCGTGAGAAACGCGGGGCACGTTGCGATCTGCTTTCTATTTTGCGCGTGACTTTCGAATTTCTCGCTATCGCGTTCATTGCTTCGCTTTTGCGGCAAAGCTGACTTTTTCCTTTCTTTTTTTTCTCGTACTCTCTCCTCGTTGCTCATTTCCTTCGCATTCTCGATTTTCCCTTTCTTTATCTAACATGCCACCTAATTCTGGAGGCAATTTCACTTAGCGGCCTACTTGCGGAAACACTCAAAACATTTTTTTGCCTATGACCTTTCCCATTACACACATGCCCTTCAGACCCCACCCGGTATCGCTTACCGTCGACATCTTGACATTTAAAAGTACGCTGCTTGCTTCTCCCCATTTTTGTGATGGCCTCCTTGTTGTCCTTCCCATTCATAGGTGTTTAGGAACAGGCGTACGCTGCTATAGTCGGCAACCTATTGATGTGGCTGCACGCGGCGCCCATCTGCTGGTTTCGAAGTATTTCTTGCTCTTTCCTTCGTGCGTGGCTGTAGCGGCCATCACTTTGTAGAACACCGCTCCTACTTTGCGTCCTCTCCCCTTTTTTTCTTTTTATTTCTCTTCCTCCGACCCCCGAGAAGAGAACACTTTGTAACATTGCAACCTAACATAAAATGAACGGATGACTGCACTTTTCTGCTTTATACATTTTTTTCTTTTCAGGCGGTGATACCAACAGGGACACACTCCACCACCAGGAGATGACGTCACTGCTAACCCTGCTAACCGCTGGAATTGACTCCGGTGATTTTTCGAGGTCAGTGGATCTCAATGAAATTCACTGTGTACGTTCATTTGTGCGTTTGCGCCATCTATGCCAAATTGCGGGCTTGAGAGTTTCGCAGTTTTTTTTTTCAAATGAATTTAATAGCTTGCCTCAAAACGCTCCTCTCGCTTGCCAGGATTAATGGCAACATTGTGTGTGTGATGTTGAGTTTTGCCCGGCGGAAGTGACAGAACTGATGTGCCACGGCAGCGTCTGCTTGTCTGCTACGAAATGTGTGGGTTTGGCCAGTGCTTACTTGGTTGCGCGTGCGATTTCCTTTTACATATTGGTGGCCGTGCGATAGGTGGCAAGTGGTGTTGCATTGTGAGCCACACATGAGTCACCATATATTCACCATAACCGCGCAAGCGTTTTAGCCGAGTGCCGCGGATGGCGTGGTCTGGTAGTGCCATCTGGCGGGCATTAGGCGCAATCAGGCAGGTTCCCGGAAGTGTCGGGCATTTGATTACGTCACACGTAGAAGCGCACTTGGTTGGGTTTTGGTTTCGGTATTGTGTTTTTTCATTAATTAAAAAATTATTTTCAAATTTGTTTAGCATTTCTCTTATCGGGCGCGTGATAAGAGTGTCTTAGGAACATAAAAGCACCATTATTCTGATATGGTAAAAAAATCGCCGGAGTTAGCCTTTAAAACTAACACGCCAAAAATGACAAGGCGCCTTTGACAAAGATAGGTCCTCGTATCGAAACGTCGGCCAGCCTGTCTGAGGCACTTCCACGGTTCACCCTGATTGCCCCACTACGTGTTTCCATCTGTCGGCTCCCCTGTAAAGTTTGGACTTGCATGCTTGTGTGTGTGCTGTGATATCTTTTCATCTATTTCCTCTCTTTTCTCTCCTTCTTTCGATATTCTCCATCTCGTTCTCACGTGTAGGGTAGTGAACCGCTTATCCTGAACTGGTTAACCTTCCTACCTTCTCTACCATTTCTTCTCTCTGTTATGCGTGGTACAGTTTATGGTGATATCGAGAAGTACGATGGTACATATAGGTTACACGGGTGCCTGTCACGCGTAAGAATGGAACAGGTCAGCCGTTCTGTAGCGAAGATATGCCTAAGAGAATCTGTAAGTTATGGCTCAGGTTCAGGCCGACTGACTGCAATACCGTGACGAAATGGCTAGTTGCACGCTCCACATGCGCACAATATGATTAGACAGCTTTCTTAGTATACCTATAATTTCTTGAAAAATTCGAGCTATACTTCAAAGCCGGATAGGAAGCCTTTTGAAGGTTAGTGCAGACACGGCTCCCCCTAACGGTGCGCAATTGGCGTACCATGCTCACATAGGTGAGGGTGGATTATTACCGTATTGTGCGCTCAACTCACTCTATGCAGTTATTATCTTCAAAAATAATCAATCATTCATAGAACTGGGAACTTAAATGAAATTTTTGTTCTCAACATTTGCAAACTTTATTCAAATGAGCGTGCCAGTTTGCCGGGTAAGCGTTACTTTGAACCAGCGCATTTTCGTAACTAAGCAATATCTTCTAGTCACATACAGGTTGGGCGTCGCCACTTACACTATACACTGAATCCGTGGGATCAGGTGCGCAAGCCTGCACAACGTAAAAGTAACGGTGCGTCCGTGGCTTGACGTAGTCGAACAGAGTAGCTGGTTGCACGGATAATGGATGAATGCTGCAAAAGAATGTTTTACATTTAGTGCTACTTTGTTTAGGGGCTTTTGGCACACTTCAGCTTAATATAATCGACCAGGGTTTTTGCAAGTGTAACCATCCATGATACAAAAAAAAAAGGTTAAAATTGGGAATATATCTAAAAGAAAGAGAAGAAAGCAAACTACTGCTATTCAGTGAAAAGTCACAAAGTGCCGGAAAATAAAGGGAAACTTAGTGCTGGGCGTTGCATGGTTCGAAGCGCTAGGTGCACAAATGTCCAGACATGATGGTCACCTTCATGTAAGATAATCGAATGCTAGCTAGAGCACGCACTTCCGCTATTGTTTATTAATCAATGTTGGCGTTTAGTGTCCCAGAACTACGATACATTTATGAGGGACGCTATAGCGAAGAGCTCCTGAAATTTACAGCACCTAAGGTTCTTTCATATGCATGCACACAGGGTGTTTCAGTTAAAAAATCACCAAGCAATAAAAAAATTAAAAATGAGTGCTACGCGTCTTCAGCTAGCACACTATTGTTCTTAGCTGTATGCAGCACGTCAGAACATTCTTTATCCGCCAGGCATGGTAAATAATAAAAATTGCCTATTAAACTTTTTAAAAACTGACTCGAGGGGAAAGAATTCAATACAAGAATTGTTGCTCTTATACAGAAATAACAAAATTTTCAAGTTACGGTACATAACAACGCTGGTCATTTTTTTTTCAGGGTTTGTTTAAAGTGCGCTAAATTAAAAAAAAAAACGCGAGATTGCCGCTTAGCGAGCGGCGCTTGGAGTGCCCTCAAATGTAAGTTGAACGAATTAGCGAAGACTTCTCACGCACGAAGGTCGCTTTAAGAGGCTATCGGGGACTGCGATGTACATTAAACGATGGTTGGATGGTACCATTAAAAAAAAAGGGGGGGGGGGCTGAAAGAAAAAAAACGAACACAATAAACTTCGACGAAATAGCAGCTGCCACGTGCATTGCGATACAAGACTGGAGGCAGCATTTGGCGCAGCACAGACGTTTTTTTTTTCTTTTCTGGCCAACGATAAACATAATGGTGGGAGAGAGCATGGCATTTTGATAAAGGAAGAATACAAAAAATTCAGCGGTAATTATTCCACAAGTATTTTTTTCGTCATATCTGCATCGATTACGAGCGATTGCTCTATATACTTGCAAGGAATACGACGCAATTGGCTGTGGGTTCGAAAGTTTACTGCTCGTACTTCATCTCCATTTAGAAATTCATGTTGATTGATTGTTATGTGGGGTTTAACGTCCCCAAACCACTATATGATTATGAGAGACGCCGTAGTGGAGGGCTCCGGAAATTTAGACCACCTAGGGTTCTTTAACGTGCACCCAAATCTGAGCACACGGGCCTACAACATTTCCGCCTCCATCGGAAATGCAGCCGCCGCAGCCGGGATTTGAACCCGCGCCCTGCGGGTCAGCAGCCAAGTACCTTAGCCACTAGACCACCGCGGCGGGGCAAAAATTCATGTTTAGTAGCCGTCTGTTAGAGCGCAGTACGTTTAAATAAACAGAACAAATTAAGAAGTGTTCTGTGCTCTTATAGCTAACTTTTAAATAGTAGCAAAGCTAGGTGTTGGAAAGAGATCAGCGTAATTGCAAAGTCCAAATCACTTTTGTTGAAACCTCATGAGCAGTTACACTACAGCGTGCTCAAACACCCCTCCATCAGCCGCAATACACAATATACATCGAATCAGCACATTTTCTCTCGCGTTTCGTAGCATTCGTGAAGAAATAGAACGGCACACATCTGCTATTTTAGACTTTAGTCTTGCGGGCGTTGTCGTCGCTTCAGTGCAGACGAGGTTGTTAATGTATCCCCATAGAAAGAATTCTAGCGGAGTCAAATCTGGGGATCTTTCGGGCCACTCTAAAGGTCCAAGACGGGAGATACATTTCTCGGGAAATTCTCGATCAAGCCACGTTCGAGTTCGCGAGTCCGCGTGCAGCTGTGTGGAGGCGCTCCGTCTTGCTGGAACCAGATATTTTCAAGCTGTGCTAGAGGGAGGTCGCAGGTGAAGTCACTCAGTGGGCCATTTAGTATTTCGATGATATAACATTTTGCGCTGAGTGTTCCATCGAAAAAGACCTGGTTAATAATTTTGTCGTCGTAAATGGTGCACCAAACACTGGAAGACCACTGCACATGTTGTGACTGCAGCAGCCAGTGAGGATTTGTAGCGCTCCAGTAATGACCATTGTGAACATTGACTTGGACATTGTGCGAGAAGCGAGCTTCATCGGATCAGAATATGCTCTTCAGTAAGCCAGATTGCCTTCTTCCTGTACGAGTATACAGTTGCAGAAGTCCAGATGGCTTTGCAAATCTCAGTCTTCCAGCTGTTGATGCAGGTGAACATGGTATGGGTGAAGCCCTCTGCTATTGAGTACGCGCCAAACACTACTGCTTGAAACGCCTGTCTCAAAACTCATGTCGTGCACGCTTGCGCGGGGATGTGCTGCCATGTAAGCAAGAATGTCTGTTTCAAAAGACTCAGACACACCTTGTGTGCGCTGATGCTGCTTTTTGAACGGGCCTGTCTCCTTGAGCCATTCGTAATTTTGCACTGTCAAACTATTTACCCGAATTTTCGGGTGCCATCTGCGAAGTAATCTTGCCGCCTCTCTCCTGTTTCCGTTCGCTCGGCTGAGGGTGAGAACCATATTCGCACGTTCTTCATTAGTGAAACGGATCGTTCCAGAGTAATGGTTGGTGCACACCGGTGACTAGCAGCGGTCGCGCGACCATTTGCGACTGGCGACCAAAAAAGCTACTGATGTTCACACCGGCTGAGGTAAAAAAGAAAGTCGCAAAACCGGGGAGTCACGTCCGGATCTTGTTATTAGCGAGAACTCTGGAGATCAGCGCCGATCAGCTGAATGAGCGGAGCGAACCGAGCGCGCTGCATTTATTGTTTTCGTTCGTTCTCGCACAGCGTTCCCAGCAGCGTTCGAGTCAAGCAAATAAGAAGATATTGGCATGACGCTGATGCGCTATGCCATGGTTATAGCCATGGTGTCAGCGCGGGCAGAACAGAAGCCTTCAAAGAAGAAAAAAAAAAAAAAGCCGGTGGTGGGTGTGACCGTTCCTTCGCTCGCGAGAGTTGGCCGGCCATGCAAGTCGCCTACCTCCCGAGCTGCGCTGAGACGATGAGAAGTATCGCTGAGAGTGGTACATATTCAGAAACTTTCCTTCAGTTTAATTTGATCTGCTACAGCCTCCAATGCAGCACAAACGTGTCTCGAACGTGGTGTTTTAGTCGGTGCCAAGGCATGAACCACAAACGGGTTCTAAACGCGCTGCACTGAAGGTGGTGGCAAGTCAAGTTCAAGACAAAAAACGATTCTAGCTGAATAGTGAAGATAGTGAAGATAGTGCACGATTTATTTCCTCCTCATTTTTGACGGTGTTTAGCTTCTTGCAAATGCCGCCACGTGGATTCGACACTTTGCTCGAGCTGCTGCGCCAAGCCATCTCCAAACAAAGTACTTCGTGGTGACCATGGTGCCACAGACCCAAAGGAACGCACTCATTTGTATCTGGCGACAGGATTCAGCGCAATGAAAAAACAAAACAAAAAGAGCCTGCTTATAAAGAAATGCTGGTGTCACTTCTGGGCATCGCTGATTGGTTCGAGCAGTTTTGCAACTGCAGTCACGTGACTGAAAATCGAGCAAGAATCGACTAGCCAAAGCAGTAGCTTTGCGACCATTTGCGACTGTTCGCGACCAGTCGCAAAGGGTCGCGCGACTGCTGCTAGTCGCCGGTGTGCACCAAGCTTAAGAATTTCTCTTGTTGAAGTGTGTCCCAAAAAACTGCTTACGTCATATTCATATCGTGTTTTTAATATCGTTCCTTTATCAAAATGTCATCCTCTTCCCCACCATTATGTTTATTGTTGTCGCGAAAAGAAAAAAAAAAACACTTGCGCTGCGCTGAATGCTGCCTCCGGTCTCGTACTGCAATGCACATGGCAGCCGCTATTTTGTCGAAGTTTATTATCTTTGTTTCTTTCTTTCGCCCCCCCCCCCTCCTTTTTTTGGTACCATCCAACCATCGCTTAATGTGCATCGCAGTCACCGATAGCTGTTCAAGCGACCTATGTGCGTGAGAAGCCTTCGCCAATTCGTTCAAGTTACATTTGAGGGCACTCAAAGCGCCGCGCGTTAGGCGGCAATCACGTGGTATTTCCGAATTTCGCGCACTTTAAACAAACCCCGCAAACAATTACCTACTGTAACTTGAAGATTTTATTTCTGAATAAGAGTTAGAAGTCTTGTATTGAATTTTTTCCTCTAGAGTCAGTATTTTAGAAGTTCGTTAAGCAATCTTTAATAATTACCATGCTTGGCAGATTAAAAAAAGCATTCTGACGTGCTTCACGCAGCTAAGGACAATAATGTGCTATCTGTAGATGCGTAGCACTCATTTTTAATTTTTATTGCTTGGTGCTTTGTAGCTGAAACCCCCTGTATATCTAAGCACACCAAGCTCAAGTATTTTCGCCTGTGGCGAAAATGCAGCCGCCGCGAACAGGATTCGACCTCGCGACCTTCGGATCTACAGTCGGGCACCATAACCACTATAGAGCAGTGGGTTTCCGCGGTGGGTTTCCGCTATCGTTCGTATGCCAATTAGGCCATCACCATAAAGATTGCTTCCTCATTCTCATGTACACATAAATCTGCGTAGTTCGGAAATTTAGAACAGTGGCTTATGACTTCGGTTACCGTGCCAATGCTCTCTTTACTGAATAGGAACTGATATACGCCCTCGGCAATGCCCTCTAACAGGTGGACAATTTTGTTCTCCTGTGGCATAGAAAGGTTGGTGATCTTGCAGAGCTTCAAGGTTGTCTCGATATAGGTCGTGCACGTCTCTTCTGACATCTGAGCTCTGTACAGTAACGTTTGTTCCACTTGCTTCCTCCTAGCTACGGAGTATACGAAGCACGCCCTCATTTCGGAAACGAAGCGATCCCATGACGTGAGAAAATCTTCGTGGTTCTCATACCGCACAAGCGCTGTGTCTGTTAAGAAGAATACTACATTGGTCAGCTGGGTCGCCGCGTCCTGTTGGTAGTATTTGTTCACTTGTTTTTAGTGTCTGAGCCAGGCGTCCACATCCTCGCCAGATTTGCCACCGAACGTGCGAGGCACTATGAGATCCTGACGCAACCAGGGACCAGCCGTGCCCGAACCTGACACTAGCGGTGCTGCTGGGACTGGTGGAAGGTCTGCAGCTGCGGGGATCCGGTTTCGTTCTTCGCTGTGAGACATCTCAGGCGCCAGTGGTAACGGGGTAGTCTAGCAAGGTGACGGCTTCGTCGTATCAGGCGCTTAAAGAATCGTGCTGCTTGGTTGATTACCCAGCACATCCACTACAAAAGTGTTACGACTGAATAAAGGATGACTGGGTTTATTCTTAAGGTGAGGATGAGATTGGACCCTCAGAAGTGCAGATGGAGTTGTTCTTGCTGCTGCTGCTGTTACTATTGTTGTGTTGCTTTTCTCTGCACATGGCTCGTACCAAATAGAGGGGATTGGCTGATTATAAGGTGAATATTCCCGATATTTTCAGCAGGAGTCCTCAGGCCGCACCCGACAATCTTGCCTTTCTCTCACATCACCGGCACATACCATAGCCCGGCTCGTACCGCAGCAATATATATGAAGGACGGAAGTGTATACCTAAAGGTACCCTGAAACACTTTTTGGAGTAACCATGGAAATATTTCACTAGAAAAGCGTATTGCCTCACAAATTCAATGCTGCAGAAGTTTTGAGAATCCGTCCAGTACGACCGGAGTTACAAAGTTTTGTTACATGCTGCAATCACATTCTCTCTTCTCTCGCCTTGATAAAAGCGCTGGAAGCTGATCAGGGAGGAGTGGGAGGGGCAAACAAAAAACGTCATGCGCGCCTCGTGACCTTCAGCATTTAAATTTTTTTTCTTCGAATGCGCGGCTTTCTCAGTGCGACCACGCGCGCACGTGTGGACAAGTGACAGCATCTCGTGGCGATCTCTGCAACAACCGAGCGCACCATGTTCAAATCAGTCAATGGCTGATAGATGGGAAATCTATGTGTGATTTTTGAGCGGCTTTCGTCATTGGTCGAGAGAAGAGAAAGCAATTTTTAGCTGACTTTGGTAATATATTGTGCATTCCAGGCCGCGTACTGCGCTATACTTTTTGGCTCACGTGTTCTCGGGAACCTGTACTATTGGCAGCGTTTTCTCACCATGCTCAAAAAGTGTTGCAGGGTTCTTTAAGCGTTCGTTTTTACTTGTTTGACACAATGCATTAATAATAATGAGGTATAGCAGAACTCATATATATATATATATATATATATATATATATATATATATATATATATATATATATATATATATATATATATAGATATAGATATATATATATATATATATATATATTATCCACCAGTGGATGTTGTACAGCAGTATACTACAGGGGGGTGGGGTACCGAGCTAACAACTGTAATTGCAATAGCGTAAATTTGTACATACAGGTGCAACATAAAATTTTGTACGTACTCTGGTGAATAGTCGGGTGAATCCCTGATGACTTCCCATACGCTGCGCGCCTTGCACATCGCGTTATGCTTTGTGGGCGCCCAACGAAGGTGGCTGTAGTTACCACGGGCGTCGCAGAATTTTCGAACCTATAGCAGAGAGTATACACATAACAAAAAGTCGTTAAGGGAATATACGGGCAGTGGCAGGGGCGAAACTCAACGCATGCGCAAAGTATTGTTAATGATTACCTGATGTTAATGATGTTATTACTGATATTAATGTAGAGTGTTATAATTGATTAGAGAGGCCGCAAGTTCGTCCGAAGGGGCAGGGTCGGTGTTAGCGTGCCGAAGAATGTTTTAGGATATGGTTTGTCCTTTTCAAACGCAAACGCAAGTGAATCGTTTTCGGATCCTCGCGTGTTAAACTTGAAAGAGCTTGTGGGGTTGCTTGTTTACTCGAGCTCTAATCTAAAAATGGGGACCGTGACGCTAACCCAAAAAGTGCATGGTTAGTGTATGACGCATGCGCAGTGCCTAAAACACAATGCGACTGCGTACGCAAAGCTCTGGGTGCCTTTTACAGCGTAACTGTTAAGCCTTTCACTAGGTCGATTCGCTTAGGCCAAAAACTCGAGCAGCTTCAAGCAAATATGCCAGGAGCTGCTCCAGTTTTCTGGTGACGCGAACCGACAAAATATGTTTGTTTCGTGCTATAGCATAGAACAATGTTTGGTTTTGGGGTGGAATCAAACCCAGGCCGCCTGCATGCAAGGCAGGTGTTCTACCACAGAGTCACGCCATTGAATGACGCTGCTTGGGGAAAGAAAAAAAGCCCCCTGTACATGCATTGCGAGAAGATAAAGGCAAGTGAGGTTGAGAAGGAAGTAAATGAGGAGGTGAAGGGCAGCAACGGTTATACGCCAGAAAGCTGGTATGTGCCAAGCTACTCGTATAGTGTATTCGTCATGCATAATATAGCATAGAAGGGGTGTGGGAAAGAGAAAATCACTTCGTTATTATATAGAATGCGAGTACTGGATAACGGGAGTAGGCATACATCGTTACAAAACCTACTGTGAAAGCGGCAAAAAGGTAATATGCGATGCCACATCACTAGCTTACCGGCTTTGCGGGGGCAGAAAGAGAGTCACAGAGTGCGGCTTGTCAAAAATAAAGCACTTGAAGTCATTGGGTTTTGCGATATTCATCAATATAAAAGAGAACAATCTTTTCAACTAGTGCTGCCCAAATAATTGACATCTTACATCGAACGTGTTCAAAGCGCAACAGATGTTCGAGAAGAAATCATATTACTTTAGTCATAGATGACACTGTTGCGAAACTGCTATATACTGGTATATAAAGGTCTGTCTCACATTTAGTGACGTGGGCCAGTGTGTCATGGCA